>NC_081553.1:2848695-3448695 GCF_963082655.1 Stomoxys calcitrans
CAAACACTATCTGCTGACAGTTAGTAGTCAATTTTGCTGCTATAACAGCAGTACTTCTGATGTCATAGATAAATGCTGGTAATTTCAGAACAGCAGTCTGACTGCTGAAAGGTCTGTTGTTAGCCTAAAATGACTTGCTAGAAGGAGAGTAAAATAAAATTACTTGGGTATTTTTTCTCCAAAAAGAGTCAACCATGAGAAAATATGTTGGAGTAGAATATTTTAATTTTTGTAAAGAAATTTTTTGATCGCGTCTACAAAAACAGCTGAAATATTAAAAACACATAACCACTCGTAACAGGCAATCGTAAATAATAGCATAACAAGAAAAGGGCGAAAAAGAGTTTGCGGTTTGTAAAAGAACTGCCGCAGCGCACATGCGTTGTATGGCGTGGTAAAAAGGGTCATCGTAAGTGTCACAACACACAGACCTCGTAAGCAACAAGTAGGTATAAAGCAGTAATGCGGCATTTCCCTGCTTAAAATACCTTTGCACTTGGTACCCGAGAGGTGGGTTCTTATTGTTGTATTCATATCAGAAATATCAAATAAATGGTTCTGCGAGGAAACAGAAGCGGTAAGTAAGAAGGGACAATGCGTTGCAGTCATGCATTGCAAAGAGGCAAATTGAGATCTACTCCTGTCGCAACTCGATAAGAAGGAGTTTGGGACTAAAGGTGGGGACGGTCGAGAAGGTACAGGGTACCATGGCAGTGCTTATCTCTGGGCAAGGATAAGTGTCCCGAGAGAGGCGCTGAATGCCTTTGTTGATTTTATGCATTGCACCTACATATGTGTGGAGTATGTGGCAACAAAGATAGCCATAAGACTAAGGGAGTCTGGTACATGGCGCTCCTCTAATTTGGCCATTCTTCTGTTCGAGAAGATGGCGTGGTGCCATGCTATATGCTATACAACTGCTTGTATGCCAGTGGAGTCCTTCATGGTTGATGGGTTGGAAGTCGTTTTCTCGAAAAGGGATCTCTAGGTTGGGGCACCCCGCCCCTCCCGGGACCCTTTGTACGAATGGCGACACTGGAGCAGAAGTCTACATTCTTATGGACTTCTGGACGAGTGCAGCGTCTTTCGGGAGGAGATCTTCGCGATCCTGAAAACTTTTTGTCAATTCACCAATAATATGTCTCATGTTTGCTGAAACAGCAGTTATGTCTGCTTTCCCATTTTCCGCAGACAAAAACTGATGTTTTAGCAAAACTTTTTACAATTCTTAACAACAAATTTCGTTGAGTGCAGCCTTGTTAAAACTTCTCTAACAAGTCATGTCGCTAAGCGGCAGGCCATTCGAATACGGCATAAAAGAAGAGGCCCCATATTATTGCGTTAAACTTGAATAGGACTGCACTCATTGATATGAGAGAAGTATTCCCTGTTCCTATATGGAATATTCATGGGAAAATGTGTATGAGTATGTTCTTCCTTCACCAATACTGGCGGTGTTTGTAAGGCATTGTAAATAGTGTTCCGACATGAGCTAAAAACTTGAATGGGAGAACACCCATTGATATGAATGTTCGTTGATAAATCTGTAAAACTAAGAATATAAATATAATTGAAATAAATTCTTTAGGCAGGCTCGTTAAAGGAGGAGGGAGAAATTTCGATTTTCGAAAAATAATTTGTAGCATTTAAGAAAAAGTAAAAAAATTCAATGAATTCGTCATTTAAGTGAATCACTATCGATTATACAATAGGATGATAGGACGCACTCACTTGCGTAAATTTTTCCGGTGTATATTTTATACTCCTACATATAACATCCACATAAAAGCCTTCGTTGCTCTCAGATTGAGAGAAAACTATTCCATGCATCCGACAATGAGGCCCTTGACATTCAATGGTCAAATAATCTCTCTCACATATTTTACTGATAATACACACACACACACAACACAATGTTTTGTTTTCTAAGGGGATACTGAATTTTGCTCATATTTAGTCATACAGTGGTTAGCTACGCTCAAGCAAGAGAACAAACTCTGATAACAGAACACAGTTTGCAAAACGGATAAGAATTGTAGGAAGAATTGCATCAGCACAGAAAAAATATAGACCTAAGTTTGACCGATTAAACATGGTATTGACTTATAAAAATCTTTTCAACAGAGATGTTAATTGCTTTAATTATTTTTGACATAGAAAATCGATATTTTTAGTATCACAACAAGTGATTGGTAAGGAAGGTATACGTTGAACATATTTTTAGTTGTACGAATTAAGTTGATATTTAATGGTATAAATTGTGTATCAATATTATACTCTCTTCCCTTTCCCATATATACTACGCGAAAAAATGCCGGATGTTAACAAAAAGAATGGATAAATAAGAATGTAAACGTGGTATTTATAAAAACATATTAATAATATTATCTTTTTTTAATATTTTATTATCCATATATAGATTAGATTGATTTGTCGGTGTCGACGACAACGAAGAGAGGCTAAAAATGGAATCGACAATTTTTCTTTTTTTATAACCCTGAGACCATTAAGAAAACATATAAATATTTTTAACCTATATTTTTCATGTTTTATACGCAATTTAATCCAATGCAATAAAAAGTTTTTTATTTATGTGAAAAAGATAAGTTATTTATTTTTATTAAAACATTAAAAATGTTATATAAAAGAAATGGCAAATTCCAAATGAATGATTTATTGAGTTAATAACCACTTTAATTGAACTTTTGAGCTTACCATAAATCCAAATTGCAAAATAATTAATCAATAATTATTTCGTCATTCCGTTTGTATATATGTATATACATATGTCCTTTACATTCAATTGAAATGTATTATGCATATTACAAAAACAATATGACGAATAGTAAAATGTTCATCGTTAACATAGATCATCAACAAAGTGTGTCCATCCTACTCTATCGTTGGCCAAAGCCTTGGCTTGATTCCACGGTATATGGGTTGACTCCATCACCCTTTTAGTACAGCGGATCCATGTGCTTCTGAAGCGTCCCCTTTTTCGCTGTCTGTGCGGGTTTCAGCGTCTAGGACATTTCTCGCTGTATCATCGCGCGTTCGGCGTAGGATATGACGCAACCAAATCCATTTGGTTTTCCGGATTTCTACACCAATAGGGGTAGTGTTTGTTCTTATTTGCAATTCTTCATTTGAAATACGGTTTGACCAGAAAATTCGAAGTATTTGTCGTAGGAAGCGATTACTAAAAACTTGGTTTTTGCGGGTAGTCGCTTGTGCCAAGCTCACAGTTCTACAGTCATATAATAAGGTCGATTTTACACTGCTCTCGGCGAATCAACTTTTGTACTATATGAGATGTCAATGCATCTATAAACATGTTTTGTAGAACTAGGAAACATAGCGTGTATTTACGTTAGTTTGGATCGACATTTTGTCTATTATTCATTTACTTTCGACCGAGTAAAGCTAGCGGCTCAAAATTAATATTTTTTATTAGTCCGGTTGGGATTTAGCATGATGCCTTCTGTAATGATTTTTAAACGACCTTTCGATTTGACATCCGGCGCACCTGAAGGTCGCAATTTCGATCCGATTTTTCGTTTCTACCTTTCCAAAGAAACTAACCAATGCTATCACAGATGTTCAATACTAATGATGTGTATTCCGACTCTTTCTAAATGCGCTAGGTGCAAAGACTGTGAACGTGCAATGAAAGTGCTTTAGCAATTTTTCAATCGATTGTGGTAATGTTTTTGCTATTAAAGATGAAACTATTTGTACATAACATGTTTTAACTTTGTTGTTAGCTTTGAATTTGTAAATTTAATTGTGTTTTTATTAGTTTTTATGTTCACTCATTTCCTTTTTTCCCTCTTGAATTACCTCTTACGAAAGAAACAAAAGAAAACATCAGTTTTCTAATAGAAGCCATTATTTTTGGGAGAGGAAAAGAACATCTATAAGAATCTACTGTTAATGAATGCTATGGTGAATGCATGGTACTTTAAAATTGCACTTAACGCGCTGTAGACATTTTAAAAAATTTTCAGTCAAAAACTTTTTTAAATCGCAAAATAACGTGCTGATACATATAAACAAATTTTTTTATTGTAATAATGATTAGTTTACGAATTATGTATTATGAATAATGGCATGCAAAGCTATTAAATGAAATAATTACTTTTTGTTCCCCATTCGGGTTGCCAGAAACTACTGTGCCCCATTGTTTGTTTGACGTAAACATTCTCCAAAATACGAAAGTGAGATGAGCGTAGAACAAAGAGAACTACCACCAGTGCGGTAAAAATAAGTTCTCCAAATGACGGTAGCTAAGCTTTTTTCTAGAGATGGGCGCGTGAGTTGTATATCAATCACGCAAACTCACGAGAAAAATCAGAACACAATTTGGGTCAAATAAACGGTTTCAATTGCAATGAATGAATATTCAATTACTTTTGAAGCAGAGTCTATAAAGAAATACGTTTGTTGCATTAAACGATAAATAAATAACTAAAAATTAGTTTTGTGTGTTCGGCTTATGCGTGAGTGGTGGTTTGTTCATGAGTCACTCACGTGTGAAGATTTTGATTTTATGCACAACCACGTTATTGGGTATGGATTTAGCATACGAGGCATGTGACTCACGCTTGACACAAATTTGTATTGTCACGCACTCATCTTCTGTTTGACGTAAAAATGTGTTGATTTAGCTTTTTCGCATCGCTCAGTTTACTCTCCACCAATTGAACAGAGCCAACAGTTCGACAGTTAAGTTGCTGTCAGTTGCTAGCCTGCTCCAAACCAAACCGGTCGAACCTCCCCTGAACCTCAGTGTTAAGGTAAAAGTGAAAAAAGAACGAAATTACAATTTAATGAAAAATGGGAAAAATGCTCAAGAAAAGATTACTGATATTCCTCGCCAGCACTTGTTAATTTAGAGAACAAAAACAAAAGAAAATGTGTAAAAAAACGCTCCAGAAAAGCTGTGCGTTAGTGTAAATGTGTGCCTTTGTGTATGTAGAAGGAACAAAAATCGTAAGAAATTAACGCTTCACTCAAAACCATCTGGTTTTCCGTTTAACGCCCCAACCAAAGGAGGCAAGCCAATGACAACGACGACATAATACTAGAACGACAGACCACATCGTAACACAAGTAACCAAGCAAGCAGGGATTTATGTGATAGTGCAAGTCCATAACTCAATCATTTTACTTTTTTACTACTACTGCTTTTATTGCCATTGTGGATTATTCGATTTGACTTGTCTTGTGCGTTATGTAACAAAGTGATTTGTTGTTTGTCGCGGCTGTTGTCCATGTCAAAAGAATAAAAACGGTGATAAGAACAAAACAATAAATGATGTGTACCATTCCGTTCCTCTACCGCGGCTGGCAGCGCTCGACCGTTCCATCGCAACAGAGAGCTCACAAATGTTCACAATTCAATCAATACCCGTATACACGCGTTTTTTGCTTCGTATGATTATTATTCCTATGCTGTCGAATGCTAAACAAGCTACAGAAGCTACCGTACAAACAGAGAAAGAAGAAAGCACATTAGGCAAGCGAGTGTCTTGTCGTGGTCGCAGCAACAGCAGTAAAGGCAACAGTATTTGCTCTGTCCAAAACAATGCTCCTCCTCGCACAATGTCCACTTTGAACTTTCGTCGTGAACCTAAATTATAATTTCTTTCTTCAAGTGAATGTCGGCAATCGTTATCAGTCGATTGAAATGTATGGATTATTCGCCCATGTTCTTACTTTCGACCATTTTCATTTCCGCATCGTTTTTGAAATCCGCACATTTTGTTTTCCCATGTTCTGTGATTCGAGGGGAAGTCCACTTTCGATGCAAAATCAAAAAACAGCTGATTTTGCTGTGTTTAGTGAAATTTGTAAACAAAACAAGAAGCAAACATACGTTTATTTGTTTTAAGCCGGCATACAAATTTGTTAGTTTATCAAATAATTTTTGTAAAATATGCCTGCAGGCATGTTTTTGGCTTTGTTAGCTTCTAGAAAAGAAGCATTTTATTTGGAACGTGTTAAACGTCGTAAGTTAAGGGATGCTTTTGATCCTACCGATATCCCAGATAGTTGGTGAGTTCTTGTCCACTTTAACATGTGTCATCTAAATAATACATATCATCCCATAGCTTCATTGCTCTGTATAGACTAAACAGGGAAGCATTTTCAGATGTTTTGAGAGAAGTTGGTCCATATATAAAAAAAGGAAGCATTCCAGTTAAGCTTCAATTGGCGGCTACCCTAAGACATCTTGCAGTGGGCAGTTTTCAGGGAGTCATTGCAAACGACTTGAACATCGGTATTGCACGTACAACAATGTGCAAACTATTGTGGCAAGTTATAAAAGTGCTTGAAGACAAATTATGTCCAAAATGGATAAATCTCGAAATGTCCGAAAATGAAATGCAATCGTCAAAGATGCACTTTTACGAAAAATTCGGATTGCCTGGGGTGATAGGTTGCGTTGATGGCACACACATTAGGATAATTAAACCACCCTTGGATGCATCTCTCTACTACAACAGGAAGGGATATTTTAGCATTAATGCAATGATTGTGAGTACTACACAATTTGAGTTGATATCAAAAAACCTATTTTTCATTTAAGATTTGTGACTACCAAATGAGAATTCGTGCTATAGAGGCTGGTAGGCCAGGATCTTCTCATGATTCATTTATTTGGAATTTAAGTGAAGCCAAAATTTTCTTCACATCCCAAAGAAGGAATGGAATGCGAAACAGTTGGCTTCTAGGGGATAGTGGTTACCCACTTGAATCATTTCTCATGACTCCATTCAAAGATCCTCAACCTGGAACTCACCAGCACCGTTTTAATATTGCGCATACCTCAGCTAGGAATATAGTTGAAAGAACTATCGGCAATCTCAAGAGCAGATTTAGATGCTTACAAAACAGTGCGATTCAATATGTTCCGCAGAAGGTAGTTAAACTTGTCAACGTTTGTTGCGCATTGCACAACATTTGCAAGCACTACAATTTACGATATGAAGATATTCTTGTTGATAACGAACCCCCAGACCAAGAAGATGATATATATTCTGAGGAGAACGATGACTTGCCAAATAGCGCCGAAAGCCGAACAATTAGAGATAACATTGCATTATCACTCTCATAACTTTCACTAAAATAAATGCCAATATTTTTAAAACTTTTATTAAACAAAAAATAAGGAACTTTCAATTGCTTGTCCATTTTTTCCACTCTGGCCTAAGCTTACAAAATACTTAAAAATAATAAAAACAACAGAAAAAAAATGTAACTTTGAGATCGCATTTAGTTCAGGTACGCACTCGGTCCAAAGCAAGATTTAACTGCCAAGATTTTAGTCTTCACCAAGACCAAGCTTTAGCTTTTCTAGCTCCAGAAATTTTATTTTGATCTCATTTTTGGTGACTAGACTTCGCTCTAATTGAATGTTGTGGCGTTTCATTTCGTGGAGCTCTTCTCTTTTAATAGATTCTATTGAAGTCAAAGTTTCACAAACTTTTTTTAAATCATTTGACACCGTTTCCTTGAGTTTCACCAATTCACTTAACACATTTCCGATTCTATCTAGATGTTGGTTTTCTTCTTCGACGATGGAATTAATGTCGGGAACAACACGCCTACGCTTTGAAGTTGAGGGAGTTGATGCTTCAAAAACTTCATCAATTTCTTCCATTTCTGATGGTATTTCTTGTTGACTAATAGTATTTATTTCCAAGTTTTCTTTATTCGCACCCGACATCAATTTTTGAGCCCCAAAATTATTAGCAGGTTTTATACCATCGACCACTTTGTGTAGGCCACAAATAACTGCTATCTCTTCTTCTATGCGTGCAAGCACATACTGGTTAAATTGGCCGCCTCCAGTAGTACGCGTTTCTATTTTATTGTGAGCCAACTTCTTCCTTATATTGCATTTTAAGTCAATCCAAGTCTGTAAAGTAAAAGAAATAAATAAACTCACTCTGGCATTAAAATTGCATTAACAAACCTTTTTCCAATTAGATACATCTTTAGTTGGAGGACCTGCCGCATTAAGTTGTCCGCTTAATTCCTTCCACAGATCTTCCACCACAACCTTGTCCCCTTTAACAAACCCTTTGGCAATGTCTTGATGATTTCTCATGAAATCCAGCAAAATGTTGTCTTGGTTGTTGTTTTTGTGTTTTCCCCTGCAAAAAAAAAAAAAAGTGATTAATTATTGCTTATAACATTTATAAATTGAATACTTACATGTTTCTTGGCGGCAATGTAATGAATTTTGTTTTGTTTTGTTTTATCATCCACCTGTGCTAATTACAAACCTAAAAATGTGCGCTCCGCTTGTCAAAAAATATTTTCTGCCAAATCATACATTCACACGACCAAATTTAGAGCTGAATCAAACATACCAATGGCAAACAAAACAACATTTTTTATTTAATAATTTGCAGTTAATAAAGAAAATTTTTTTTACTTTTGGAAGCATAAATTGGAAAAAAACATATGCAGTTTTTATTTTATAAAGCTTTCCTAAGGAGAAAAGTTCTTTTTAATGGAAAGAAAAGCGGAATAGATATCAATCCGCCAGGGTGTATGCAGTCGGAATGAAACCTCATTTTTTTTTGTGGAATCGTTTTGCAGAACAACACAAAATAGAAATCGAATCACATTCGACCAAAATCGAATTGTAGAACAGGGCCGATTGTCTTATGCGTGCTATGTTATGGAATAGATGACAAACGTTTCATATAATCTCAATCTAATCGGAGAAATCATAGTCTCAATCCAAGGCAGCAAACGTCAGTATAACTTGTGAAGTGCATGCAAAAAGAGGGTGGAAAAATAACTGAGTGTTAGCACTTGCTAAGAAACACAAAAACACAGCTAAAGAATGGATGCAAAATATGCATTGGCATTGTATCAGTGAATATTGATTGCATCGTTATCGTGCATACGAGATTGGAATTAAATTCACTTTATAAGTTGCATTAATCGAGAGCTTAATTTTGTTATATGGTAACTGCTGAACGATGTAAAATTATGTCCTCGTACACTCAAAGAAAAAAAATTTTATGAACTTAGCGAAAATAGTTTAATGCACATAAGTACTCATATAATTATAATTTATGGTTCAATTTCCCACACAAGTGTGTATTACGCATATACTTATTCTCATGAGGCTCTTGTATATGCGTTGGTATGATGGGTGTTTGCCAAAAACAACGCAAACACCACAATCTTACTTTTTTAATATACATTTTTTAAAATATTGTATGGGCTTTCTCACCGTTGCAATACTACAAATATGATTCGAGCGAATGCGTTGTGTTGATACGCTGTTTGCGTTGTTTCCATTCTCGTCTTACATTTACCCATAACACCGCCGTGGCCAAAGGTGATGTTAAAAGCGATGATAAACATAGTATGAAAATGAATGCACGGGTATTCATACTATCACCACTGATAGATACAAACACCACATTTTTAGGAGTATACCGCAAATCAAATCAAATCAAATGGTATGTTTTTTAAATAATACCATAAGGTTATTTGAAAAGAGTGCGCGGATATTAATCCGCCCCATGCCATGTGTGAAAATTTTTACTTAATAGTCATAAAAGCGTATTTACTAAACAACCGTTCTTAACTTGTGACAAATCTTTAAATTCTCTGAAGATAGAGTGGTCATATATGTATATGTACCACCGCCGCTTGGCACAAAGTGCGTTCGGGCACTTGTCCTGTGAAACTTTACAGAGAGTAAGAACACCATTTACTCTCTTTAGTTATTTATTTGAATAAAGCAGCTGGTTTTCACGAATCGTCTGTTCATTGCTGCTGAAAAAAAACATTAAGCAGAAATTTGCGGTCTCTCAATTTTCTAACTCTCAACAATTTGCCAGCTCGCTCTCTTCTACTATTGAATAAAGTAAGCGAACGACTTCGAACAAACATATGAAACAATTGTCACAAAATGTTACTTATGGACAGATCTTAGTGGTAGTCTACCAACAAAACATTAATGCAATTAAATTTTTTGTTAACCCTAAGATGGGCGAACATTTATTTCAACATTGTTGAGCGGACGCGGTCTGAATAGACCACAACTTAAAAAGCGCTATAAAATGTTAATGGATTTGGAATGGGGGCATACTAATTTCGTCATTCTGTTTGTAACTCCTCGAAATATTCCTCTGAGAACCCATAAAGTATATATATTCTCGATCGCCATGTCATTTTAAGTCGATCTAGCCATATCCGTCCGTCCGTCTGTCTGTCGAAAGCACGCTAACTTTCGAAGGAGTAAAGCTAGACGCTTGAAATTTTTCACGAATGCTTTTTATTAGTGTAGGTCGGTTGGGAATGTGAATGGGCCATGTTTTGATATAGCTGCCCTATAAACCGATCTGATTGAGTCACTAGAGGGCGCAATTCTTATCCGATTTGGCTAAAATTTAGCATGAGGTGTTTTGTTATGATTTCCAACAACTGCGCTTAGTGTGGTTCAAATCGGTTCATAACCTGATATAGCTGTCATATAAACCCATCTGGCGTTTTGACTTCTTCAGCCTCTATAGGGCGCAATTGTTATCCGATTTGAAATTTTGCAAGAAGTGTTTTGTTATGACTTCTAACAACTGTGCTAAATATGATTTTAATTGGTCCACAACCTGATATAGCTGACATATAAACCGATCTGGGATCTTGATTTCTTGAGCATCCAGAGGTCGCAATTATTATCCGATTTGGCTGAAATTTTGTACAACAACTTCTCTCTTGACTTTCAACATACGTACCAATTATGGTCTGAATCGGTCTTTAGCCCGACACAGCTCCCATATAAATCGATCTCCCTATTTTACTTCTTGAGCCCCTTAAGGGCGCAATTTTTATTCGAATTGGCTGAAATTTTACAACAATTATGCTCCGAATCGGACCATAACTTGATATTATAGCTCCAATGCTGTTTGCCTAAAAAGAGATATCGGGTAAAAAAACTCGACAAATGCGATCCATGGTGGAGGATATGTAAGATTCGGCCCGGCCGAACTTAGTACGATTTTACTTGTTTTAAATCGTTTTTTAATTTAAAAAATGAAAATTAACGACAAGAAAACGAAATTATGGAAATTCCGCTAAAAAAAAAACAAAATTTTAAGCTTCTAGAAGCCGTAAAAGTCTAATCTGGGAGCTAATTAGCTTATAGACCGATTTAGAAATTACTTATCATGGATGTTGGAAGTTATAACAACACACTCCATGCAAACACACTTCAATGGGCTTAAGATGCCAAATCGGGAAATCAGATTATATCGGAGCTATATCAGGTAAGTGACCGATTTGGAGCGCGCTTGAAATGGCCATTAGAAGTCCCAAAAAAAACCTTCTGTGTATAATTTCAGCCAAATGGGAGAACAACAGCGGCTTCTGGAGGCTCAAGAAGTCATATCGTGAGATCGATTTATATTGGAGTTATATCCAAATCTGAACCGATAAAGCCTGCAAAATATCGAGCGTATAAGATTGTTAGTTTGACCGGTATCGTTATTTCCACCAGCCTATGGTGGTGGGTATAAAAATATAAACAAATAAAATATTTAAAGTAAATAAATTTTATATTTTCAAACTACTCCAACTTTGTTGTTAGCTAAGAAATGTATATACATGTTTTAAATTTGTTGAAAGTACCAGAATTGGTAAATTGAAAGTACCAGAATTGGCCCGCTTAAATCCGTCAGTATTAATTTGATTAGAATATAAGGTCTAAAAAAATTCCGAAATTTATAATTTTTCGTTTTATTAGCTTAGAACAAAATATTAACAATTTACAATACACTAATAAAAAATGGATAGCAAATTATGCAATAACATGTTTGTGGTTTACTACGCTTAAAATTATGACGTTTCTTAACGGCGAAAGACACTTGTACAGGGACGAGTGTCACACAATTTTTTGATAAATTTTTTAGCAGCTAAAATAAAAATATGTTCTTTTTTTTGCATTCGAATATGTGTTTGAATCCCTCTCTACACTATAAGTACTTCGATGGAATCTCTATCGTATCGCCGCTCACTTCAAAAATGCGTACGAATGTAGCGTTTGTCTCACGGAAATCGCCCACATAGAAGTTTATCTATATCTCATACTTTACATAATCATCTAAAAGTTAATGCCGTACAAACATTTTGATACTACATCTTCAATATAATATTTAGCACAACAAAGTCCAATTTTTTATTTATTTTAAAGCTCATTCGTACGCCCTAATCTTGCTCATGTTACATTGGTATTGTTTAGCACTGCTGTGCAAAGTTTATAGCAAATAAAAAGGTGCATCGTTATAATCAGGCTGTTGGCAATATCATGTATTTACTATGCAAGTGCTTATGCAAGGGCAAATATGAATGTATGCTTATGAATTTATTTATGTATGTACTAGCTAGCCCGGCGTGATGCGCTACAAGCCGATGTGGCTTTATAACAGTAATGGGCACACTAACCCAGTTGAAAATGCTAAAATGTGTTCGTGTGAGAGGCAGTAAAATCCGAACAATCAACTAAGTGAAGAACCTTTGTAAAATAACAACAATGCGTCAACCGAACGAAGCCACACCAAGTTGCTTACACTGTATGTGTGCTAGTTTTCGTTTTTCCTGTTAACCATCTATACTTTATAAGAATACAAATACTTCTTTAAGTATTATGAATCCGACTCGAAGGACATGGGTCCGTCCTCCTACCTAACCTATAAATACCATATCTGATACAATAGCTTAAAAGTCTCGTAGGTCCTAACTAGATAAACCATACATCAAATTTAGATGTATGATTCTCGCAGCTCTTTCTTTGAGTCCCATATTGTCCCTATCGGGCTGCATGTCACCGAATTCGGTTATCAGATTCCCACTTTATTCACATAGTCTTTTCATTTACTTTCACTCCGTTTGGGTGTTTTTTGGCATCCCTCAGACACTCAGTCCCTAACGTTATTAGATTCTTACATTACTTCCAATGATCCTTTGCGTTCGATTTTGTATCGATCGTCCTACATGTACCTTTGGGATTATTTGGAGGTGCTTGAAAAGTCGAATTTTGGCGGCCCCCTGACATTGCCAAATTTGTATATCATATTCGTATTTTATACTCAAATACGTGACATTCGAATCCTATATCATTTCTATCGGTCTTCTTTTCCACTATGGGATTTTAATGGGGAGGAGGGTTGACGCAAATTTTTATATCAAAGACGGTTTTTACTCCGAAATACCTTTCATTTGAGTCCCATATTGCCCCAATGTAAACATATTCGTTGGGGGTCGTTTTTGTGTTTGTTTTGGTGCGGGTCGCCCTTTGAGAACTCACCACATATTTTGATACATGTTTCGTTTACTACAGAAGGAGTCCGCTCCCTTTGGGCGCTATTTGTACAGCGTACCTAGGACATGCATACACCTCGAGAGCCTGGTGAAATGTATACCCAAACCGCTCAAAACAAGTTATGCGACCCTTAAACCCTTACGTTCTATCTACTCAAAACCATGATATTGTGGATACCATGATAAAGAGTAGGACATCCCCCGATCGACTCAAATAAAAATAGCATGCCTTTGTCAACGGAAATTCGGTGGAGACTGTCCTCCACGGAGTTGTGCATAAAATATAAGAAAGCTTCGATGTCAAGACGTACACATTGGCGTTATGCATTCTCATTGAGGGGGCTTTTAATAATGTGCGGACCAACACACTGAGGTCTGCTGTATTAGCAAACATTTCGGTCAGCTAAATCTGCTGTTTCAAGTACCTGTTGTACCTGTTGCCTGTTACTTGTTTTGATAACTTTAGAAATTTTATTGGAGGAGATTTGTGGAATATTACTAAAAAGACGCTACCTGACCCATTCATTGGTATACATTTCGAAATGTGGCTGATCTCGGTCCTATTTTTTGTTAATACTCTACTAATGTGTACATTACTGGAGTGGCCTTTTGTATCTAAATTCAAAGCTTATGAAAGGTATAAATTCCGTGGTGATTATAAACATCCACTGAGATTATAAACATCCAGTGAGTCACATTAACATTTATATTTTATTTGTATTTTCTTCTAACTTCCCCATCATTAATAAGCTGCAGTCATTTTCAGCAAACAACAGACTTTTTTAGCAGTAAGCCTGCTGCTCTGAAATTGCAGAACTAATGCTGTAAGCAGAACTACTGCTACAATAGCAGCAACATATACTACTAATATTCAGCAGACAGTGTTTGCTATTTTCATCAAACTTTTTTCTATGAGTGTATGGGTCTCAATGTAATTCCAAAGAAGAATAAAATTAGAAACAGTGTGTCGTTTTAAGCCACCCGCCATCCAACCCGAATATGGTTCAGATCGGACCTTAGTGAGTTGTTTTAAGTCTCCCGACACCAAACTCAAATATGTTCTATATCCGACTATACTTAGGTATAGCAGCCATATAGACCTATCTCCCGATTAAGGGTCCTAACCCCACTATGCCAATTATCTTTATGCAAATTATAGCCTAATACCTGCGGAATAAGATTCTTTGGCCGATTCCCGAATCGTATAGCCTTAGTTTTTTATTTTTCTTAAACATTTTTCATTTTGCCAACCAAATAGTTTAAGCTTTACTTTACCCTTTGCTCCTTTGGAGAAACTTTAATTTGCTTTTCCCTCTAGGCTCTTTGATTCAATGCATTTCAATTGACACAATACGCAAAACTTGAAAAAATAATACTCGAGTGTAAACACCCCAAAAATCATACATACATAATTTGAATTCGTTTATTAACACAATTTGCGAATGTTGTCTCTGAAAATATGTGAATAAAAACTAAAACATATTTTATATTTAGCTACAAAACTATTGTAGACGATGATATTTTTGGAGGAGTATTTATGCAATCTACTTGTTATTGAATAGCACACTAGTACGCAAAAATGTTGTCCTTGATGTTAAAAAAGTCTATAGGTTCATTGCACTCAAACAAGCATTCAGAAGCTTAAGATGCAAGACAATGGCACTGAGACATTGTAATGTCCTATCACTCGCTCACTCTTGTAGAGATGCAAGATGTTAAAGCGGGGTATTGATAGGCATTGGTATATCTAACTGAAGTCTGGGCGCTGGAAATCATACACAATTTCAGGTAAATTGGGAATGAATTTGGGCTTTTTCTTCTGGGGCACAAAATATCAAATCAGGGGATCGGTTTTAAAAGGACATATATGCTCAAACCGATGCAAGTTAAGGCTTCTTAAGAGCCCAGATGAAAGAATCATTTTTTATTGGGGTTTCATTTCATTCAATTTCAAGCAGATTCAACGGACTGACAGACACGAATAGATGATCAAGTGAGCATATAAAAAACCGATCACTTAGAGAACTGTAACTCCCATATACAAGTAACCTTGATCTAAATCTGAAACGATTTCTATGAAATTCAGCAGTATTGTCAGCAGTCATAGGAGAATCCTTCGTGACAAATTTCGTGAGAATCGTTAAGCAAATGATCAAATTATTGCGGTATTAGTCCAAATCGGACGAACTTATAAACGGGAGCTATATCCAAATCTGCACCGATTTCAATGAAGTTAATCATAACCATGTTATAATCGATAAACAAGTGTCGATTTGATTACAATCGCACAAACATTGCGAAAGTTAAGATGAGCTGAGCTGATTAAATTAATTTGATCTCATACAAATATGGCAGTCCCAAAATGTTCTTTATATGATAGAAAGGTGGTGAAATAAGGAACATTTTGAGGTAATTTTGAAGGGGGCATAAATGTTTAAAATTTAAAAAAGTGAGGAGGAAAATGAGAGTTTAAACCATTCCCTATGTCATTGCCCGGTTTTCGCGGCTAACAGACAACGGCACTTAGGCATCTAAGCACCGAACCCAATTCCAGGCATGAACCCACCTAGAGGCGTGGCATGGAAAACAATTAGGGATTTTGTAAGAAGCACAGAATTCTTAACTTCGATTTTCTTTTCCAAGGTTACTTTTGTGAATGAATCATTAAAGTGCACAGTAACAGTTATTAAACGATTATTGTACAATAAACCTACTACAGAATTTCGTAAAGTGCGATTCTTTACTTTGCTTTGGTAACCCTATGCCGTTTTAGTGTTAGTGCCGAAGAAAATTGCTTTTGCTTCGGGTTTGTGACAATTGGTTATTAAACTAATTTGTTTAAGAATTATAAAAAAAATGCAATTCACAAAAAACAAATGAATTTGTTCTCATCACAAGCAACTGGGAAATAATAAGCATGAAATTTTAAACATAAAATCTTTCTTTTTTTTATAAACCGGTGGGTCGAATGTTGGATTTTTTATTTAGTTTGCATCACTAAAAGTGTGTCCGGCTGTTTTATAACAAAATCAAAAAAAATTTACAAATAGCCATCGGAACTTCTCAAATTGCAATTAATTATAACCAGCGTAACTTTAGAACAACTCCTATTGACTTATGTAACGACTTTAACTCACTAAACGAATTTTTAATGAATTCAATATATTCCAATAGATTTGCATTCAACTGATTTACACCGTACAAAAAAAAATGGGAGACACCACTTAAAAATGTTTATTTTTGCTTTCGACTAATTGGGATTTTCATGGCCGTGTTTCAAAAATATACACCCGTCCGCTCATAAAAGAATAAAGAATAAAGAAATTCTTTTTCTTAACTTTTTATAAAATTGGTTTTAATTAATAAAGTAGTATAAATTATATTTATCCGCATATCATTAGGAGATCATTTTCCTAAGTCTCGCAAAAGTTCTGTTTATTTTTTCAAAAGATTTTTTTTCGAAATATTTTATTAAATAATATTATTTATTAATTTGCGAGTGTATGCAGAAATTACAATAAGTGAAGTTAATATTTGGTTAAAGAAGGTCAGCGCCAACAACAATGCTCATTGAGAAAAAATTTTTTAAAGCCTTAATAGGCTATTAAAGGTTTGCGAATACGGTTTTTAGTGCAAATTCCTAAAAAAAGGTTCTAAAACCCTCCATAACTTTTTGTAAATGCGGCTGTTAGTATTTAGTGCGCACAATAAGCCGATTACTGGCTTAGGTGTAAGCCCATAGTGGCATGGGGCAGATTAATATCCGCACCCTCTTTTCAACCTAACATAACCTACTATATCATGTCTGCTGGTATTTAAAATCGATAAAAATATTTTTTGTTGATTTTATGACCTTTGTTGAGCTTTTCTACATCTCAAAGCAGAACAAAATGTGTGCTGTTTTAGAAAACATTACCACTGTTCCATTTTCAGTAGATTTTCTATTTACCTTAGGTTGCATAAAATATGACTGAAAATTCTATCCATCAGAAGTATTTCACCCTACGGGAAATGTGTAGTTAATTGCCCCAAATATACCGGTCTCAAGGCGTATTTAATAAGGTGGCCGCATCGGCGAATTGCTACAACAAAGCATCTTTGTTAGGAACTTGATATGTTAAAATTTGTAAACAGGGCGAAGAAAATTCGATTCGCCCTCACTTTTAAAATATTCAGCAAATTTGCTTCGACCAATCAGTGTAAAAAGAAAGAAGTTTATTTTTTGAGTGTCAAGCAAGAAAAACGAGGATGACATTGTCATAATGGTGCGTGTCCGTTCAGAGTGCATATAGCACTAGTCACCAATACTAGGTAATTTGGTATGTTCAGGGGACCTCTCCTAGATATGATGGAGCTGTCGCTCTCACTACTAAAAGCCCAAAAAGCCATTGCAATGTCAGGACTTTGACCTTGCGCAGGGCACATGGCGGACTTAAGCTTGCTTCGTGGGGATGAGGAGAAGTCATAGACAGTTGGGCACCCATTATGGGACTACCCTGAAATTGCGACAGTAGGTGCTGGTTTATGGCTACACAAACACCTAGTTTCCTGTCTAAATTATCTTCATGCAATAGATCTTTCGCTATTCTTGACTACTATAGGTTATAATGGCATTTTGGAGGGAACTTCTCCAGACTGCCTGGCATATTGGCTCCTAATCTTCTTCATTCTAATATCTGGCATTGTACTGACGTAAATTTTATCAGTGTTCTTCTGCGCTTTTTGAATCTCTCGTGGCGACACAATAGACCTAAGTTCCCTGATTGAAGCTGATAGTGAATGAGTTTGTTAGACGCGTGCCATTACATAACCTAAGTTTAAAAACTATACTAACAGCAAACACAATTTATAAAATATTAGTTTTGAAGTTTATATTTTTGTACAGCGAATTCAAAAATGAATTGACACATCAAATTCTCTCAACTGGGTAGATGCGGCCATTTGATAAATACGCCTTGACCGGTCCTATACTGGAGAACTAGTTACCTGTCACAGGAATGAACATTTTAAATTGCCATAACTTATGATTGTTAATTATTTTTTAAGAAGTAGCTTAATTATTGTTCGAAATTGCTTATCCGTTAGATATATTTGCTAACTAATGTTATCTGCCTTAAAAATACTTGCACAGTATACTCATCCTTTTCGAACTGTCCCAGGACCTATCCAACGATGTTAGAATGGTGGCAATTCGTCACCTCGAGCTACAAGCCCTTATAAAAGTGATGGGTTTTTTCCATGTAAGGGAGCGAGAACTGGGGCCGGTACCTATCACCAAAGGATCTATCCCGTGACAGGTTTGGGACCTGTCCCATTTTCCGTAGTGCAGTTGTTCGTTGTTATTAGTTTTAGACGAAGACAAAAAAAATATATATTTTTATTTTTTTTTTTTGCACAATTTCCTTGATTCATTTTGAACAAACAACACCCCACATTGTAACAAAAAGATAAAAATTATTTTTTGTATGAAATTTTAATATTTAAATAGCTGAATGCTAATTGCTTATTAAAATTTAAAATAAATAAATAAATGATTCAAATTAAATAAACGTAGCACGTAATATACATGGGTTGAATACAAGTATAAGGTATGAAGCTTTAACTCTTTACCACATTGCTATTTTCATGAACAAAACATTTATAAACAATTATAACTGTTAATTGAGAACTGCATAAAACAGAAACGTCTACTAAAAGCGCCCTAATTTTAATGTAAACAAGCAAAATAGCATAGCAACCAATTCTTGGTAACATAAAGGTCTAAGATATCAGCTTAAGTAATAAAACAATTAAAAAGTCGTCAAGTTCGGCCGGACGGAACTTTGGATACCCACCACCTCAGGTATATATATAAACCACCTTTCGTCAGAATCCGGTGAAAAATGCATAATTTTATGCCCCCATAGCAGCTTTATTAAAATAGGGTCCGATTTGGACCAAATTCGACATTGATGTGGAGTGGTCTAATAAGTACAAGTCATTGTTCAATTTTACAGAACAAAATATTGCTCTTTTTAGTAGCCATATCCAAATATAGACCGATCTGAACCATATACGAGACGGATGTCGATAACTGTCACTGTGTCAAATTTGAGCGAAATCAGATTGTAAATGTGCTTTTTATGGGGCCAAGATTTTAAATCGTGAGATCGGTCTATTTAGCAGCTATACCCAAACCTGAACCGATCTGGCCCAAATTGCAGCAAGATGTCGAAGAGCATAACACAACTCACTGTATCAAATTATATTTGGTACAGTGATATATCGTGAGATCGGTCTATATGGCAGCTATATCCAAATCTGGACCGATCTGAGCCAAATTAAAGAAGAATGTTTAAGGGCCTAACATAACTCACTGTTTCAAATTTCTACGAAATCGGACAATAAATGTGACTTTTATGGGCCCAAGACCTTAAATCGAGAGATCTATCTATTGTATACGGCAGCTATATCCAAATCTGAATCGATCTGACCCAAATTGAAGATGGATGTCGAGTGGCCTAACGCAACTTACTGTCCCAAATTTCAGCAAAAGAGGATAATAAATATGGCTTTTATAGACCTAAGACCCTAAATCGTCTAATCGATCTAAATGTGGGCTATAGTCCGATATAGCCCATCTTGGAACTTGACCTGCTTATGGACACAAAAAGAGTCTGTGTTAAGTTTCAGAAGTGAATTCAACAGACAAACGGACAGACATGGCTAGATCGTCTTAGATTTGTTCGCTGATCAAGAACATATATACTTTATAGGGACGGAAACGGATATTTCGATGTGTTGCAAACGGAATGACAAAATGAATATACCCCCATCCTTCGGTGGTGGGTATAGCAACTCTAAAAAACGCAATAATTAAATTGGGACCCTAATACCTTGAGTTGAAACATGATATATGGCAAAACTTGAAATTATCGAGTATTTAGCAGTTTATTATTAACACATTTCAAAATTCCAATTGTTAATAGCTTTTTTATCGCATGCATTGTTCTTTTCTAATGAACACCGTTTCCCAAAGAAAAACTACATTTCGATTGCAACGCGTCGAAATATTAATTTTACTGTACACGTATTGTTCCTCGTAAACATTTAATATTCATGGGTCTGACTGTCCCTCTAGAAGCTGATCTCCTAGGTTCATCATGAACAAATTTTCAGTGTGAGTGTGAGTTCTTAAGCCATGTACAACTTATCTACGAAATGATGTCATTATCGAACAGCCCTCTTTGATGTGAGAGATATATCCCTGGTATTGCTTGGTTTTCTTGAGCAATACTTAACTGCGATTTTAAAATATCTCAAATAATTTAAGATTAATATATAAGCGTAGAACTTTACCGACTTTCTACAAATTTATTTATGACATTAATAAAAATATTAACATTCTCTTTATTTAAGAGAAATTTTTTGGCAAATAATAATAATACAAGTTTTACTACAAACTATTGCAGTTTTATCGACGTTACTGCTTGAAAAACACTCGCGTGTCGCCAACATGGAAAAGGTGTACTTACTTGTTGCTACATACCGTTGTATATGTACACATGCAGAAGCTTTTTATTTCTTGTGTAAAAAAACTAAAATTGAAATAAAAAATAAATTGTCGACGCAGCGTCACATAATTGTGCCACCAATTAAGATAGGAGTCGAAAGAGACGCAGCGTGAGCATGAGAATATGGAACATTGAACGTAACATTGTCATAATTTTCCCTATAGACTCGGTGCGGTCACATACTCGTACAAAGTATGAACCATCAACTGATAACGCATCCATAAATATTGGCCTATGGAATATGTAAACATAAGCGGATAAGTCTCTATTATTGGTGTACACCTAAAAAAATTATCATTTTATTATTGAGATTCCATTGCTAGATACTGTTCGGCTATAGACCATTTTGTTTAAAGCCATTCTTTTCATGGTATTCTATAGCAAAAAGAAATTTTGTCTCAGCTTGATGGACTTTTGCACCATTTTAGCCTACAGGTCCAATTTTATATCTTTTAAAGCGTCTAGAGGAATAAAAACCCAAATTGGGGGAACATTTTTGCGAGGGTCTATAACCATGTATTACACATGCGTAATAAAACATTCCGCACCAAATTTGGGATAATGATAGTTTCGGCGAATCATAGTGAAATTTTGGCTTTAAAAAAAAACATTTCGAGGTAGGCACAAAACTGGGAAAAGGTTTGTTTTTAGAGAATTTTTCACTAAAATTTAGTCTTAGAAGAAATTTTATTAAAATTTCATCTTTAGAAAAAAATTAAAACAAATTTAGTCTTTAGAAAAAATTCGTCTTTAAAAAAAAATCGACGAGGGTCTTGAAGTTTTTTCGCTTGAAAATGTTATGCTTGGAAAAGAATTGATTAATTGTGCTTATGGAGTAAGTACATGCAACAAAATTTCTTATTCAAAACAGCAAAAAAGTTTGCTAAAACAGCAGTTTTTGTTTGCAGAAAATGGGAAAACAGACATTACTGCCGTTTTACCAAACATAGGGCTGCTGTATTATAAAACATTTCGGTTAGCTAAATCAGCAAACAAAATCTGCTGTTTTAAGTATAAAAATCTGTTGAAAAAAATTGTTTATGCTATTTTAATACCCACCACCATAGGATAGGGGGTATATTCATTTAGTCATTGCGTTTGCAATACATCGAAATATCAATTTCCGACCCTACAAAGTATATTTATTTCGGATCGTCATAAAATTCTTACGATTCTTACGACGATTTAACGATGTTCGTGTGTCTGTCCGTCCGTCTGTTGTAATCACTCTACGGCCTTCAAGAATTGAGATATTGAGCTTAAATATGGCACAGATACGTCTTTTTGATACACGCTGCTTAAGTTCCCGAACGGACCAAAGCGGACCATATTGGATGTAGCTGCTATATAGACCGATCTGCCGATAATGGATCTGAAGCCCATAAATGCTTTAATCTTTACCCGATTTCGCTGAATTTTTGGGGCTCCCGACATCTGACCCAAATATAGTTCAGATCGGACTATAGTTCAGAACGGAGCATATAGACTGATCTGCCGATACAGGCCCATAATAGCTTTATTTATTACCCGATTTCGTTGAAATTTGTGTTACCGATCTGCTGGTAAAGCGTCTGAAGTCCATTAAAGATTTATTTATTATCCGATTTCGGGTAATAATTGAAGCAGTGAGTAGTTTTAGGCCTCCCAACAACCGACGCAAATATGGTTCAGATAGCATTTTATTTAGGTACAGCTGGCATATAGCCCGATAAAGGGTCTGAAGCCCATTAAAGCTTTATTTATTACCCAATTTCGATGAAATTTGAAACAGGGAGTAGTTTCAGGCCTCTTAACATCCGACAAAAATATGGTTCACATCGAACTGTATTTAGATATAGCTGCCATATAGACTGATCTCCCGATAAAGGGTCTGAAGCCCATAAAAGCTTTATTTGTCATCCGACCTAAATTTGGTTCAGATCGGATTATATTTAGATATAGCTGCCATATAGACCTATTAAGGGTCTAAGGCCCATAATAAGCTACATTTTTTACCCGATTTCGCTGAAATAGGAAACAGTGAGTTGTGTTAAGCCCCCGAAAATCAATCTGAATATTAACGATATTAAGATATAGCTGTCATATAGACCGATATGCCGATTAAGGGTTTGAAGCCTATAAAAGTTGCATTTATTATCCGATTTCGTTGAAATAATGAGTTATCTGATGCCTCCCGATATCCGACCCAAATATGAACCGGATCGGACTATACAGATATAGCTGTCATATAGACCGAACTTATTTTGTGTCTTAATCCCATAAAAAGCGGATTTCTTGCCTGATTTCGCTGAAACTGTTAATTGTATAGAAATTCTCGGGACCTGAATAAAATATGATCGAGACCAGCGCCTATTTAGATATAACTATGGTTATAGTAGTAGACTTAAAACAAAGTAGGATGACTATTATATCCCTGATGGTGGGAACTTAAGACGTTATTACTTGTTTATGTTCGCCTGTTACTTGTTTTGATTATTTTAAGCATTTTTTTAGATTTTTTTCTTTTTGAAATTTTGTTGGAAGAGATGCTTTTAATTTGTGGAATATTACTGTATACACGCTTCCTGATCAATCCATTGGTATGCATTTCGAAGTGTGGCTGAGCTCACTCGCATTTTTTGTTATTGCTCTACTAATGTGTTCATGACCTTTGGTTTCTAAATTTAAAGAAAAAAATTATGAAAATTACACATTTTGTGGAGATTATAAATATCCAATGAGACATATATTAACATTTGTATTTTTTTTTCTAACATCCCCTTCATAGTTAAGCAGCAGTCATTTTCAGCAAACAACAGACTTTTCAGCAGCCAGCCTGCTGCTTTGAAAATGCACAACGTCTGCTGTAATAGCAGAACTACTGCTATAATAGCAGCAAAATTAACTACTAACATTCAGCAGACAGTGCTTCCTATTTTCAGCAAACTTTTTTCGAAGAGTGTAGTCTTTTAGACCTCTGTGCAAATTCAGATGTGTCCTTTGCAACCTACACTTTTTTAATTGGTATGTAGAGCACCATTGATCCATTTGACAAAATCCGCAGAAGAAGCTTCAGCAGACCAGAAATCGCGATACAGATTGACAGTTAAATGTCAATCTGTATCGCTTGGCCTCAAAATTGGATATCAAATTCGTTTTCTACTATCAAAAACCTATTATTTGAGCACTGTATTGCCATAGTAGGCAAACATGGCCGGTTTGAGGGGAGTTTAGGGGGAGGACCCTGAAATAATATCAGCATAGTGCTAGAGCACGATTTTGTTTGAGCCCCATAATGTCAAGCATTTTGAAAGTGGCCATCAAGATATTCAGGACTACAGGTCTCTTTCAGATCTACACTAATTATTTTTTTTTGTATTGGTTATCTACATTCAAAATCATATTTCAAAGCTACCACTTGGGATACCACATTTTAATGATCCGCAGGTCCTCCGCCGCAAGTGTCCGCAAGTGTCTATCCCAATTTGAGGGTAAAGAGTGTACTCTCCTTTTATTGCTGTCCTATTCTATCCTGATCGGCGTTCTTTTTTTATTTTTAATTCCTTTTTTGGGTAGGATGGGGGAGAGCAATTGCCCTCCGACACGTTCCTTCATTTAAATACAATATATTCTCGGTCGTCCTACATGGCAGTTTGGTGTTGTTTTTATTGGCAGGAGCGACGCTAAGACACAAAAGACAATTTATCTGAGTCCTTTAATGTCGAGATCTACATGTACGGCTGAACGGCAGGACGTGACCCAGATATTTCAATCATTATATCAACATTAGATTTGAACTCTACTGTCATAGAACTTTTGTTTGATTCCCATATTATCCCGATCGAACTACACGTCTTATTGAAGCGCACTAGGTGGTTGGGCCGGTCCCAGACTCTGTCCCACATGTGTATATCAGAGTCGTAGTCAACTCTCAAAGATTTTTCATTTTATACCAATTTTGTTTCGTTGGTCATTCATGCCCGTTTTGGGGGTTTTATGGGTTGAAGAGGCCCCATAGGCACCTTGGACCATATTCTTATAACAGATGTGTACTCATCTTTCAAATACACTTCATTTCATATATATTGATGATTAGTATATCGCCAATCTTATGCGTAACAAATTTGCACCTTTTCTATGTTTCTCTGAAAATGTTCTAATTTTGTTCAAAATTAGTTTCACATTGAGAAATAAATTAATTTAATAAAAGGAAAGGTGCTACATGCATCTCATTAAAGAATTTTCAAATGAGTATCACTTCAAACAAAAAAAGCAAACAAGGCATACGTAACGTATGAGTGTTACAAAAAATTTAGTGCTTGTTAAGTATACGTCATAAAATCTTCGGAAAAAGATAAGATAAAACTGCATTTTTAGCGTTTGCGGTAGAACAACAATGTAAACGACGAACCCGGTTGTTTTGAATCAAATCCCAAACATTGTTTTGGAATATTTTCTTTCCAAATTTAGATACTATAACAAAAAGTTAGAAGTAACATGATACAATAGTCAGGAGGAGCCGGCTATTGTTTGTGATGGACTTTGTCTCCATATACCGACAATACCTTCCAAGGCATACACCTGTTTATTTGGTATCTTTTGGAAACAAAATGGCTTCAAATGGTAAATTCGCTTTGATTCTGAACGATTTTTACACATCATATCTCATAACAGTCTATGTGGGAGCTACGATATATCTGAGTGCGACCATTTTTTGATATAATTTTACACACATATTCAGATAACACATAAACCATCTCATGCTAATTTTTATGAAAATCTGGAATCAATTTGCCTTTCTTCTTCGGTCAAAAATGTGATATTTGCAATATTTGGCGAGAGTCGGACAACAAATGCGTACAAATACATAACACGTATGTAGCTTGCTTAGAAAAGGCCATTGATGGTATACGGAAGAGCAGAATCAACTGATCGGTTTACTCCAAATAGACCCAGTTTCCTCTTCTTTCTTGGCATAACAAATGGATACACAAAGTTATAAAACCTTGTACAAAGTTACGTGATGTAGTTTACAATTTGTTGAAAAAAATTGGATGAATATTTTTAAATTGGTTTACTTTTATAAAAACGCTTCAATACCATTTATATCAACATAAGATTGACCTGCAATAAATTAAACCCAAGTAAACTTGGGGATCCCCATTTTGATTTTAATTTCTAATTTTAGTATATAAACTATTTATCTTTTGCAGGCTAAACTTCAGTTCTAGCAACAGGCAGCAAGAGTCTAAATCGAAATGTCAGACATAGCCAAAATCGATATCGATCAGCCCAAATATGAACAGAGCACTTATGTGAATCGTGCCAAACATTTTTTCCTTCTGACAAATCCCCTCAATTTGTTGGCCTCAAGTGATGAGCTGGAACGTGCTAAACGTATTGTTACCGATTACAGAGCTGGCAAACCTGTGCCAGATGTGAAAGATGTCGAAGATTTATGGAGAGCCAAATACCTGTATGACTCCGCCTTCCATCCCGAAACGGGGGAAAAGTCCTTAATTATCGGTCGCATGTCTGCCCAAGTGCCCATGAATACATTGATAACAGGATGTGAGTATTGAGATAAATAAGAAAAACAATCATTTAATTCATTCAAATATGAACACTGTTCGAGAATTGACTGTAATCGATGTTAAAAATTAAAAATATTTAAAATATCGTTGGATTTATTTGTCCAGCTGAAACCAATTGGCTTTGATTTTGCTTCTATTTAGAATAGAAAGCAAAATAAAACCCTTTGTTACCCGCGATTTCGAAGCTCTTTAGTTAGTGAGTAGGTGGAAGAATGTAGTATTTTTTTGGGCTAAGCTAAATGAAGATGAAGCTTTGGTCAGCTTCGAAATCGCGGATTAAAAAGGGGTTTATTTTGCTTTCTATAACAAATAGAAGAAAAATTGGTTTGAGATGGTCAAGAAATTCAACGATAAAATGAAACAAAATAAAAGTAGCACAAAAACAGATTATTTCAAATAAGTTAAAGGATTTCTTAATAGAATAGGATACGTTAGGAAACGCCTTGGGTCTTAAGATGAAGTCCGCTAGGTATGATTAGAGTCCATTGACTAAATTAGTCTTCCCTGAGGCCATTAGAGCCTCGTAAGGACAGAGTTTACTGGTTCCAGCCTATTTCCAGGCCATTTCTCCAGCTTATATCCAAAATCGTTATAGGATAAGGCCAGTGTCCTGTGATAAATTTCTTAGTCGTGTGAGTCATATTGTTTCCATAGACCTCTGCATGTTTAGCAGTGGCCAGATTTCTGCCAGTGCTTAAGATGGTGGTTCCTTTTATCATCTATATTAGTTCAAATGTATGTATATAAAATTTAGTTTTTATCATACGAAACCCTTTACGAGAGAAATTTCATTTTGCTCAAATGATTCGCAGCTTGGTCTAGTCTGCATTTGCCAGCGAACCTCATACGCAGAAGGGTTACTTGCGTATTTCCCGCCACTTACTACAGGTATGGCTGGCATTCGTGGGTTACTTTATTTATGCCCCAATAATCTTAAACGCCGTTCGTTGCTAAACCAAAGCACTACAACGGCACAATTTTTCCGCAGCCATATCGTTCATATCTATCCCATTAGTGAGCATCAATTTGCTAATTGTCCGAAAAAAATGTCTCTATGTACAACGCTTCACAGGTTTCGCCTGGCTTCAGAGTTACAAAAACAAATTCCAAACCATCATTTGTTTCCTTCCACACAAACTTTAAATTATATCCTTCTAAACTGCAATTTTGTAACTGATTTATATATCTCATCGGTTATCATGTATTTTAACCAAACTTATAAATTTCAATTAAACAATAGACGAGCCCCCGAAAAATGGAGTACACACGTTGCAGCTCACACATACATATTTCTTAAACGAAAACAATCAAATTCTACACTTCCGTTATTTTCAATTAATGACAGCAAATTTTCAAGTTCACTCCAAGGTTCAATGAACGATCCAATCGTATGTCAGATCGCAATGCTTGTTCATTTTTAGGGTATTTTCAAATTGTCTTTCTCACAGCGTCACAGCGTTGTTGGTGGGGTGTCCTATGTCTTTGTGAACTATTAAGTAATTTAATACTTGTGTTATTGTTTCGTACATACATACATACATATATACATTATATGTATTACATACACATATATGTACTACACCAATATGAGGACCTAAATAAAATTATTTTCATTTCTTTTCATGCGCTTTGTTTGTTTGTTATTTTTTTTCCATTTAGGCATGCTTTCTTTCTACAAAACAACACCGGCTGTGGTTTTCTGGCAATGGGTGAATCAAACATTCAACGCTGTTGTAAACTATACAAATCGTTCGGGTTCAACACCCATCTCTAAAGAGTAAGTTTTATTCAATATCGATACTCGTAATGAAAACATTCGACCACAAGTTAAGGGATATGCGACCTTTGTCATACCGTATGTAAAATGTTGTAATTGGGACTTGGACGTCACGTCACTATATCGCCTCTGAATATCGTGTCATTAATCTGTCTGCAGCAAGTACGCCAATTTTCTACTAACTGAGTGATAAAACTCTCAGCTTCAAATTTTGGAAAAATACTTTTCATTGTTGTTGATGGGTTAGCATCTCAGTTGGGCAATAACAGGTGAAAAAAAATAGTATGTCAGATATATATTCAAATATAAAGCGATTTAGAAAATTTGCAATCCCTAACGAGCTACATTTACAAAAAGTTCAAAGTTCGTTCGTTCGACAACTATTGTAATTTCGACAGAAGGTCATGTCAAGACAGCGCACACTATACCCTCAACCAAAGGATGGGGGAATACTTATTTCGTCATTCTGTTTGTAACTCCTCGAAATATTCGTCTCAGAACCCATAAAGTATATATATTCTTGGTCGTCATGACATTTTATGTCGATATAGCCATGTCCGTCCGTCTGTCTGTCGACAGCACGCTAACTTTCGAAGGAGTAAAGCTAGCCGCTTGAAATTTTGCACAAATACTTATTATAGGTGTAGGTCGGTTGGGATTGTAAATGGACCATATCGGTCCATATTTTGATATAGCTGCCATATAAACCGATCTTGTATCTTGACTTCTTGAGCCACTACAGGGCGCAATTTTTATCCGATTTGGCTGAAATTTTGCATGAGGTTTTTTTATGATTTTCACCAACTGTGCTGAGTATGGTTGTAATCGGTTTATAACCTGATATAGCTGTCATATTAACCGATCTGGGGTCTTGACTTCTTCGGCCTCTAGATGACACAATTCCTATCCGATTTGACTGAAATTTTGCACGACGTGTTCCGTGTCGTGCTGCCATATAAACCGATCTTGAATATTGACTTCTTGAGCCACTAGAGAACGCAATTCTCATCCGGTTTGGGTGAAATTTTGAATGAGTTGTTTTATTATGATTTCAAACAAATGTGCCAAATACGGGTGATGCATCGATGCATAACCTGATATAGCTGTCATTTAAACCGATCTGGTGGAGGGTATATTAAATTCGGCCCGGCCGAACTTGGCACGCTTTTACTTTTTACAATAGCAAAGTTGTACTGGATTTTTAAAGATATCATAAGGTATCATACCACATATTTGCATGTGGAGGTAGCAATCCTCGTCGAGCTCCTGTAGTTGAACTACCTCGCTCAGGTCTATACGACCGATCTTCATTGGCTATTGAAAGGCGCCAATAATTCGCTCAGTATTAAAGCAAGATCCGGTGCCGCTCGGCCTCTCCACTCAATATCGCAAATTGTCCGCGACTGCAGTTACAGCTACTCCGTATGGAGCATTAAACTACACGCATCCTGTGGGCTCGACCGGCAGTTATAGTTTAGAACTATATAGTACATGTCACTATTAATCGCCACTTATTATCCTAGATGCACTATATGCTGTGTTTTATTTAAGTACTATATAGTGCCAATCACGATCAAGCGGTTGTTGTTGTTGTAGAAGTGCTTTGCACACTGAGGCGGCAGCCCTTGCCGTTGAAGGAATCCATCGGGTCAATCCGGTACATACAACCGGCTGCCATGGGATTGGCCAATCGGTTATTAGTTGCAGTGGTTGCTTTTAGTCCTATCCAGGCAAGACAATTTTCTGGATAGAATTTCAATGCAAAGTTGTACTGGATAGTTTCCGATATCATGGATAACAGATAATTAGTGCCGATTAATAGTGATTTGCATCATATAGCACAAAACTATAACATACCCGGCACAAGATAAGTATATATGTATACGTTACAGAATCAAAAATATATTTTTCGAGGTATTCCTATGAAATGACTTCATTATATTCCCCCAATTATATGATGGTGGGTCGTGTCTTATTTAAAATTGGATTTTGTGATATTTTCAATATCCCTTTCGTTTGCTTTCAGGCAATTGGTGACGTCATATATTTTGGCTACTGGTGGTGCTCTGACAACAGCTTTATCCCTTAATAGAATAGTTAAGGTAAGAAGAAAAATTGTAGCTTAGTTTATTCAAAAATAACGCTTTACATCATATACATACAAATTTCAGAATTTAAATCCTTTAATTGGCCGTTTGGTACCCCTCGCCGCTGTGGCTGCCGCCAATTGCATCAATGTCCCTATGATGCGTTTGCAGTAAGTAGACACTACTTTTAATAATCCCACATAAGACTTTAAATTTCCTTGTATTACTTTAGAGAATTGAAGAATGGTGTCACTCTTTTGGATGAACAAAATAACGAAATGGGCATATCAAAGAAGGCTGCAGCGGTGGGCATTACTGCTGTTGTCGCCAGTAGAATAGCAATGGCAACACCAGGCATGGGTAAGTCATAGTTTTCTTTTGCATCTACACACTTATACTCTTCGTGTTAGGCGGGTTTATTTTAACGACGAAATTATTTTTATAATATGTACATTAGGCCGGGTTAATTGTATGGATGAAAAAAAATTAAAAATCGTACAGCAAAAACGTAAACTAAACCATGTATCTAAAATAAAATCCTAATACGGGCCTCTCGACATCAAAAAAAAAAAAAAAAATTTCTTTTGATATTCAATTTTCTTTTAATCAAGGTATAGGTCGTATTTGTAGTCCGATTATCGTAAAATTTTGCAGAAGTCACTTTTTTGGTCCAAGGACAAACGTTATTGATTTTGAACAAGATCGGTTCAGATTAAGATTTAGCTCCCATATATATATATATATATATATATATATATATATATATATATATATATATATATATATATATATATATATATATATATATATATATATATATATATATATATATATATATATATATATATATATATATATATATATATATATATATATATATATATCATCCGGTATGGCCTTTTAAGGCTCCAGTAGCCATAATTTTGATGCGATCTTTACACAATTTTGCACAAGACATTCTATTTAATGTTCCAACATGTGTCCATAATTTTATCAAAATCGGTTGAGATTTACATATAGCTCCTATACATATCTTTTTGCCTTTGCACAACAAAGATGGGACCAAAATTATGGCTACAAAAGCCTAAAAATTTGATATCGGATAAAAGATAATAATATATAGAAGCTATATTTAAAATTGAACCGATTTTGGTAAATTTTTGCACACATGTTGGAACATAAAAAAGAACGTCTTGTGCAAAGTTCTTTTGTAAAGATCGGACCAATATTTTGGCTACTAGAGCCTTAAAAGGCCAAATCGAATGAAAGACATAAATGCATGATATATCTAAAACTGAACCGAAATTATGCACACTTGTTGGAACATAAAAAAAACGTCTTGTGCAAAAGTGTAAATATCGGACCAAAATGATGGCTATATATATGGGAGCTATATCTGAAACTGAACTGATTTTGAAAACATTATGCACACATTTTGGAACATCAAATAAAACGTCATGTGCTAAATTTTGTAAAGATCGTATCAAAATTATGGCTACTAGAGCCTTAAAAGGCCATATCGGATTAAAGATATATATGTGGGAGCTATATCTAAAATTTAACCGATTTTGATAAATATTTGCACACATGTTGGAACATTAAAAAAAAAGTCCTATGCCAAATTTTGTGCAGATCGGACCAAAATTATGGGTACTAGAGCCTTAAAGGGCCATATCGGAAGAAATATATATATGGGAGCTATATCTTAATCTAAACCGATTTTGGTCAAAAGTCCAAACATCTTTGAATTGTATGTAGTTCATCGTTTTTGATATGCGATTAAAAAAATCGAACAAGCCTAATGTACATATGTACAAGCATATATATATTTATTTAAACATTACTTCAATTCAGTTTTCTTAAACCTTTCTCATGTCGAATATAAAGTAAAAATTGTATTGATGATGTGCTTCAGCTTGTTATCAATCTCTAAGTCAAAATTTCGTGTGACCTAAGAGATTTCTTGAACCTATGAGGAACAAAACACAAATCTGGAATAAAGTGAGTGACTTTCATTCGTCTTGGCTTGTTTTTTGACATCGACAAACGGGATATTAATTTTTTTTAACCACCACTACTATTCTGGTTATTCCAGATATCAATCTTGTCATTTTAAGTTTAGCACCTCCAATCATAGAAAAAAATTCTGCTAAACAGTCTGCTGACTGTTAGTAGTTAATTTTGCTGCTATTACATCAGTAATTCTGCTACTACAACAGTAGTTTTGCATTTTCAGAACAGCAGGTCTACTGCTGAAAAGTCTGTTTTTTACTAAAAATGACTGCTGCGTAATTTATGATGGGTTTGTTAGAAGAAATAAAATGAAAGAGAAGAGTTTTGGAAAGAAAATGAGAAAAAAGGTTCCAGTCACACACCCACACACTCATGTTATCCTTTTGTTGTTAATTGCACACTCTGTTTCTACAAGAGTTTTGAGCACAGGCTCATGTGCGCTATGTTTATGGCATAGTAAAAAGGGTCACGCTATTGTGAAAAATACACAGCGCACATGCGTCATAACCATCAGATATATATGATGCAACATTTCCCTGTTTAAAATACCTTTGCCCTATTGTTGTTCTACCTTACTCAGGATTCACTGAATAAGGTTAAGCCAAGCGATCAGCCGATATACTTTTTTTTAATATTTGGCAGTACTTGGCATTGAGGATGTCAACTTGTTCTCTTTTTACATTCATTCTTTGTTTACGTTTTCTCCTATATGATGACATTTTCAATCGTCAGATTTGACATCCTTAATGATGTTTATGGGGCCTATCCACTTTGTGTTTTTGCATGTGACCTAACCTTCTATTAGTGAATCCTGTACCTTACTGAAAACAAAAGATGTATTGTCGTTGTTGTGTTAAAAGACAAAATACCTCGCAGAAACGGAGAGTAAGAAGCGACAAAACGTACACCCAACCAAATTGGTTGCTCAACGCAGCAAAAGTGTTTGATAGAACAGCAGTTTTCGTCTGCTAAAAATGGGAAAGCAGACATTACAGCTGTTCCGGTCATTTCGGTCAGCTAAATCAGCAAAGATGCACAGAATCATGTGTACCACGGAAATAGTGTAATAGTCACAGAGAAAAGTCTGTCATAACACAAAAATACATACAATAGGAAAAAGTACAGCTAACAGGCAGGGTTTTCGAGCGTGGTTAATGTGGTAATTGTATCATAGAGGCGTTTTCGCAATTAAAACGATTCAAATACAACATACCATCGCACGGCCCTTGAAGCCATCACACCTAATATGGTTGAAGACTTCTAACCAAAGACGAAACGCGTCCCATAGCTATCTCTGGCTTTCCTTTTGCATTTTGCAAAGAAAATCTCCGATGATTTTAATTCGTGGAATATTACTGTAAAGAAGCGACCTGATCCGTCCATTGGTATACATTCCCGCTCGCATTTTTTGTTATTGCTCTACTAATGTGTACATGACTGGCATGGCCTTTTGCTTCTAAATTTAAGGTAAAAAGAATATGGAAAGTATAAATTCAGGGATGATTATAAACATCAACTGAGACTCACATTTACTTATGTATTTTATTTTTTCTTTTAACATTCCCTTCACAAATACGCAGCTGTCATTTTCAGTTTCATTGGGTTTCTCGTGAGTCTCGACTTTCATATGACCTTCAACACCCCACCTTTTAAACCAACCACCCGATTTGACTTTGTAAGCCCATATAAGCCACAATTTTTCAATGATTGGGTAAAATCTGGTGCGTGAAGTGTAGTTATGCTCTGCAAGATCCACCAAAATTACAGTTTAGACGGCCGATACCTGATTCCTTAAATTTCTTTCGATTTAGATGAAATGGAGATTACTCTTACAGCTCCTAACAGGCAAATAATTCATAAAGCGAACTTGCGATTTGACTTCTTGAGCCTATAGATGTGAAATTTATTAGACAATTTGTTGAACTCTCGAGCGTCATATGAGCTGTCGAAATATCAACCCGTTCGAACTTACCGCCTATATATACAAGTTTATTGAAATAGTTTTCTTTTAGCTTCAATTTCAATAACCTTGTTTTTGCTAACCGGAACAATAATGTTGGAAAAAAAAAATATGGAATAAAAAAGACATAACAAGTTACATATGTACATAACCAAGCATAAAGAGACAAAATTTTTGCTTTTTTCCAGTACTCACACCATTGCTGATCAACAAATTGGAGAAGGGTGGTTTCTTAAAACGTTTCCCCAAGGCTAGTGCTCCCATCCAAACCCTGTTCTGTGGATTTGTCCTAATCTTTGCCACTCCCATGGGTTGTGCATTCTTCAGTCAAAGGGCAGCCATTAATGTAAGCCATTCCATTTCAATTTTAAAAAAATATGATAAAATTTTGTTTTTGTTTTTATTTTTTAGGTTGAGAGTTTAGAACCTGAAGTTAAGGAGGAAATTAAGAAGAAGAATCCTGCTCTAACCGAAGTATGGTTCAATAAGGGATTGTAAAGCCCTACAGCACAGCAAGAGGATACTGCAGCGGCTTCCAAAAAACAAAAGAATTTGAAAAGAGCTTAGCAAACTTTACAAAAAAAAAAAAACAAATCTGTTCAACCCAATAATGTGTTTGACAATAACTTAAAAACCCCACAACAGCAACAACAACTTACAGCATACTTTTCAAATTGCTTTCTTTAGTTCATCTTAGATAGTAAAGTCGCCAATTTCTAGGCTGGTGAATATCAATGTCTTGTTTGTAGTTACCAATATGCACACAACGGTCAGTGTTCACAACCCCATTGCATTTATTTTATGTGTGTGTGTATGTGTGTTCGAGTGTCAATTAATGTTCTTTTTGTTTGAACTCATCCATCTATACTTTAAAAATAAATTAAGGTCAAAAACTAGGATTTGAATTCTTCAATACAAAATAAATACGTAAACATGAATGTATGTGCATTTGTTTATATGCACAAAATAAACATATTTTGAAAAAATTACCTTCGATCCTAACTTTTTAGATGCGCATCAATTGAAAATACATATAAACTTGACGCACATCTGAATGGAGTCTTTTAAGGTGACTCGTAATACACAAATTATTTTAAATATTCAATAATTAATTAAAAGCTGAACTTTTTCACTTCCTAAGTTACAAAAGAATACATTACGTAAGCACACATACTTTTCGTTAAAAAAAATGTTTATTCTGTTATTATGTTTATTACTCCAATAAATGAAAGAGTTTAAAACTGTATTAATGTGCTGCATTTTACATTCCATCATGTGGCTGAAATCTTGTCATCAGGATGATTTGCACAAGTTTTGTTGATTCCAACAAAATAACATAATGAAAATTTTTGAAATTTCCCATTAAGGGATGATACCATGGGTTGAGGCCACCGTAGAGCCTGGGTTCGAATCCTGGCGAGACCATCAGAAAATACAAAAAAAAACGGCGGTGGTTTTCCCCTCCTAATGTTGGCAACATTTGTGAGGTACTATGCCATGTAAAACTTCTCTCCAAAGAGGTGTCGCACTGCGGCACGCCGTTAGGACTCGGCAATAAAAAGGAGGCCCCTTATCATTGAGCTTAAACTTGAATCGGACTGCAATCATTGATATGTGACAAGTTTGCCCCTGTTCCTTAGTGGAATCTTCATGGGCTCTGTTCATTGACTCTGTTCTTCTTTTCACTTGAACAACTGTCAAATTGTCACATGAACAACTGTCAAAAAAAAGAAAATATGTGTAAAAACACTTACTACTCAAAAGCAAGATTAAAAAAATTATGTTATTTTGTTCAAAACAGAGTACATAGCCTAAGTTTTTAACTGTCCGAATTAAACATTGAATGAACGTTGTGGAAATTTTCAATAAATTTTAAAGTGATCCAATTAAAAATGATTGAAATATTTTTAAATAATCCAATTAATTTTTAAATGGATCAATTAAAACATTAATTTAATATATTTTGCTAAACCGGCCCACACACCATATGTTAAACACCTGTAACACCAATTTGTGGTCCATTTTTGGAGCAAAGGTCCATGAGCCCTCCTAGGAAACAAAACCCCACGCTAGGTTTTCAAAAATTTGCGGATGTCAAGGAATGTATTCATATAAATTTGCCGTAATCTGTAACGTGGTCCTTAAATAATAATAACAAAGGCTAAAAGCATTTGAAAAGACTGTTTGTATGGTTTTATCTTATGAACATAGAAAGCAGTTGGCAAAATGTTGAGCCGCTAGGTGGAAGGACTTGTTGACTTGATAGGACGATAAATAAAACATACATGTTAGGGTCTACGATTATATTTGTAATTTAAATCTAATCTATCAATTTTTTAACTGAAAATTACAAAAATTTCAATCAGCATCGTAATTGAAATAATTGTAACATGGTGGAGGTAGACTAGTACCACAATTCTGTAACTTATAACGGACATCGTTTAGTTAAATATGTCGACAAAAAAATCTTTTACACTAACGATTTTGTTATTCTCTAATTTCTCGTTAACAGATATCGTTATCTATTTTTGCTCTCTGGCAACTCTAACCAAAAGAACGAAAAACCAAAAGAAGAAATCGTAAAAACAATAAATAATTCTTCTCATAGCCTGTAAATACTCTTTTATTAATTTAAAAACATCACAAATCTAAATAAAATGTACACAATGATTTAGGAAAAGTGCTTTCAATACCAATTTATTCGTATAAAACTTTTGCGGATATTTTTTCATAGTAAAAAACAAACGCAACCACGCTTATTAATTGATTGTATACACTAAATGTTTTAGAAAAAAATACTCTAAAGCCTTCGTAAATATAAATATTTATTAATTTCGTCAAAATAAACATGAAATAATTGTCAGTTGTTTAGTTACGGATTTCTATTTGTTAGCGAAAACAGCTGATTTTGACGATGTCCATTATCGTAAAAGTGGCTACTGAATACAAATTTCGTTTTTTTTCTGTTATCGCTTTTTAACTAAACGATTTTCGTTAAAACACTTTACTGAATTCCACCACAGCAGTCGTCCAGGGTTTACCTTTAAGGACCCACAAACCTTCCTTTCGGGGTACGCAATCTATGTTTTATTGATAATATACTTCAGTTATTACAATTCACGATGGTGTTATAAGCTTTTAGGAGCAGGGTGTTAATTAGTGTCAGCCAGTAAGGCGCTTCGGCTAGTAGTTGCCGGCTTCGGGAGTGGAGCCACTCGGTTGGGTACTCAGTTCTGATTTCTGAATATACTCAGAGAATTGTTGATACCAAACGTTCTCATTTCAGTAGCATACTCTGAGAAATTTATTTGTAAAAAAGCAGCATAAATGTTTGCCGTAATGCCTAGTACTGACTTCATTCACACCGAAAATGCCTATTAAATTATTGCGAAATGCGACGGACTCTTTTCATTGTCAGAACACAAATCATTTTATTTTTGTAGTAAAGAAACCAAAAAACCCCATTATTAACTATTACAAACATTATTGGCAGGTAGATTTGAAATAGGTTTAGTTGACAGATTTCCTCCCAAGCTAGGTAACTAGATAAAAGTGATGGCGTAGGATATCCCTTGACAGCTTGCAATCTTTAAATTAATGCTTTGAAAAAATGTATATTAAATCAAACGTAAAATTATCATTGTCTTTTCTCCAATATATATTCAACAAGCTTCGTTTAAAATGCATATGGAGCAGTGAAAACTTTCGTAATTCAATGAACAATGTATTTCAAATCCTTGCTACCCGAACTGCAAAGCCTCGTTCTGCAACACTTGCAGATATCCGGTGTAACAAAATTTGTGGATTTCTATTTGACTTAAAGAATGAAAACCTACTGCATAAGAGTGATGGAATGCCAGATATAAAAGTTAAAAAAATTTATAACACTTTATAATTCACAAAATCAGAAAACTGTACTCTCATAGTAGTTTCCCGCAATCCGACACTGATCATATCTGTGGAAATTATACACAAAACGAAGAATCATATTATATATAGCCTTGTTAACCACGCAAAATTTCCATGTGACGTTGCCGCATAAGCCTCAATACGATAACAAAGATCTGACGTGAGTAATGCAAAAGGAATTTTTCGTTTCACATTGATTAAAAGATACGTATTTACACTACATAACAGACGTAGTGAAATTAGGACAGTTTTGAACACATTTCTTATATGGTCAAAAAAATCAAGTCTACAATCAAAAATAATGCCAAGGCATTTTAAGTTGTCGACTAACTCAAATGTACATTTATATGTCGACGTACATCAATATGTCGACCATCGACATGTACATATGCTTAATACACGTATTGGGTTCAAAAAGCAAAGGCTCGAGCTGCCATTACACGATTAGATATGTCATATGTAATTTCAAAAGTAGCAACTCTGAAAGTTGTACACATCGTGCCATACGTAAAAGTTTTAACATGACAAATGGATATTGGAATAGATATGCAACTTTTTCGATTAAATCCAGGATTCACTACATGGCGAAACAATTAAAGGTGGTCTCATTTGTACAACAACCACAAATCATAAGATGCAATCCGCCACCTTGCCATCAAGCTGATCGACGTTTTGCCAACACACATAAAGAAATTTGTATGCGTGTGTGTATATGTGTGCGTACATGAACAGAAAATATGCGAGAAAGAAGAAAACAACAAAGAGAATGCAAACAAAAATCTGTCATCTTACTACCGTCAAAGCTGGCCGGCTGCTAACAGCTGTTCGCGTGAGACCATCTTTTTAAATCCGCCTTGGATTCACTACTATTTAAAAGGTTAGGTCACTTGCGAAAACATAAAGTGGATAGGCCCCATGAACATCTTTAAGGATGTCAAATCTGCCGATTGAAAATGTCATCATATGGGAGGAAACATAAACAAAGAATGGATGTAAAAAAAGAACAAGTACATCCTCAATGTCAAATGCTGCCAAAAATTAAAAAAAAGTATGTCGGCTAATCGCTTGACTTAACCTTATTCAGTGAATCCTGGATTAAATCGAGCTTTTATTTAAACGAATGTGCATGCAGGCAGATTTCTATAGGGTTGCCCAAAAAGTAATTGCGGATTTTTCATATAGTCGGCGTTGACAATTTTTTTCAAAATATTTATGCCATAACAGGATTCACTGAATAAGGTTAAGCCAAGCGATCAGCCGATATACTTTTTTTTTAATATTTGGCAGTACTTGGCATTGAGGATGTCAACTTGTTCTCTTTTTACATTCATTCTTTGTTTACGTTTTCTCCTATATGATGACATTTTCAATCGTCAGATTTGACATCCTTAATGATGTTTATGGGGCCTATCCACTTTGTGTTTTTGCATGTGACCTAACCTTCTATTAGTGAATCCTGATGCCATAAGATAGCAAAAAGGGTGTGATAGCAAAAATGATGAGTCGTATGTAAATGGACAATTTTGACAAACATTTAAAATTACATGTGAATACAAAAAGTGACATGTCATAAGATAACTACATACATACCGTGTAACAGCGCCTTTAGCTGTATTCACACATAGCCCATTTTCACAAAGCTAAACTCGTATTCTTTCTAGCACCATATTTATATTAGACTCAACACTATGGATCGAACAACTCTTAAAAACATGTGAACATCGTCATCATAAATAACCATGACATATACGTTAATCTGAAGCAGGAAACAGTATCATTAATATAAAGGATAAATAGAAAAGGACCCAAAACAGAGAGAGAGAGAGGGACTCCACTCAAGATAAATCGATACAAGTAAGTGCAGTTGCCCAAAAACAAAAAATCGAGTGCACTATCTGATAAAATCAGCGTTTAGTGCAACTCTGATTTCGAGTGTTTTTTCGTTGTTTGTGTATCTTATCGCTCTTAACTACAATGCACACACAGGATGCATTTATAAGGTGAGGTCTGGCCAACAGCTGAGTACAATGTTTTTATTTTTGTTTTGATTTTGTAGTAAATCTAATTGTCAAAGGCTTAAAACAGAGCTGTGATTTTTTCTAAAATCTTAAAACGATGTTCTATTTGATCTGATATTCCACCCACAAGCAACAAAACAGTATTGATGATGAAAATACAACTATAAAACACATTTGAGGAAGATAAGTTGTAAAACAATGTTTATTTCTAAAACCACTTTGACGTTTCTTTCTATTTATGGCATTTGCTATTCAAGCAAAACGGATTTAAAAAGTTGGTCTCACGCGAACAGCTGTTAACAGCCGTCCAGCTTTGCCGCTATTAAGATGGCAGATTTTTGCAGGCATTCTCTTTGTTGTTATCGTCTTACACGCACACAAATTTATTTGTGTGTGTTGATAACAATGCTTGATAACAATATGGCGGATTGCAACATATGATTTGTGGTTGTTGTACAAATGATTCCACCTTTAATTGTTTTGCCAATGTGCAAAAGTCCTTATAATGCTAAGTTTAAAGTCCATGTAAAGTCCTTATAATGCTAAGTTTATATGGCTCATCATGATACGTGGGCATTGTAATGCTCAGTTTACATGGCATTACTTGATTTTTTCGATGATTGGCGTCTAACGATTATCGTTTAAACACAAATGTGTAAACATAACTTGACAGATATTGGGAAACATGTTTTGTGAAAATAAAATTAAAAAAGTATTGAAAATTAAATAAAATCAAAAAAGGGAAAAAAAATATGTACTGTTTTTGGCAAAAGATGTAATCGACACGTACACACGATGGTACGATCAAGATGTGCCGTATACTGCCTACAATGGGGATTTTACATGCCACATCATGATGCGTGATCATTGTAATCAACGACTATTGAGTAAATAAAGATGAACCTTTTCTCTCCCATAATAATTCTACATAGAAATGTGTTATCATTATTTGACAAATATAGAAAAATACGTTTTGTCAAAATTAAATTAAAAAAGATAATAAAAGTATTGAAAATTCAATAAAATCGAAGAAAAAATTGGTGTACCGTTTTTGGCAATAGATGCAATCTTGAAGTGTCGTGTAAAGTCCTTGTAAGGAATGATGTGTTAATTGATTAGTGGAAGGTTAATCTTGTGATTGATTTATCATTGTTTCGACTCTTTGTCAAAAATTTCCAAAATTTTCCAATTCCTATTTCCTACTAGTTTTTGTAAACTTTTGCAATCAATGTATATATATATATTTATTTATTTTTTTTTTGTTAAACATTTTTTACTTCAAAGTCGATTATTCGACTTTTTTAATCAGTAAAAGTCGACTTCGTTTTTTCGACTTTTTTGCACAATAAGTCGATTAATCGATTAGTGGAAAGTTGACTTTGGGATCCCTATTACGACAATTGAAATGAAATTTTTACAATAAGTTTCAGAGTAAATTAGTTTTTTTTTTTGAAGAAATTCAAAACGGAACAAGGGTTTTGTCAATATAATAACAATCAGCCATCATCTTGCTTGCTGGGAGAGCAAGAAATGTAAGCAACTCTACTTGGTTTTGGTGAAAACGGCAAACATTCGATTGTACTAGTTTTGATTACAGCAAGCGGGCGTGTGTTGTGCAGAGAAGCAAAAGTCCAAATTCAAATTCCTACACGTTTCACCCGAACCTGGAACCAGAAAAAAAATGTTGCTAATGGAATGTTCTTCGTACAGATACGTCTAAGAAGATAACCTATTTCCAATAAAAAAAAGGATTGAAGAATTTCGATAAACAAAATTATTTGCAAAATTTAAATGTTCCTGTGTCAATCTCTTATCTTTAATCGTCGTTCAAAGTGAAATACAAAAACCCCAACGTACGCGAGAGAGTTCCCCCCAAAACACACGCTGAACAGAGCACAAAACACCACTAAAATTTTTGTCAACAGAGTGAGAGAGAGAGGGAGGGAGCCGGAGAGCCCAAACATCTGCCGACTGTGGGGAAAACGAAAGAAACCGGAGAAAAACATAAAACACTGACATTTGCAATCTCGTTTAGTCAGTCCGCACTCAAGACTCAAGTAGTTAGGCATACGGGCAGCCCCAAAGCAACCTCTCCACAAATCATACATCCATCTAGGAAGGCTTGCTCTATTCTACAAAAGAAAAAGCAAGCAAAGTAGATAAATAGGGGAGGAAGGCCAAAGCACAACAAAAAAGGAGGATAAACGGAAGGGCTACCAACAAAAATTAAAGAGGAAGAAAGTTGCTTTGATGCGAGTGGATTTTAAATTATTTTTAATTAAAATTGAAGCGATTGGAAGTGCTGCTACAAATCAGCTGTAGGAGAAAATCATCTTTCTTGTAGCCGACCGCAAGGAAATACTCAATTCCAGGATGAATGTGGACGATTATGAATCTTTACCCACAACAAGCTTGGGTATCAATATGACAGCTGGAGCCATAGCCGGTGTCTTGGAACACATTGTAATGTATCCCATGGACTCGGTAAAGGTAAGCGAATATACGCTCAAAATAACAACAACGCTCATATCAATTTTTTTTATTATCAAAATGAAAAGGTAGCAATTACCTAACCTAACATTTAGCTTTTGTAGTGCGTTTAGTGATGTAATTCACCTTTTTGTGCTTTTGTATGGTGCTACAAATACGATACGGATAAATGTACGCCGCTCACTCTAATTACTCTCCACATACGCTCTCGCCAGCATGCCCAATCCATCTCCCCATCGGTCTCTGGGAGCATATGGTGCGATTGGTGGTGAATGTTCTTCTCGTTTTTTGTTTTTATACCCGCGTTCTATAGCTCCCCTCGCGATAGACACCACCTTCACCCACATTCACGAAATTCTTAAAAAATTCGTTATATGTATGTGTGTGTGATTTTATGTGTGCATTTTTTTTTTTTTTTGAATTTCGTATGGTTTTTTATTTTTTTCTCAAAAATTCCTTGTGTGCCTGCCTAATGCTCACATTTTTTTAAACATTTTACAACATGTAACATGTGTGCAACCAAAATCAGCTGATGTTTGGTTTTGCAATGTTCGACGGGAAGTGAGGAGCTGAGCACCTACCCAAATTTATCCCAAGTAGTTTTATTATGAGCTTTGTGCAAACAACATGCAAGTGAGAAAAATTGATTAAAATTCCTAATTGCAATAATTTGCCTTTCTTTGAAAAAAGTTCTGCCAATATTGGCTGATTTTCTTTTGCTTGCGCAAATTATTTGACGATTTGTTTAAGAGGATTTTGTTTCTTTTTGTTTTTGCTTTGCGGGAATATACCAAACCAGTTCTATGTTCTATTGCTTATTCCAATTTTTGTCTTGTTATTTGGCTACAAAAACAAAGGCCACGTTAGCTTTGTTTTTAAGGTGGTTCTTATATATTTAGAGGGTTGCTTTTTTACAATTTCTGGTTACTGCGATCGAATAAATTGGTAATTCTCTGGAATGGACTTCTTCGTGTCTATAGCTTTATGTAACAAAAATGGCCTGACTCCTTTAACCGAATTGGTTTTTAAACCTTTTTTCTTTGGCAGCATCTGATGAGCTAAAAGAGTGACAATGTGCACTAACAATTTGCCAGTTTTTGACATTAGAAATTGTATGAAAAACCGGCTGCGATGTACGCTTTGGCATGCACAAATATTTAACATACAGTATAATTATCTTAGCTTCTCCAAAAGCACAGAGATGATTTTTTTATATTTTATCTCTTCCCTTAGCAACGACCGAGGTACAATTCTAAAAATGAGTTAAAATGCAGAATAATAATTTTACAAGATCTTATATTTTTAACTAAAAAATAACATATGTCTACAGTAAAGGGGAATTTGGCGGACCATTTGTGTATGGTCAATGTCAAAAATCGTATTTCTCCCAGCGATCTGGTCTGTGCAGTGCTACAATCTATTAGGTTGCCGAAAAAGTAATTGCGGATTTTTTAAAAGAAAGTAAATGCATTTTTAATAAATCTTAGAATTAACTTTAATCAAATATGCTTTTTTACACATTTTTCTAAAGCAAGCTAAAAGTAACAGCTGATAACTGACAGGAGAAAGAATGCAATTACAGATTCACAAGCTGTGAAAAAATTTGTCAACGCCGACTATATGAAAAATCCGCAATTACTTTTTGGGCAACCCAGTAGTTTTTATAGCTGAGCCCGAACGGCATGTCACTTAGCGATAACCACACTGAAAATTATTTCGTGTGTCCTCGCCTGGATTCGCAATTATTAGCCAAAATTCGTTGATTCCATGACACGAAGTCTTACCAATTCAAACGACCACAAATTTTTTCGACACAACTTCCGGAAGATGCACTGTGCACATGTGTATGCCATGGGAGTAATATAGTTGAGTAGAAATAAATTCTCCCAGTACAACACACAAACACATGCATTGGAAAAGGAACAGCTAGCAGACAGGGTGTCGAGCTCTGTTAGTGTGGTATTTATATCATAGAAGTGATTTCGCAATGAAATATACATAAGTACAACCTATCAACGTTCGGCCATTGAAGCCTTCACACCTAAAAGTGCACGAAGATGACCTCCCTTCCTTTCAAAGGGGTCGAAATGCATCAAACCATGGTTGGTGGTTGGTGTGATCTTCTGGCTTTTCTTTTCCATTGCATAGAAAAAATTCTTCAATCGTTAAGATCGTCTCGAAAAAGAAATAGAAATGAAAATATTTTTTTTTTTTTTTGATCCAAATAGAAAAAAATTTTAGAAAAAACCTAAATTCCAGATCTATTTTGTCGGATATAACCACCTTTTTACCTTGTCTGCCAAACAACGAGCAGTGCGAATGTAAACCGCCGGTGTTTTGGCCCGTTCCCGTTCAATTTCCATACTGGAATATTTTTTCCAACTTACCCTCTTCTCTAAAATGGACCAAATAGAATTGGACAGCCACTGTGTGGACGAAATTAAGTGCAGAACATGATTTTTTAGCTCTTCTTGGCTCTACTAAATTTCCGATGAACATTGCATTAGAGAACAGGGAATACTTCTCCCATATCAATGAGTGCAGCCCGAGTAATGTTTAAGCTCCACGATAAGGGGCCTCTTTTTTATTGCCTAGTCCGAACTTGGCAGGACACCTTACAAATATAGCCAGCATTAGTAAGGGTAAAACCAAAGCTGAAATTTTTTCTGATGTTCACGCCGGGATTTGAACCCAGGCGTTCGGTGTCATAGGCGGACATGCTAACCTCTGCGTCACGGTAGCCTTCTTGGCTCACATATGCTTTATGCGACGTTGACGAGTTTTATTGATACATCCATGATCTACGACTTTTATAATAAGTCTCTTTTACTCTGAAGCCAGGCTCCTTGTTAACGATTGGAGAGTGCCCATCGGCGGTCACAGTTGCCCATACAATCACTTGAAACGGAAAATCATCAAATTTAATGAGTAGTTAATTTTTGTGATCTTAGCGTTTAAATCATTATTATAATATAATCTCTGTATGCATACAGAACACAAAGATTATTTTATTGTAATTTGTTTAAATTGGCCACAGCGTGACTTCATGTTACATCTACTATAAAAGACTCAAAGTGGGTTTTTCTGTTTGTTTGTCCGAATAGACTCGAAACGGCTGAACCGATTATTTCTTGAAATTTTCACAGAATAATACTATACAATTTTTCTCATATCGAAAGGGTGCGGACGCTCCCAACCAAAATAAAGGTGGACTCCAATGAAGGTATACGGGAGTACAGTAGGAATTTGATGTTATAAATTTGGTTCAAGTACCTAGTAAATAGTAATTTTGGACGATCATGACAATATGGGACTCCATTGGTTATTCATAGGCGTCAAAAAACTTGCATTGTCGTATCGAGCATCACAAAACTTTCACTTAAACTCGGCACTCGAAACCGTTGATTGCATTTGCAGCTACTCTGCCACACAAATCAAAGGGAAAGTTGCATCATATGCCGTGCTTATAGTTATTGAAACAACTAAGGTTTGGACAGCTATTGCTCCTGTGAAATGAAAGCCAAATCCTAAAAGCGTTCTTCAATTTGAGCTTCCAGGGAAAGAAAACTAGACGGAAGATGGATTAATTCGATGATTCATTATTGTTCATATAAACAAGTGTGTTACGCCCTTAAATTATTAAAATATTTGATACTCCTTCATTAATCCGTTTTAAGTTTCTTTCTTGTATTTCAACTTATTAAAATTATTCATAGGTTTGGTATGAACTGTAAAGTAATGCAGCACTATGAAATGTGAACAATTTCCGCTTTATCTTTATACGAATTTTAAAATAAATTTTGGTCGCAGTCTAGAAATTTTGCGCCTAGGATAGAAAGCGTCTACTTTTGGCCACATATTGCACAATGTGGATATTGGTTGAGCAAAATCATATCGATAGCTTAAATTAAAAAGGACGTTTTAATTTGGAAGATACAATTGTGAATAGCGGATCATCTTTTTTAGTATTATTTTTACCAACGAAGTTTCACACACCATAATTGTAAGCTTAAAAAAAGGGAAACTAACTAGTTTTTGCCTTCTCCTGTAAACAAACAAGAAGTTTTGTTAACGTTTTATATGAACCTTGCCTACGATTTAAAAGAATGCCTAGTTAACTTTTTTTATTCTACTGTAACAACAACAGCAAATCGAGTTAGGCCTTTTTTATATTAAACCATTGATATGGTCAGCAGCTACAGCGGAAAATCATTTTTCCTTTTCTGTAGATAATCAGAGTTAACAGCATGAGTAAACGTGCAACGACAATTGTCGGAGTCTATAATTTTAAACGTGTGCCTAAGTGTGTAGGAACTGAAGATGACTAATTTTATGATGGCTCAGCTAGAACCATTCGCTCTTGTGTACTTTCCCCGAGTATTTTAATAATTCAGAGTACAAATGAAATCACCATTGATAATAGAGAGTACGATAAATTATAATAAAATTAAATAATTTTTATATTTCAATAACACTATGGAACAAAATTTAACTTTTTCCAAAACAATAGGAAAAATTGCAAAGATTATGGAAAAGCAGGCAGAAAGAAAGGACGCGTGTATCGGCGTTTTGAAAGTTTACATCGAAACCAAACTAAACAAGAGGGGGGAAGTTGCCCCCTTCTGGACATTTTTCCAAATTTTCGGTTACGATATCTTTTTATTAGTGACAAGACTGCGTAGAAAATCTCTCAACCGACTCACTGAAGGGGTATATAGATACCTCTTTTTAAAAAGGTTAAACTCTTTTAAAATGGTTTTGTAGCTGATCAAAATTATCTACAAAAATGTTTGCCAAGATATCGTACTATAGGTCTTTGAAAACACTAAAACCCAAAACTTAAATTGAAAGCCAGTTATCAGTAAAAATGTAAATGAAGGATTCAGGATTAAAGTTGTACTATTTCTAAGTTGGTGTCAAATTCTTTACCCGTTATTTTTTGTTGTGTTTCACAGTGTAATGTAAGCAATTTAAAGATGTCACAAACATCGCAACATGGAGCAAATTTAAATACATTTCTGAAAACACCTAGAAATGTTATTTTATTATTATAATTTTTTTTTTTTTTTTGGATATTTTTTGAATGTTGTGAAATTTTTTCGATTCGGATGTCATGACATAAATGAATTTGAACTTAGTAGCATAGTTGTTTTTATGGTATTATGACATATTGGAAGGTTAAAATATCACAATATCCAAAACCAGATTTTGGCTTTCTGACATTTGAAAAAATATTTTTGTGCTTTGTGTCATCGTTTGGGCGATACAACTTTTGTTGTTATAGGCAAATGACGGTACGCCGTACTCGCCAGATGAAAGACGCGCATTGGAGTAAGAGACAGACCTGCTTATGTTCGAACTGCAACAGATTGTCTACACAGTTCCTTCATGAGATCAGCAGACATAAGAGCTGACAAAATATCGATTGATATCTGTTCTATCAACATTATCGGCAAAATTCCGCTATTTCGCCAATCGTTCTTTTTGTTGAGCAACTCTTTGACACCTGAAAATATTCAACTGCGACCCTATGAAGTATACATACATGTGTATTGTTGATCGTCATGAAATTTAAAGTCGAGCTAGACATTTCCGTCCGTTCATCCGTGGAAATCATATGTTATCGATTAATGTCGTTGGGGATTGTCAATTGGCCATGTAACTCGGTCCGTGTTTAAAATAGCTCCCATATAAACCAATCTTACAAATTTGACACGAAATGACATATATTACCTCCATCATCCATACCAAGTATGGTCTGAATTGGTCCCATATAAAGGGTGATTTTTTTGAGGTTAGGATTTTCATGCATTAGTATTTGACAGATCACGTGGGATTTCAGACATGGTGTCAAAGAGAAAGATGCTCAGTATGCTTTGACATTTCATCATGAATAGACTTACTAACGAGCAACGCTTGCAAATCATTGAATTTTATTACCAAAATCAGTGTTCGGTTCGAAATGTGTTCATTCACCGTTCAGCGATGAGGCTTATTTCTGGTTGAATGGCTACGTAAATAAGCAAAATTGCCGCATTTGGAGTGAAGAGCAACCAGAAGCCGTTCAAGAACTGCCCATGCATCCCGAAAAATGCACTGTTTGGTGTGGTTTGTACGCTGGTGGAATCATTGGACCGTATTTTTTCAAAGATGCTGTTGGACGCAACGTTACGGTGAATGAACACATTTCGAACCGAACACTGATTTTGGTAATAAAATTCAATGATTTGCAAGCGTTGCTCGTTAGTAAGTCTATTCATGATGAAATGTCAAAGCATACTGAGCATCTTTCTCTTTGACACCATGTATGAAATCCCACGTGATCTGTCAAATACTAATGCATGAAAATCCTAACCTCAAAAAAATCACCCTTTAAAACGATTTCCTGAATTTACTTCTTCTACTACAAATTGACAAAAAAAATATTCCTATTATTTCTACTAGGAGGCCACCGTAGCGCAGAGGCCTGACGCTGAACTCCTGATTTCGAATCCAGGCAAGACCATCAAAAACATTTTCAGCGGTGGTTTACCCCTCCTAATGCTTGGCAACAACGCCGTTCGGACTCGGCTATAAAAAGGAGGCCCCTTATCATTGAGCTTAAATTCGAATCGGACGGCACTCATTGATATGTGAGAAGTTTGCCCGTGTTCCTTAGTGGAATGTTCATGGGCAAAATTTGCAATTATTTCTACTATGATATCTGAACCAATAATGGTTCAAAATTGTCCATTTCTTGATAAAACTCGCATATAATACTCCGATCTTCCGAATTTGGCAAAAGTTTTCTACGATGATGCTACGACCTCCGACATTTTAACCAATTTGTTCCTCCCTATAAAAAGAAACCGTGCAAAGAACTTAACAAAAGCGATCCATGTTATGTGATGGTTGGAGGATAATTAATTATTTTCTGTTAATGTTGTTGTTGTTGTAGCAGTGTTGTATACACTAAGGCGGCAGCCCTTGTCAATGAACAAACGGTTGCCATGGGTTTTCTGTTAATAATTTCCCTTTCGTTTATTTTAATTTGTAAATCCAGACTATTAGCGATAGAAATGTTGAGCTTTTTTTCTATTTTGTGTCATAGGTTAGGTTAGGTAAGAGTGGCAGTTCCTTACAGATACACTTAGGCAATTTTAAGCCCATTGTGATAACACAGTAGCGACACGCCAAGGCTTCTGGCGGGAATCGAAACCACGACCCTTGCACTGGTAATCAAAGCACGCTAACCACCTCCCTGATCCTATCAAGTTGAAACTTCGTGATCTAAAACAAGAGATTCGGAGATAAACAAGAGATCTTGTAAGTCAAGCTAACGAGTAAATGCCGTTCTAATACTTGAATTGTTAGTTATTTCGATCTTTTTGCTCCCTGAGATTTAGGTTTTCATTTCCTTTAAATAACATGAGCTTCAAAAAGATTTTGAAATAGGTTTTAATACTCATGTCACCCCTCATAATGCGCAATTGTTGTCCAATGTCAATGTCATTCACCGCAAGTACAAATTCTGTCAGCCAATGAAAAAGAAATGAGTAGACTTTATTGATAGCTCTTTAAATCTCTGCATTGGCGTGAAAAATAAACCTGTTGTCATATAATTTTGCTTTTTTTTTTGTCTGAAAAATAATGTTTTTGATTGTTATTATTGGCATAATTGCAGCTATTTTATGAAGAAGACTTTATCAGAATGTCGCGTGCCAATCACCATCAGCGCCACGTTTCTAATTTGCCATTTGAGAACAACAAGAACAAAGTTGTCTGTAGTCTTTCAGAGGAAAAACTAAACAGTCACCAATAGCGTCTTATCTATTTTCTAGGGTTCTTTTACATACGAACGTATTCAGTCTTATCTTGCAATTTTTGTATACCCCATGGGGTTTCTTCCAATTCATACAGTTATTTCACGAAACTGTGTTATCTTTTTGTTGGCATAAGATTTTGTTTGTATATATCAAAACACGGTAAAGGTTTATACGTAGCCTTAAAATGTAAAGGAACTCTGTGTGGCCTATATTGCATTCACCTGATATTTATAATTTATTTATTTTTTTGTGAAATATAACGGCCAATAAAGATAGGTGCAGCAACTGTTTATTGAATGAAACAATTTGTACAATCGGTGCTTAATTTTAAGCTCTTAATGACAATGTCTTGCTTTAAAACTAAAACAAAAAGCACAATGAAAAATGCAAACCGTATCAAAACTTAAAGAAAAAACACACACACAATCAAAAGAATGAAAATGTTTTGCAGAAAAGCAAATGCCTTAATGTTAGCATCAATAAAGCAAAAAAAAAACTGCAAAAAGAAATTCTTTACAAACATTTCTAAGTCAAGATAGACCCAGTTATCTTTGCAAATGACCATTTCTACTCAATCTAGTTGCAGATGACTAATAGAAACAACAAATTTCGAATCCCTCGGCAGCCGGTTGTATCTACCGGATTGAAACGGTGGAGTTCTTCATCGGCAAGGGCTGCCGCCTCAGTGTATAACACACTGCTACATCAACAACTACAAATAAATTTCGAAAAGCATTTTACATTTTTATCATAAATGGTGAATGTACTCGTAACTGTCGATGCTACTTATTGCTGTTTCATATAAAAAATTAATATGGAATGCATTTGTAAATATCCCCACATTTCCATTGGCCTACTGACCAGCATCTCATGAAACTTCCTTAAATCTACCTTTGCCACAATTTTTGTTTTATTGGACTCTGCTGACCCAAACGTATATCCGTTTGCCTCCTGGTATATATTTCATTCATGAAAATTCCTTAAATCTGTCTATGCCATTTTTTCAGTTTTGGGCTACAACAACTACTACAGCATCATTTGTTCTTTGCTGTCCCTTGATAAATGGTACAACAACAGCACTTGTGTGCAATGCAAAAACTACGTTTTGTCCCCTGCTGTTGGATGTTGTTTTTTGGTTATTTAAAAGTCATTTTTATTGCTATTTTTCATAGTTGGGTTTTGTTGTTTGCTATTTTTGCTATTTATTTTTTTATTATTATTTTTGCTATTTTTCATCAATTGAATGTTGTTTTGTTTAAAAGAGCCGTCTGACGAATTAGTCACACAGTACAACAACCAATCCCATGGCAGCAGTATGTACCGGATTGACCCGATGAATTCCTTCATCGGCAAGGGCTGCCGCCTCAGTGTACCACACACTGCTACTACAACAACAACAATCAATTCAAACCTACCGCTCTGATGATGGACGAATTTCGAAATATAAGTAGTAATAAATATCATTAAAACCAACAAAATGCTATTAGATCCAAAGAAAATCCGAAATAATAGTAAATTTTCTCCTCTTACTAAACCTTTTCTCTATATGCAGATTTTCATGCATATGCTTGCCCTTCACTGTTTCTGTTCAAATTCCATTATCGCTTGTTCCTCGCTTCAGATAAACCTGATAATAATACGTAAAAAAATACTGTAATGCCTTTTACTGGACTTGAAAACAAATTGTAAACTAAAAAATTAAGGGATATATTTTAGTTAGAAACTGAATTTTTATCGAGATATATAATTTTTGTAATATCTCGATAAAAATTGAGTTTCTAACTAAAATAAAATTTTTTTAGTTTGGTTGATTTCTTTACTTGGAAATTATTTCATAATGAAATAGTCTCCAAACAATATCGACGAAATAAACACGAAAACAAAATGAAATTTTCCCAAATTACTTTTTACTTTTACTTTTGTATCTTGTGTTTTAACGTGACATCCAACATCCGTAGAAAATATGGTCGGTCTATAACCTGATGTAGCTCCCATATAAACCGATCTCCTAATTTGTGATCTTGAGTTCTTGGAAGTTGTTATGTCTGTTATGACTTACAAAATCGGTAATAAGTGTAGTACAATTTGGACCGATATAACTGCTATATAAACCGATTCCCCGACTAATCTTCTACGGCCCCAAGAAACTTAAATTTTTGACTGTTTCGGTAGAAATTTTGTACTTAAAACACAAATGTACCCTTCAACCAAGGATTCGGAACGTAGCAAGGACCGGACCGGAGTAGCCTTTTTTTGCCAGAACGGAAGCCGAACGTTTTTCTATATAAAAACCGCTCCGCTCCGACAAAAAAAAAACTTAAAGTACATTCGGGCTGCCATCTCAGTGTACAACACACTGCTACAACAACAACAACTGAAAATTACGGATAAGTGAAACCAAATTTGAAAAATTTTCATCATTTCACTTATTCGGTGTCGACTGTATATATTACGTTACGTAGCGAAAAAATGTCGCGGCGAGGAGCGAAAAACTTTGTGCCGAAACGAAAAAAAGTGGCCATTTAGGATCCCTACCAACAACTTATTTCATTTGTGTAATATTTTATTAAAATTCATGGTGGCGGATTCCCAAGATTCAGACCTTGTTTAATTCAATGTTATACCGATTTTGGAGACCATAGTAGAAGTCACTGTGTGAAGAATTGCGACTTTTAAGGGTTCAAGAAGTAAAATCGGGAAATCGGCTTATATGGGAGCTATATCAAGTTATGAACCGATCCATACAGTCCATACTTGGGATATATGTTGAAAGTCGTAGTGCAAAATTTCACCCAAAACCGAAAAGGACAGCACTCTCTAGGGCTGAAAAAGTGCAAACCTCTGTTGGAGGTCATAGAAGTCACTGAGCAATATTCCAGCAAAATCGGATAAGAATTGCGCCCTCCAGAGGCTCAAGAAATATAACCGGGAGATCGGTTTATATGAGAACTACATCAGTTTTTCAACCTATTTGTACTATACCTGGCACAATTGTTAGAAGTCATAAAAACAAAATCGAATAAGAATTGCGCTCTCTAGAGGCTTAAGAAGTATAATCGGAAGATCGGTCCATGGTCCATTTACAATCCAAACCGACCTACATTAATAAGTAAGTATTTGTGCAAAATTTCAAGCGCCTAGCTTTACCCCTTTGAAATTTAGCGTGCTCTCGACAGACAGTCGGACTTAACTTGATCGACTTAAAATGACATGGCGATTAAGAATATATTGTATGTACTTTATGGCGCCTTAGGCCAATATTTCGATGATGATAACATCGAAATCCACCATCCAATGGTGGAGGGAATAAAACGTAGAATTTGGTTCTAAAATTCTGGATGGAGGCTGACATTTTCTAGGGGGAGTACTATTTTTTGTATTCACATAGAACAAAATAACAAAGATCTTATGTTGTTGTTGTTGTAGCCGCATTTTCATGTGGAAAATGTGGCGATCCTTATCAAGCACCTGTAGGTGAACAAGCTCGTTCCGGTCCAAAGGACCAATTGCCGCGGGAACAGGGTGGCCATTGGTTATTTAAAGACGCCAATAACTCGGCTTGTCATACCGAGCATCATAGGCATTCAGTATTTGTGCAAGAGCCGGTGCCAACCGATCGCTCACTGAGACTCTTCGCTCGATACCGCTGATTGTCCGCGGCATTCGTTACAGCTACACCGTATGGAGTACGGTCGCTCGCAGCTAAGCTTCTCGTGACAGCAATGAACACCATACAGATCGGACCTCATTCTTCCAGCCTGTGTGGTGCTACCAGCCATCCCGTGCCGGGTCAAATATCTTATAATTATAGTATATGAGATATGAACCCTTTATAAAATTGGCAAACATCTATGTTTCATATTTAACGTTTCAAGACTCCACGATTAAGTTTCAATTGTAAAGTTGGATTATATACCCACACTAGAAATTATCCCTTAAGTCGATTTGCATATAATACGAATCGTTTATTATTTTTAATGGCATTTTGTGTGACCGCAGCCACTTGTCTATTTTGCGGGTCTGATTTGAACATGGCGGTGACCGCAAATAATTACTCGCTTATTCCAAATGGGAGTATAATAAAAAGCAAAAACTTTCTCCAACACATTTGCAATGGTTACCTACTTTGCCTAACATATATACTATAATTTTATTAACAAGAAGCGTATGTACATACATAAATCAATGTGAGTTATATGATATTTTCAAAGACGAACATCTTATATCTTATCGTCGAAAAAGCGATGCGTTCACTTTGGTGTTGCTTCTTTTGTGTCGTGACGAGAAGCATCTTTTGTTATCGGATCACGTTTTGCCTATCTTCATGAGCTGCTAAGCGTGTACGATGAGTTTTTCATTTTCTATAGGTATCGTCGTCAAACGATAAGATTTCAATTGAAGCATGAAATCTACTAACTCGTCGCTACCATTGGCTTTGGCATTCGGCTGAGATGGGAAAATACATAGTATAAAGAAATTGGATATTTAGCAATAGCAGATCAGAGACTCAAAGTGTTCTGAATGCAACTGAATGAGCTTTGTAGGCTTGCTTTCATTGGAAAAGTCGCGAAAATGTTATCGAGAAATTCCTAGATATTCGTACATACTCATACATACATACATGAATACTTGACAACAAAAAGGGGAGTAAAAGTGTAATCACACGAAATATACTCGGTAATCATGACTCTTGATTATAGTATGAAACATTCATATACCACTTTCAAATAGAAGAATCTTAATTGTTCAGTTTGCTATTCCATGCAAATACACACATATCGACTGTTACCTGATATTCAAAAGGCCTTAACACATTTAGGAACGGCGTACGGTGAAAATTAAAATTTTTTTTTAATAAGCCCAAGGTAGCGGTAGCATAGTATGTTTTTACCCAAATCTCCAGAAGGGAAATTGTAGATTTTTAACAAAATATTGGTGAATTTAAAGCTCTAACTACAGTTCCCAATCAATAATTCTTATTTAATTGTTGCGTTATTTTGCTTTTCATCCGGAGATATGTATTTATACATGTTGTATTTTATAAGTAGGTATAATTCTTATGAGACGTTATCAAGTGCTACAAGGTAGAAGATATGTAGGTATGTACACATACATACATATGTATAATAGTCTGTTTGTGTGTATGACTATGCATGTATAGCATACACGACGAAGAGAGTCAGTCATGCCCATGCCACAGTTAAATAATCTGACCCACGTTTGTTCCGATAGTTTGATTCTATATTGTCACCAATATATTCAAATGAAAAATAATAATGTTTAGTTTTCGTACCAACCACAGAGAGATACTTGGTAGGGCGATTGTGCAGAAGCCTCTAATACCAAATTTGCTCATTCATTTCTTCTTCTTCATAGGTAGGGCAACGAATTGGAAAACCACTAACATGTAGTTCACATCGACCTACATGTTATCACAAGTTTGAGAATGTTAATTAATAAATTTTGAAGAAATGTGGTAACGGTGTTATCAGATTATATGTTTTTGTCTTATGACATGTCAAATTTTGCTATTGTTAAAGTTGATAATCATTTTTCAAAATAGCACTGTTATGTTTTCGATTAGAGCGGTGCTCTATTTTTCTGACAAAAACATAAAGAAATCAGCTGTTTTTGTGGTCAGTGGAATGAAAGCAACTCCAAATTAAATTGTTATCACAACTTTATGATTTAAACAGCTTTCTCACAACTCTATAACAATTTGTAGCCATAAGAAATCAGCCTTTGCTCACTTTTTACGATTATGTCATACAAAAAAAACATACTAGTGTAATAGCAAAAATGATAAATCGTATGTAAATTGGCAATTTTGATACACATAATGAAATACCAATGACACACAAAAGTGACAAAGACAAGAACATATAGTCCGGTAACACCTTTAGTTGTTTTTGTTGTAGCAGTGTGTTGTACACTAAGGCGGCAGCCCTTGTCGATGAAGAAAGGACTGTCAATCTGTTACGGACAACCGGCTGCCAGGGGATTGAAATGATGTAGTTATCAGCTCAGGCTTTCCAAAGAGATTAATGTCAATCAGCCTTATTCCGGTGAAGAATTTCATATTTAGTGGTATTCTGTACAGCTTTTGCCTTCGACGCTTTTAGAAACATTCCATTAAGGAACAGGGGATACTTCTCTCATATCAATGAGTGCAGTGGGATTAAGGTTTACGCTCATTGTTAAGGGGCCTCCTTTTTTACGTCATGTTCGATCGGCGTACCGTTAGCGATAACCCATGGTAGAGAAGTTCTAGCATGGCAGAGTACCTCAGAAATGTAGCCAGCATTAGTAATAGGATAACCAAGGCAAAAAAATTTCTGATTTCACGATTTTCACATCTGCGACATGATGGCCTCTTTAGCAATAGAACCATAACAAAAAACAGTGGCTCAATAAACTTTACGTATAATGTGTCTAGCACATAAAATGGGTAATATATATAGAAATGATTTTTTTTACATTGAACTTCAATCGTCGTTAAATTCATAAGAAGGTACAAATATAGGAAAAAAACATAAAAATTATTGGAAATGATATCAAAAAAGTTTACGTACATTAAGATCATAATTATTTTTGGATAAATAAAAAAGTTTTATATGACTTTTGTATTCCGTGGATCTTTCTTTAGAGGTTGGATTTGCTCCCCATCGTCGATTCACTCCTTTAACATGAATTTGGTTGACGTTTTTCCCTATATTGGCTCACTCTTCTCATCAAGTAGGTTATAGGCCTTCTTTTTATGAAATCTTGTGGTTTAAATACGTTTTTTCGAGTTTTTCTCCGATTTGGTAAATTGGATCAATGGCAGATGTTTTTACGGATGTATAAAGCTCTTAACAATCTTTTCATTATCATTTTTGGAGGTCCCAATGCAGAACCCTGAGGAACTCCGGACATAAGAGGAACAGTTGATGAAGTGCACTTATTCAATTCAATAAGATAAGTTTAATGGTGCTCACATTGTCAAGATTAGAATACTACCTAATCGAGTCCGTTAGCTAAAGGAGGGAAGTAGTGCTATGGCCCTTACGAAGCCCACGTTGATTATTGAAAAATTCTGGTCCCTCATAATAATCTCGCACACCTTAGATAAGACGGGTAAAATCGAAATAGGTCTGAAGTCTTCAGGCCCATGGATATTTGAATTATTCGGTATTGGCACTACACGAGCTGTCTTCCAACATTCTCGGAATGTAAACGTTTCAAAAATGGTATTCATTATGTCCAAAATTACTTCTGATAAATACGGAAAAACAATATTGAAAAATTTAATTGATACTCCATCAATTCAACGGCCCTAGATTTAGTCTTGGCAATGGCAAGAGCAATATCGGCAACCTCCCCAAAACTGAAAGAAAACCCAAGCATGACGACTGAACTCGTTAAAAAAACTATTAAGTTCCCACTATGCAAGAATTCATCGTCGCCGACACACCCAAATCCTCGAAGAAGACGCTACAATCCATCTGAACTAAGCCCACTAAAACGTCTCAAATAATATTTCCGCCTTTCACTCCGAATGACGGACTTGGCCTTATTTCTATATCGACAATATATTCTCCATTTCTCAGAAGTGTTATTTTCCTGATAATCGGAATATACTAGAGCTCAACCATTCATTGTCATTGTTACCAATTGCCTTCCTAACAATGAGTACATATTATGAAAACATTGATCATCTGTTTTCATATGTACTCATTGTTAGGAAGGGAAGAAATTAACGCACACTTTGCATTAACATCCGAAGACGTAAATAAAAAAGAAAAGTCAAAAGCATGTTTACACTAAATTAGACCATCTATTTCAATATTTCAAAATTCCTATAGTCACGAAATTCCACGAAAGTATCAATTCTATACAGAGGAAAGTCCAAAGACGTGAAAATAAGTGCATGGTAGGAAATAGCGGTGCTTTGAACTTGACCCGATAAACTCTGACTAACTAACATAAAATCAATCAACGACCTGGAAAACGTCATAGTGCCTTGGTCTACAGTTATGCAAAACCGTTAAACAAAGCCTTGAACAGGAAGAATGAACGGAGGCAGCTATAGCACTTTTGAACATGTTGCGATTAAAATCTTCAACAACAACAATTCCCCATATCTTTACATTAAAAGAGATATTTTTGCTATGATTTTATTTTGATTGTCTATTCATATTCTATTCAGAATTCTTTACCTACGAAGTTTCGGAAGGTACATCCGACTTCTGAAGTCGTTCAGAACTCTTCAACGAAGTTTCGCCAAAAAATTTCTTTCCGAAACTTCGACTTGACTTTTGACTTTCGGAACGATTTTGGATGCGAAGTCGGATGTAGCATCCGAATTTCGTGCAGATTTCGTACCAATTGGTTTGCTGAAAAATTATTACGTCCCAAATTAATACCAAACATGATTTATTAGGTTTGAATAAATATGTTTATCCACGATAATAAACTAGTTCACCAAAACCAGGGCACCCAGCAAACCATGTGGAGGTAATGTCAAAGATTTGTGAATACGGCCATAGGTGTAAAACTTTACCCATTTCAATGTCCTGCTTAATTTTACAGCCCATACCGGCTGAAATATATAAAAAGCTGTTTTCTAAGCTGAGATAAAAATAAGCATAATGATAGAATATGCGCTTTTTGATATATTTTCCAAGAATACATTCTCCACTTACGAATTTATGTACAGGTGCATAACAATGAAAAGAGCTATGCTTTTTATTCATTATAAGTACGTTCAAATTCTGTACGATTTGAGGTGGATAGAAAAACAAAATATTATTCGCTTCACGGAAAAATATTTGTTTAACCGTGAGTCGTGAACAGTTTTGTCTCGTGAACGGAAGTGCAAAATCACTCAGGCGCACATTTCTATTGGAAACCCAGCATGTACTACTAGTTTTAAATATACGAAACAGTATGTAAAACTAGTAGTATATATATTAATTTATTTCTAATATATATTACAAAGATAAATTTATGAAATTTCTTATATTTCATAAATTTATATTTAACTAAACTAATTAACAATGCTGTGAGGTGATATTCACTATAACCTGACCTTAAAACATATGGGCTAACTAGTTTGAGAAAGACTATTAAGAGTAGTAGAATTAGAGATGTGCAGGTGAGTGATGTTTCACTTACGCTCACAAAAATTTTAATCGCTTACGGATGAACTTTTCGCTTTGGCTCACGTCCACGAACAAGCACAAAACCACAATTTTACGAAGATCACTCGAAAGACAATTTTACTCATGCACTACTCGAGAGAAAATCAGGACTCGCGGGAACATTACGACTAATGGTTGAAAAAACCCTATGAATTCAGGCAAAAGTTTGAAAGAAATCGAAACCATTTCTGACACATAAAAGAAAGAAGCAAATAAGTGGCTATATATGGGGGTATACACTGAAATAGGCACGTGATTTTCTCGTGAGTAGTGATTAGTGTAGTGAACTTGATTTTACTAACTTACGATCACGCACAAAGAATAACGGGATATGGTCTTGCCCACCATCACGTAATTCACGTTGAATCACTCGTGACACGACCCAGGCGTACACCTCTAATTTGAAAAGAAAATATAAATGGTACTTTATTATGGATTTCATTCAAAAACATATTCAGTAATTTTGTCACTTACATCGTTTTGACGGTTAGGGCTAGGTGTGAGTAGTTCTTCGTAATTTGTTCAAATCCGCAGTTTTATGGCATTAAATTGCAAAAAACAAATAAAATAACATAAATAAAAAAATCACATCTTTTGTAAACACTACAAAAATCATTTGGTGTGCCCATTGACAATTTTAATAATAGTCAGCTTTTATTAAGATATGCTTGCAGCTGCGGTCAAGAAGTCTTCGTACTACTTGGCCACGCAATACATTTTCTCTAGCTAAATTTTGTATCAACTGTATTGACTTTGTCATTACATTGCTGGCGACTACTCTATTGCTAAGGCGGTTAGCACCTTTAAAACTGAGATTTATAAATTTATTGCTTGATACGGTACACAAATGATAGACAAGAATGTTCGGCCCGGCCGAACTCCAAGGTTATTCCCATGTGTCTTCTCGAGCCAGTTGGCGACAAAAATGCGGTCCGATATGACTGAATTTTTGCTAACTCTTTGACTAACCTCTCACCAAGAACATCAAAATATTTCTTCGATTTATCTGTCGGCGCTGTGGTTACGCAATGGGCAAACATTTTTGTGTGTTTGATTTAAGGCTCCAACTAAAACCTAAAGTAAGCGAAGTTAGTCTCCCGCTGGGGTATATTCCATTAAGAAACAGTAGCGATACTTGCCTCATATCAATGAGCATTTCCGATAAAAGTTTTAGCTCAATGATCTCCTTTGGAATGCCGCGTTTAAACGGCTTGCCGCAAAGGATAAGGAGAGGATTTTTTTTAAGTTCTCGCCGAGTTTTGTACCAATGCGTTCAACGTGGAAGGCGGACATGCTAACCTCTGAGCTGCGGTGACCCCAGGTTATATCGCCAATGCCACGTTTCCTCTTCGAGAAAATACACAGCATACTAAAAAGCCATATCCACAGCAATTGTTTTCTTTTCCCTTGTGTGGCCATTTAGTTTGATCAAGGAAAAGCGAGAAGACTTTCCTCATATCAGAAAGTGCTGTCCGATTCAGGTTTTAGCTTAAAAGGTAGAATCTCATCAGAATTCGAAAACAATAGTTCAGCGTCATGGGTGGACATGGTAACCTTTAGCGTCACGGGGATCGATTTAGCAACAAATGTTCAGGGCATAAAACAATTTGTCTATAAAAACTGTAATGTAATTCTAAACCGCAAACTTATATCACTTTGGTTTAAATAAACACTTTGGAATAAACAAATAGAACATTCAAAATATATACAATAAAGAAATTACAAATGGAGAATAACAAAGCTTATAAATCCGTGCTGACATGACGTAAATGTGCCAATATATAGTATATAAAGAAAATTGGGTTTTTCCATTTTTTATGATCTAGACACGATTTCAGCCTTGGCATTTTCATATGCTTGTCAACGCCCAAAATGTAACCCCCTGAGTTTTCTCAGTAAATTATTAGATAAAAAATATTTTTGTTTGTGTAGGTGCGTGGAGTAAGCATATAGCTGAGTCCGAACCGACCGTAGACCGTGGCAAAGTACCTTATAAATGTTGCCAGCATTACAAATACAATAGAAATTTTGCCCATGAACACTCCACTAAGGAACAGGGGCAAACTTCTCACCTATCAATGAGTGCAGTCCGATTCAAGTTTACGCTCAATGATAAGGGGCCTCCTTTTTATAGCCGAGTCCGAACGGCGTGCCGCAGTGCGACACCTCTTTGGAGAGAAATTTTACATGGCATATTACCTCACAAATGTTGCCAGCATTAGGAGGGGAAAGCCACCGCTGAAAATTTTTTTTGATGGTCTCGCTAGGATTCGAACCCAGGCGTTCAGCGTCATAGGCGGACAAGCTAACCTCTGCGCTACGGTGGCCTCCAGTGTAAGTTAATATTCTACAAATATATCATGTTTTGCTAATAGGCCAGAACATATAATAAAGTGAGTCTCAATGCATATTCAAAATTTCGATTTGTTTGATTTAGATTATCGGACAAAAACACTAGCTACAACCAAAATTATTTTAGGAATATTCATTAATTCATGAATTTTTATTTTCTGTGAATACACAATTCACCGAGTATTTCAGACATGTACGTCTTACAGAAAGAGGCATTAATTAAACACCATTTCAATCAAGACCATCAAGCACTAGAAATGTTCTAATTAATTCATTCGATGCTTAAAACTTCGAAGATTGAGGCGGCAGCGGTTCAGAAATCAATCAAAGTACAATAATCGCCCAATAAGAAAGCCTACTAAGTGCCTGTTGTAATATTAAAAAAGAATTAAATCAATTTTAATTGCTTTATACCTCCATGATTTGTAGTATAAATCAATTTGAGAGGTTTAATCGCATTTGTCTCTTTATTATTTACAACCTAAATTCAAATGGTACCATTAAACAATAAATAAATATTGTACTCGTATTCACAACACAGTATAGCTACGTATGATACTCAGGAATTCTGTTATTCCGAGGTTTTTAAGATCAATTTTGAACAATTTCGAATACATTCGATATTCATAATAGGGTCCAACTTCCCACAAGTTTCCTATCTTTCTGGAGTTTTTATTTATCTGGTAACGTCTGAATGTACGGCTGCTAAAATTTTGCAATCTCAGAAAATTACTAAAGATTTATCGAAGGAATAAACATTTCTAAGTGATTAATTCTTTGTGGAAACATTGAAATTCCTAAGAAACCAGTAGTTTTTACAATCTGCCATGATAATAGTTTGCACAACATATCTGCCGCCTTGTCTAATAGATTGCGTTGTCGATATCTTCAAGGAAAAAAGTCGTTCTAACCCCAGCGAATGCTATAGGATGCCTCTAGGATGGAGTCTTATTAAATTATAAATAGCGTTGCACCCCAGCTTCACTGCATTATCGATCTTGAGATCGGCTCTCTTTTCAAATAAACGGATTGAAACTTCAGCATCCCTATACAGCTCCCTAATTAGCGTCACAATCTTTTCAGGGATGTCCTTAGTAGTCGATGAATAAACTGTTCAGTGGTTGCACGAAAGGATCCAGTCAAGTGCAGGCGAATTATGCTGATGCTGTAGACTTGCCAATTTACTTTATTAATGTCGTATATCAATATTATTCCTATCCTGTTTTATAATGTGTGAGGTTGTTGTTGTAGCAGCGTGATTACAGTGAGACGGTAGCCCTTGACAAGATGGTATACTATAACACTAAGAAAGACGAACTTAAAATCTGTATCCATTCTTGAATATTCATTTGCTTCAAGTCTGGGGTGGTGGAATGGGTTTTTATATATCAAGAGAGAGATAATTTTATTTCTCAACATTTCGCAGATTATGAATTTGTTTTTCAGTTTCTACAAAAATGTATTTGGCTTTGTTCCTCTACCCGAGGGCAACATAATTTTGTTTAAAGAGGTACATAGCGTAAATGCGTGTATCATTTCTTTGCACTACTTCCGACATACATAATAATATTCGCAGATATAAATCTCTCTAGCCTATCTGGGTTGGGTCACCTTCTCTATATGACGACCGGGCTTGCTTGCAATCGTTGTGCGAGTTATGTTGGAAAGTATCGACAAATTATTGCGTTTAAAAATCTCCTATTAAATGACAATCAAGTTTTTTTTATATATTAAAGATAAAATATTATAGTTTATTTTTATTATTGTTTACATATAGCATGTCATATTATAAAAAAAACTATAATTATGGTAAAGTGTACAATGGGGTTAGTGCTAATATAAGCTTGCACAGAGTAATTGAATACAAATGTACATATAGAGATTTTCTAAATTATTAATGGTATACACATTTGTGCAATTAGAAAACATTCAAATCATCCATTTTTGGGTAATTTTTCAAATGTTCTTTTTGTTGCTATGGTGTTTGCGCTAAACATCTTATTCCGGAAAAATTGTATATGTATATTTTTGCAAGAACACTACACCCGACTTTTTATTTCTTCTTATTCTGTTCACCCACATATTTCAGACTCTTAGCATATATCTGAAAATCGTGCCGTTTGTACACAGTCCCACACACATACGTAACTAACACACATTCGTGCTGTGTAAATGCATGAATCATTTTCATGGTACATCTTTCGTATAACCAACAAACGACCAGTTATTATTGATTCTTCCAAGCTTACAGTGCCTGGAAATACAATTCAAATGAGAATCATTACGAGTATGAAAGACTTTTTTTTACTTTGGCCCCGGCCACTACTTGAATGTTGAAACACACATTCGCCATCTGTACCATGACAATGTACATATGGTAGAGCTTGAGCAGCGTTTACACTATAGAGGAAAAATCGATATTGGGTTTCGTATGTGCGATGTTAGAGACTTTTATAGCAGTCCAAAGTTAGTTGTAATTTGAGATTTTGTTGCCATAGATCCAATGATACAGCCTTTTATCATTTCTAAATATACCTTAGAGTTAGGCGCACATTTGCAAAATTTCCATTAATCTTGGGAGAGAGCCACCCAATGACATGTTGTTGAATACACAGGGTTTATAAATAATCTCGTCGTAAAGTTGTATTCTTTGGGAATTGTTATTGCAGGAAATATCATGTCAGAAGATAACAATTTCAGTTGAGATTTTATTTATAAGGAACAGAGTACACACATACATCTCAACACTTTATACAATGCAATTCAAATTGCCTTGGCTCGCCCACCGACCCGACGACACGACCCTCTTAATAATTAAACATCACAGAGAAAAGCAGGGCCTATATGTATCTACGTTACACGAGAAGTCCATAAAATACAGTGCATTTTCGCCATTTTGCAAATATTTTAATCCCCAACGACTTTGAGATTTTGCTGTCAACATTATCTCTGTAAAGTTTTATTCTTTGTTAATTAGTTTTGGAGAAGTCTTCTTATCTGAAGATAAGGGTTTTGCTTGAGTTCCTTTCTTAAGTTTACAATGTCTAGTACATAACGATATACGACTATTTGAAACAATTTTTAATTGTTATTGACATGCTCTAATCGTCTTCTAATTACAGACTCGCATGCAAAGTTTATCGCCGGCCACCTCAAAGTTAAACATCACAGCAACTTTTCAGAATATGATTAGAAAAGAGGGTATATTTAGGTATACAATTCCATCCACAATCGGTTTGAGGCGTTGTTAATTGGTACTTTTGAAATTTGCAGACCTATAAGAGGAGTTACGGCCGTTGTGGCGGGTGCTGGTCCAGCGCATGCTCTTTACTTTGGTTCCTATGAAATGTCCAAAGAGCTCATGACTAAAATCACCACACATAATCACATAAATTACAGTAAGTCTGTCTGGGGTGATCATCTCATGAGGGGGATTTTTGTACAGCTGTTTGCCTTTTGTCTTACTTTTAGTGGCCTCCGGAGTGATAGCCACACTTATCCACGATGCCGTTTCAAATCCAGCGGAGGTAATTAAACAACGGATGCAGATGTACAACTCGCCCTACAAATCAGTGGTGGCCTGCATGCGTGGTGTGTACCAGAGTGAAGGGCTTAAAGCTTTCTATCGCTCCTATTCCACGCAACTGGTAATGAACATACCAAATCAGACAATACACTTCACCACGTATGAGTTTTTCCAAAATAGGGTTGGTAAAGCATATATTTGAGATGTAACAAAAAATAATTTACTTTGTATGAATTCTCTTTTCCTTTATATTCATTAGCTAAATCATGAACGAAAATACAATCCTCCAGTTCATGTGATAGCAGGTGGAGCGGCTGGAGCATGTGCGGCAGCAATCACTACTCCCCTGGACGTTGTTAAAACTTTGTTAAATACACAGGAGACTGGCCTTGTCAAGGGCATGATGGAAGCTATTAGTCAGGTAAGAATGTCAACATTTTTGCGATAAGAAAATGGCCTGTTGTATTGCTCTATGGATAGAAATCATGAAATAAGTGGAAGAGTTTGCGTATTTGTTGTTGTTGTTGTAGCCACATTTGCACGTGGAGGTGACTAACCTCGTCAAGCTCTTATAGGCGAGCAAGCTCGTTCCGGTCTATACTATCGATCGCCGCGGGAACATGGAAGTCATTGGTTATTTAAAGGCGCCAATAACTCTCCTTGTTATATCGAGCATCAAAGGCACTCAGTACTTACGCAAGAGCCGGTGCCACCTGACCTCTCACCCGTTACCGCTGATTGTCCGCGACTGCCGTTGCTGCTACTCTGTATAGAGCATTCCACTATTCGCAACCTGTGGAAACGCCCGGTAAGCTCACAGCTAAGCTTCTCGTGATAGCGATGAAGCGGAGGTCCGCACAGAGCGGACCCCAAAGTTCCAGCCTTTGTGGTGCTCATAGCTATCCCTTGCCCGTGTGGAAAAAAATGTTTGCTATTTAAACTGCTATAATTGTGATTAAATGTGATTCGGTCAGCAGTCATAGATATGCGACAAATTTGCACCATGTTCCTAAATGTAATGGTTTTGGTGAAACGTGCATTTACTCTTCAAACTATGCAACTTGAAAAAATAAAAAAAAAAATTAAAAATACATCAACTGAAAATATTAGTAAAGCCGATTTTTTGTATTTCGTTTAAAAAAGCCTATTCTTATTTCAAAACTTTCCACTGATAGCAATGAAGTTGTAGTAGTATGAAACCATGCAAAGACACCTTAAAGCCACACATCGGGCGTGGGCTAACTAGAACGTGTCGAGGATAGATGACCGTTCATAATTTGAATATTGTCGGGACAACAACTACGATTGTTTAGGATCTTCTACTAACGTCATCGATATCCGTCGAGGTTTAAGCCCAATGATATCAGTTTGAACAACAACAAGTTTTTTTTCCACTTACAATAATTATATTTGAAATAAAGTGAACATGCTACACTGGTGGTGGCTTGCCGTGGGCTTACGCTGTTTGCAACATGTAATCCAGCTTTTGTGATCATGTCTAGAACTCGTCTTCATCTTGAGTAGGTTGTTACCATGCCCATATTCTATCGCTCTGTAGTTGAAATCGCCAGCTAATATTTAATGTCATACTGTCATTGCTGTTTATCCAAGTAGTTTGGAATCCATATATCTGCCGATTTGTGCGATCCGCAAGCCAAGATCCTCGTTCCACCATATAATGTCGGCACGTGGTTTTGCAACTATTTGCAATATGAGATCAAGGGCGGCCTTTCTCCTGTGTGTGTGTTGGCCTATAATGTTTTTAGCACGCCTGCTGCACACCACTTGATCTTTCCATCGGGCTTTTGGTCGTATACCACCGTGTTTGCCTTTAAAAGACTTCTTTTGTGGAGCTTTGATACGTGTAACTATTTTGGTACGTCTAACAATGCTATCGTCGTCATACAGCTCATACACCTCGTGGTTCATACGACGCCTATATCCTCCATTAACGCAAATTAACGTCTATATATTTTACCAAGAATCTTTCTCTCAAACACTTCAAGCGCTGCCTCGTCTGCTTTCACAAGTACCCATGCCACGGAACCATCTAACAACGCGGGTAGCATCAGTGTCTTGTTGTAGGATTTACCAGTACTAAAGCCGCATTTATAGGGTCCAAATATCTCATTGACTCTAGTTTTTAATCTTTCACACAGTTTGCTCGAGAGTATCTTATGTGCTATGGGGAGGAAAATTATTCCTCTGTAGTTGGCACATTCCGCCTTGCCTCCTTTCTTGTGTACAGGTCATAGTATGCTGAGGTTCCAATCATGTGGGGTATGCGTTTTTCTAGCCAGATTGCGCAGACACGTTGTTGCATACGCCTTATCAGCGTGGCGCCTCCGGTCTTAAATAGTTCAGCGGGTAACTCTTCGGCCCTTGCTGCCTTGTTCTTTAGTCGGGTCACTGCTACTTGGACCTCATTCTGACTTAACATTCTATACCATCATCATTGATTGGTTCTGTATCCTCTCGGTATCCTCTTCGCCCTCATTGTCGGACACTAGCAGCGTGGTAAAATGTTATTTCCATATCCTTAGCATTCTATCTGTGTCAGTTATCAGATTTCCTTCTTTCTCTCTATAGGAGGATACGCCTGCATCAAAGCCATCAATTTGATGTTTAATTCTTTGGTGGAATTTCCGGACTTTATTCTGACTACTGTACATCTCAATTAGCTCACACGTCGCGTCTTTCCATTTTTTTTTCTGCGGAATAGACGTTTCTTGATTGCGGTTGCTCTATAAGCCGCATTTTTCGCTTCAGTAGCATCTCGACACTCTTGGTCGTACCATGGGTTTCTTGGAGGAGGCTTCCGGTACCCAAGTACGGATTTCGCGGCATTTTCCACGGAGTGGGCAATCGGAACAAGTAGTGTTTTCATCAAGCACTTGGGTCAGTCGAGTGGAGTATGCCGTTGCCTTCCGTTGTGTTTGCAGCTTTTCAATGTCCAATTTCCGTGCAGTTATCCCGTATCGGCCGGATGCTTATTTCATAAAACGTAATTTTAAAAATGTTATAAAATACGTAATTTGCTTTCTCAGATTCCAACATCACCATAGTTTCGAACTCACTGCATACCAGCTGTTTGAAACCCACCCCCAAATACCAAACAAAAATCAAAATCCAAATGTTGAAGAAATGTGTGCTGTTTTGTTAAAATTGATTTCAATTGACATAAAAGTGATGTAATTGTAAAAATATAGCTAGTGAGAATGTCTCCACTAGGATTAAGAGGAGGTGCCAGCTTGCCAGATATTTCCACGGCATCTCCAGAGTGACGTAACCTGGCAAGCCGTCATTTCTATGGGATCAGACCACCTCCTCATAATTCTCACCATCGACCGACAACCCGATTTCATAACCTCTGATCGCCGGACGTTTAACAATCAAAAGAAGGCCGATTGGGTAGGCTTCAGAGAGCACACCAATTGCCGCTTCAGTTAACTAATTTTTTTTACTCGGAAAGCTTATTTTGCAATTTACTTTTGGAATAACAAAAAAGCTGGTAAAGAATTAAATAAGCGAGCTACATGCACTTGAAAATACCTTTCAATCCAAGACGTTAACCTAGGCGCTTATTAACGAGAAATTAGTTCTGAGCAGAAGACACCAAACAACAGTTTCATCACTTATTTTCCAATCAGTCAAATTGCAATGTGATTTCTCAATGTGGATTTTGTTTTTATTCTATTTCAGATTTACGCCATGGCTGGTCCTCTTGGCTTCTTCAAGGGGTTGACTGCACGTGTGCTTTATTCAATGCCTGCAACCGCCATTTGTTGGTCCACATATGAGTTTTTCAAGTTCTTTTTAAGCGGCTTGGACCGCGATCAGTACAAGTCAACAATAACCGGCAAAAATATGTTGCAACCACGCAAAACTTCCAACATAAATGATGAGGCACAGCTGCGCAATGCCTATGTGTTACCAGTGTCCGAGAGTACGGAAGAAACAAAAACTCCCAAAGAAACGAACACACAAACGACGCAACCACAATCGCTGCCAACGGGACCTATAAAAACCGTGTGCGAGTTGTCGTCGGCCGTAGCTGGTACCCCGACTCTCAACTTGACCACAAGACACACAGACGTGAAAAGTCCATTCGATCGAGGATTCTCAAGTACATAAAGCAATGCTTGGTATGATGGTACCTAAACATACATACAAAATATCAACAACGTTCAATTGTGCGTCCCAGATCCCACACCAACGAATTACACAGTCAGTAAGTCCATCACAACACTCATTGTCGCCGTCGTTCAGCGTTAAATGATGTCTCGCCTGTGAGTTCCAGCAGCATCTATAGACGCAAAAAAAAAACTGATTTTCCGGTGCACGCTTCTACTTCTCAACAAGTATGGACTGATGCGCAATGCTATTCAACTATTTGATTATGGAGGCAATATAAAAACCCGAAAAGTCGAGTCGAGTTATCAACATGTCAAAACAAAACATTGGCCAAGATTCCTCTATTTTCCTTTGGATCTTCTTTGAATTGTATATGCAAAACAAAGTTTTGCCCCTGAGGAATCCTCCAGTCGCTTGCATTTCCTTTGTCCTCAACACCCCAGAACTGCGAACGATGAAAGCTTTTTCGTGGTCGAAAACTATCGTCATGTAATATAACAAAAGCAAAACAAATCCCTTTATCGTTATTATTATTTTTAAAACAAAACTATGTATATGTATGTTATATAAAAATCCCTCTAGAAAATAAACAAAACAATAATAATTTAAAAAAAAAATTAAAAAGAAATAACAATAAAACACTCAATTTGTAATAAAATTACAGAGAAAAACTAATACACTGCAAACTAGTTTCGTTGTGCTTCGAAATTGGAGAAGGAAATCAGCGCTACACTAATTTCAAGATAATCACTAATCAGTTGTTTATGCTGCCCTGCTGCATGGAGACGTCTTTAGGCTTATTGTTTTGTTGTCCTGAATTATTATTAAAGAAAAGTAGGCGATAGGCAGTTCTCATTACAAAAACATACCTACTAAAACAAAACATTTACACAAATCTAACCCTTTAAAACTGAAATCAAACTCGCTCAATAATATTCTGTTACTGATACTGTTAGCACTTTTAAATCAAAAGAGACCTCACCATGCCACACACAACTTGAATGAAGAAACAAAAAACAAAATTTCAACGCCTATTAAAAATAATTGTTTGCGCATTATTGGCTCTCCTAATATTAGTTAAGCTAACATCATCTGGGTGACAAGACAAACAAAATCTAAGCATGAAGCAAGTAAGACCATTGATGTATTTTTTATTAGAACTAATCCTTTAAGCTCAAGTATTGATTTTTATTTTCTCGTTAAGGCATTTTCTTTATTTACTTTGGCACTGGTTCTGCAAGAAGAAGAAAAACTGAAACTGAGTTCTTATTTATTTCCTCTCCATCTGTCTATCTATCTTTAATTTATAAGGTAATATTTTACTTTTAAAGACAAAAATGTAATTTGTTTTTTATTTTTTTTACACAAATTATTATGGCATCAGTTGCCAAGCAAGAGCTAGATCTACATACTTGGAATAATAGAAGTAAAAATCGTATATTGTTATTTATGTATTATTTTATCTTTCTAAGAAACCGTTTGAAAAGTTCTACTTTATAATTACCATTTCAATAAATCGATCGATCGATCGATAGATCGCTCGTCGATTGTGCTATTCACATAGCATTAAAGTGAACCTCTAATAAATATAATATAAGAATTAAAATACTGCATAAACAAAAGCAAACTTTAAACTTGTTATCGTGAAACGACACACCACACACACAAAACAAATTCGGATACTTGTAAAAACAAAATCTATGTATCTACCTACATACATAACTATATAGGAAAACAAAACGAAAACAAATATAAAATATTGTTTTTATGTCAATTACAAATAAATCTACTTCAGCTTGTTTTACTTAAAATTACTGCTGGGCTAAAGGGCCAAAGGCGTTATACATATTTTTGCATCGAAACAATCCAATGTATAAAATTTAAAAGGTAAATGAACTAATCAAACTATTTTTGGGTTATAAAAGTTGATGGCAGTTATTTGCAAAAATCCTGAGGAAGCAGATGTGCATTCACTTCACTTTTTCTTATTTGTGGTATACTCATAAATGCCATGCGACGGTAGACAAAGACGAGCGCTAAAAGAGAGAACATGACCGCTGCCCCGGCCCTGATATTAAAATCGTTATGGGAGATTTTAATGCGAAGATAGGGAAGGAAGACATTTTTGGTCCAACAGTCGGAAAGTTTAGCCTCCACGAGATAACGTCCATTAATGGATTGAGGCTGATAGATTTCGCCGCGGCAAAAACATGATAGTTAGTAGCACCAGATTTCAACATAAAAATATTCACATGGCTGTCACCCGATCAAAACACGAGGTACCAAATTGATTACGTTGTGATAGATGGAAGGCATTCGTGGAACGAATATAGATTCGAAACATTACTTCGTCGCATTTGAACATGGCGAAAAAGTACAATCTGACACTGCACGGAAGCTCGACATTGAAAAGCTACAAACACAAGAAAAGGCAGCGGCATACTCCACTCGACTGACCCAAATGCTTGATGAAAGCACTCCTTGCTCCAATGATGTAATGGAGCAGTGGCAAACTAATGCCCAATCCATGGAAAGTGCTGCGAATTCCGTACTTGAATACCGGAAGCCTCCTCCAAGAAACCCATGGTACGACCAAGAGTGTCGAGATGCTACTGAAGCCGGCTTATAGAGCAACCCTGCAATCAGTAGAAACGCGCCAGATGAAGGAGAAGTATAGGGGAAAAGGAGAGAGGAGAAACGTCTATTCCGCTGAAAGGAAAAGGAAATGGAAAGACGTGAGTGTGAGCGAATTGAGATGTGCAGGAGTCAGCATGAAGTCCGGAAATACTACCAAAGAATTAAACATCAAACCGATGGCTATGGTGCAGGCACATCCTCCTGCAGAGACAAAGAAGGAAATCTGGTAACTGACACAGATAACATGCTGAGGATATGGAAAGAACATTTTACCCAACTGCTAGTGGTCGACGTTGGCGGCGAAGAGGATACCGCAGAACCAATCAATGATGATGGTATAGAATGTTTACCTCCTAGTCAGAATGAGGTCCAAGTAGCAGTGACCCGACTAAAGAACAATAGGGCAGCAGGAGCCGACGGCTTACCCGATGAACTATCTAAGACCGGAGGCGACACGCTGATAAGGCGTATGCATCAGCTTATCTGCGCAATCTGGCTAGAAGAACGCATATCCGCTAATAGGAATCTCATCATACTATGTCCTGTATATAAGAAAGGAGACAAGACGGAATGTGCCGACTACAGAGGAATAAGTTTCCTCCCCATAGCATACAAGATTCTCTCGAGCGTACTCTGTGCAAGATTGAAAACTAGAGTCAATGAGATAATTGGGCCCTCTCAATGCGGCTTTGGACCTGGTAAATCTACCCTGGACAATGTCTTTGTTGACTACAAAGCCACTTTCGATACCCTTATACGTTCAAAGGTACTTCAAGCCATGTCTGGGTTTGGTATCCCTGCAAAATTAATAAGACTGCAGTATGACACTTGCTGATACGCTTTCTTCAGTAAGAATAGGAAAGAATCTCTCCGAACCATTCAATACCAAACCAGGTTTCAGACAAGGAGACAGCCTATCGTGTGATCTCTTTAATATCCTGCTGGTGAAGATTATACGAGATGCAGATGTGAATAGATATGACACACTACTCACAAGAGAACACATGCTACTCGCCTATGCCGAAGACATCGACATCATAGGTCGGTCACCGGAAGTAGTAACTGTAGCCTTTGAAAGAATCGGAAGAGAGTCAGTGAAAATGGGTCTGGCAGTAAATGGGTATAAGACGAAATGGATGGCTTCAGCTCCCAAAAAGCCTTGCACAACCGAGCAGATAAAGAAAATGGAGAAAGTTTGGAACCACAACTTTGAGACAGTCAGTAACTTTATCTACCTCGGCACCGCCGTAACCGAAACGAATGACACCAGTTTTGAGATTAAGCGAAGAATAATACTGGCAAACATATGCTACTTTGGACTAAGTAAGCAGTTTAGAAACAAGGCCACCTCTCGACATACGAAGATTACACTATACAAGACGCTAATACTACCCATGTTGATATATGGTTCTGAGGCATGGGTACGTGTGAAAGCAGACAAGGCAGTTATTAAAGCATTTGAGAGAAAGATTCTTTGTAAAATATAAGGACCAGTTTGCGTTAATGGATAATATAGGCGACTATGAACCACGGGCTGTATGACGACGATAGCGTAGTTACATGGTCATGTTGCCAGAATGGATGAAGAAGCTCCAACAAAGAAGTCTTTTGAAGGCAAACACGGTGGTACAAGCAAACCGGAAAGACCAAAAACCCGACGGAAAGATCAAGTGGTGGGAGAAACCTCGAAATTTGGTGTCAGAGATTTTGAATGAGGCGCTTAGAACGCTATTCTACGTTCGCCAAGTGGAACAAATGTTCTGGCACAGCCATTTAAAGTAAGTAACGTAAGTACATATACTCATAAAAATGCAATGTAAGTATGTATCACCACCGAAATTGATGCAGTATTATGCTCAAAAAAAATGTATGAGTGGCGAGAATGCATCAACACAACACATTAACTTAAATCATATCATATCGATCATCTTCCCCAAATGCCCTACACATTCTATAACTTGCCACACACATTCTGCATAAGTAAGCTCGGATATGAAATTATTTTGTCTAAAAACAAAATTTAATTTAATTAATTCTAAAAACATAATTTCGCAAAATTTTCCTTAATAACAAAATTAATTTTTTATAATTTTCTATAAAGACCAAATTTAGCTCATGGCAGGTCGCCTCAAAATTACTTTTCCTAAGGCAAAATTTTTTTGTTTCTATTTCGAGACAAGCTTAATGTTCGGGAATTTTTGCAATGGAAAAATAAAGCCAGAGATCACAACACACCAACCACTATGAGTAGTCTTTGTGAGAAAACTTTTCCACCATATTAGGTGTGGAGGCTTCAAGGGCCGTACCCGCCGCGGGATAACTGTGAGCAATCCCATGGCAGCCGGTTGTATGTACCGGATTGACCCGATGGAGTTCTCCATCGGCAAGGGCTGCCGCCTCAGTGTACAACACACTGCTACAACAACAACAACAACCACTGTGAGCACCACACAGGCTGAAACATTGAGGTCCGATCTTTGTGGTGTTCATTGCTGTGGCGAGAAGCTTAGCTGCGAACTGCCGAGAGTTATTTTGTCTACGCCTTTAAATAACCAATGACCAACCAGTTCCCGCGGCGATTGTTCCTTTGAACCGGAATGAGCTGGCGCATCTATAGGAGCTTGACAAGGATCGCCACCTCCACATGAAAATGTGGCTACAACAACATTGGTACGTTGTACTTTGATGCACAAATGACATGTGTATGCCATGGAAACTATGTAGTCGTACAGAAAATAAATCTATCCCCACAAAAAAACACAACAGCTGGTGTAAAAAGTGTCAAAGTTGTGTTAGTGACACGCTTACTTCGAAGATACCAATTTTATGGCCCTTGAAGCCTCCACACATTATATGGTTGAGAAGTCTTCTAACCAAAGACAAAACGCGGCCCATAGTGGTTGGTGTGTTATGATCTCTGCCTTTTCTTTCCCATTGCGAAAATCCCGATCGTTAAGTTCGTCTCGAAAGAGAAACAAACGAAAAATTGAAAGCACGTTTTTTAATAAAATTCTTTTAAACTAGTTCGTGTTAAATGAGTTAAACTGTTAAGATCAAGGCGTATCAAATAAGGTGACCGTATAGCACAGCTGATGGAACTTGATATGTCAATTAATTTTTGAATTCGTCTTATAAAAATATAGACTTTAAAATAAACATTCTCTAAATAGATTTTTGTGTTTGCTGCTATCAGCTTCACTCAGGGAACTAGGTTTATTGTGTCGCCCCCGAAAAAGATTCAAAAAGCACCGAAGAACACCGACAAAATTTACGGCAGTAGAATGCCAGACATTAGAATGATGAAAATAAGGAGTAATGGAAGCCAACATACATGACAATAATGGAAGCCAGGCGGGCTGGAAAAGTTTCCTCTTAGCTGCCATTTCAAGCCCTATTGCAGTCAAAAAAAGTGCCTGGAAATAATTTATATAGGAAAAAAATTTTCATTTAGCCATAATCCTGCGTCTACCCCCGCAATTTTTTTGGCAGTGCCACTATAGGTGATCAATCGCCATATTCCTATTTGAGCCCTTTTCTAGTGGTACGCTAATTATCCTGCCCATCAAAATAGTATGAACTCAACTCAGGAGGAATCCTCACGCCCACCAGAGAGTCATGCATTTGACACATGTGATGTGTGGTCCCTAGTTACGATGGAAACTATCCCAGCCCAATTGTAATTGAGCCAGAAATACCCTGACCCTGTATACAAATTTTGACATATCAAGTTCCCAAAAATATGCTTTGTTGCGATGTCTTGGTTAAGATATTATTGTTAAATTTTATATAAATTCAGAAGTTTTTTTCATAAAGTTTTTTGTAAAATTTTTAAATTTTATTGTCATGTTAACTTCTTATTGTATGTATTATAAATTATTTTTGCTAATGTTTTGCTTTTTTTGAGTAGTATTTATTTAATTCCTGATTTACATTTAAGAAAAATTTTATGAATTGCTAATAAATGAGCAAATAAAATTAAAATGAAGTAAATAGCAATATCATCAAGGCGTATATATATTTTTAAATACGCCTTGGACAAAATATTACTCATACCCGGGCCCCCTCGAAATGATTTTTTCTAAAAGTAAGATTTCACAACATATTTTCAAACATTTTCCTCTCACTTTTTCTAAAGACACATTTTTTGTTTTTAAAGACAATGTTTTAATGATTTTTTTTTTTTAAAGACCAAACTGCCATGTTATTTTTTCAGAAGATGAACTCTTTGTTTTAAACAAAAAACTATTAAAATTTTCCTTTAGGCAAAATCTTTATGGAATTTTTTCCAAAAAATTTGTTCCGAAAGACGAATATTTAACAAAAAATTCTCTTTGACATATATAAATATGAATGGACCCTCCCCCTTACCCAAATTTTCTGAAACCCAACCCCATAACAACCCTAAATCGGACATATTTACCGACCTTGGGAATATGGGACTCAAATGAGAGGTATTTGCGAGTAGAATACGAATTTGTGGGGGCAAGTTTCTGGGGGTGCACCCCTTTCGCTAAACAGGACTTATTTAATGATCATGGCAATAGGGGGATCAAATAAAAGGTATTTAAGTGTAGAATACGACTCTGATATACAAATGTGGGACCAATTGTATGGGCGCCGGCCCCTCCAAAAACAACCCCCAAAGAGGACAAATTTACTACAATAGCAATATGGGGCTCAAATGAAAGGTCTTTGGGAGTAAAGCACGAATCTGATATCAATATTTGGGAAAATTTGTGTATGGGACCACCCCGACCCCATAACACCTCCCATATAGAACGTATAGCTGACCATTCAAATATGGGGCTGTAATAGTAGAAGTATTTTAGAGTAGAACACGAATCTGATATATATTTTCAGGGTCAAGTCACTGAACGGCCGCCCCATCCCCCAAAACACCCCCGAAACCGGTCATTTTTGCCGACCATGGAAATATGGGGCTCAAATGAAAGGTATTTGGGAGAAGACCACGAATCTGATATCAACATTCGGAACCAACTCTCTAGGGGACGTCCCACCCCCATAACAACGCTCAAAAATAACGTATTTGCTTACTATAGCAATTTTGGGTCTTGGGTCTCGATATTGATAGTTTTTAGAGCCCATACTCTAAACCGGACATATTTGCTGACTATTGCAATAAGGGGTTTAAATGAAAAGTGTTTGAGATTAGAAAACGAATTTGATATCCAATTTTGATCCCAATGGCAATATGGGGTTCAAATAAATGATATTTGAGAGTAGAGCATGATGCTGATATATTTTCAGGGCTAAGTGTTTGGGGGACCACCCCACTCCTCAAAACAACCCTAAATCGGGACACCACGTCAATGTGGGGCTCAACTGAGAAAAAACGCCGTTATTTTTTTCTTGAAAAAGATAAAATTTTCAATCACATTTTATACTTAAAATTTTTTAAGATTCAATAAAAAAATTATTGAATCAATTAATTTTTTAATTGAAAACAACAAAAAATTCAATCAAGATCGAAATTGAAAAAAGTTCAGATTCAATTAAAAAAATAATTGAATCAATTAATTTTTTAATTGAAAATTGCTTAAATGTCAATCACAATGTAATTGAAAAATAAATCCGTGTTCAATTAAAAAATGATTGGTTCAATTACTTTTTTAAATGAAAACATTTTTATTTTCAATAAAATTTTTAATTAAAAAAATGTTGATGATATATTTTTTCTGTGTAGTAAAATTGGCGTTAGGTGGAATGGACAATGTCAGTATAGTCATCGCTCCTATTGGATAATAAACATCTTCGGCCACAATCTCAATCTGTCTATTGGTATGGTTAAAGGAAAGAAACATGTGCAATGTTACGTTCTTAAAATTGCATTACGTTCTTAAAAGGTACATCGTAATACAAATTACGTCAATATTCTAGTCTTTCAAAAATTTCACAATTTGTGGTTTTTGTTCCTAACACACGTCGTGTTGATCTGGAACATCTTCATTTTCGTATTGTGATTGGAAAAAAGCCTCAAAGCTGTCTAGTCCAGTCTTGTAAAGAAGAAATGAGTTACTTACGATTCATCTGCATTCTGCTCTGCTTCAGTAGTCACATTTTTGTGTAACATTTCAGGGGAACTTCGAATAAAGGTAGAGTTCCATACTATGCGCGCGCATTAAAAAAGCAACTCAACAAACATATACCACAAAAGCAACGCTCAAAATTTAAACAATTTTTAATTTTGATGCCTAAAAACTACCTATGGCAACACAAAATAACGCTCGAGTTCAATAGTCAAGGTTACAAATTGTTAAACTATGACGCCTAAAACACTACTTCACGTATGGCAACATAGAATGACGCTCGAGTTCAAATGTGAAGGTTAAAAATTTTTTAACTTTTGCGCGTTGCTTTTGTGGGATTTGTTTGCAGAGTTATATTTTGCGCATAGTATGTGGAGTTATATACCTCGCACTGCACTTATGCATGCTTACGCGTGCATGTCAGAAAAAATTAAAACAGGTTGGTTTGTATTGTGTGAGTTACACAACAAACGAACGCACCCACCTGACAGAATGAGTTTACCAACTATGATTTGAATGTTTGTTTGAACCAAAGGCATTAATTAGAGAGGGTCTTAATAGTACAACTATATCGATTTCATTGGTTAACAAAATCTTTTAGGTTGTTGTTGTTGTTATATCAGTTTATTGTGTTCTATCTTTGTCTGCTTGATTCTGTTGAGTGTAAAGAACCAGGAATCTGCGACTAAGATGGGGTGCGTCCACAGGGATCTGGTTCTGAGTCGAGTGGGTCTGGCCGGACAGTTAAACAGGTGACGTGTATCGTGCGGTTCTTGGTTACAATAGGGACATACATCCACAATCCTTGCTCTGCAGGAGTTGAGGCGGCTGCATCTGCCAACGTAATTGAGCCAGAACTACTATGGTTTGCCGCGGGAGGTCAATTTCTTCATAAATCTTACCTAAATCTTACTGTAGATGACGTAAATGTAGGTGAAAAATCCAAGTCAACTGTTTCAACCGTGATTCAATTTTTCTGCTGTCAATGAGACTTCAAACAAAAGTCATTAAAGGAGCAATATGGACAGGAAGATGGAATATTCACAGAAAAAATATATATCTAAATTTGAGCGATTAAACATGGTATTGATTAATAAAAAATTTTTCAAACACGGTGTTAATTGCTTTAATTATTTTTGGTATAGGCATTCGATAGTCTTGTATCACGGCCAGTGATTGGTAAATAAGGCATACGTTGCACATATTTTTAATTGTACGAATTAAATTGTTATTTAATAGTATAAATGGTGTATTTGTGACGAAGATTATATTGTGTTTCCTTTCATACATATGTAATGCGAAAGGAAGTGCGAATGAGTCGAATATATGACCAGTTCCTATCACATATAGGCACAAATTGGAGTGGCTAGGCAACAAAATCAAGAAAATTTTAAGTGTGGCTCTTATCTCTACATAACATGTATTTTTTGTTTTACAATAATTTTAAAGTTAAACAAATTTATTGTGAAAATGTTTGCGCTGAAATAGTGTAACGCAGAAAAATGCCGTATGTGAAGATGTAGAATGGATAAATGCCGAACGCAATAAATTGGAGGGCATTGCAGAATGTTAATATATTCTTATTTTAATATTTTATTTACCATATGTAGATTATATTGACTTGGGCGCTGAGTATGAAGATGACACATGTGGGTCTAATTTCGTGGTATTCCATGCAAAATGCTAAGATTGGCATTTATTCGATTTATGTTAAATACGTATATATACAAATTATATTGTTTATAATACTCTTTACACAGGTTGCCGCCGACAACGAAAGAGGCTCAATATGGAATCGACCATTTTTCTTGTAAATAATGACAATTATTTTTTTTTTATTATTATATATTATTAGTAACAACGTTTTAAAAAAAAAATTGCAATTTCAAATGAATGGTTTATTGAATTAATACCCACTTTAATTGAATTTTCGAGCTTTTCATAAATCCAAATTGCAAAATTGTTATTCAATGATAGATCCGATTTCAGGAAATTTTTTAATTGAATGTAAAAATTTCTTAATTGAACATAGTTTTTCATTTTTCTGCGTAGCCACGCTAATGGTTGTGTTCTTTTGAATTACATCAGGAATGGACAAAATGAAAAAATGATTGTGTGGGAGAGAAGCAAGAAATATATATTTGGCGAATTGTTTTTTATGTTATTAAAAAACAATTTTAATTCGTGCATAAACAATAGTATTTTAACCAATCACAATACAAAACAAATCATTCCTTGTTTAAAAAATTTTTATAAATTAATACCATGTTTAATTGGTCAACTTTAGCTAAATATATCTATGTTATAACAATGCCTCTGTTGTTACTGCTTCCTCTCACGCACTCTCCCGCTCTCTTCTTCTGGCTAATAAAGTATGCGAACGACTTCCAGTAAAAATTTGTGCAAATTTGCACAGATTTTTTAGTACACAAACACACTTTGTATGAATCCTAGAACACATCAGATAGTTTTTATGGTGTCAGTTTTTTGAAAGCTTATTTGATTAAGTAGGTATAGCAGCTCAACATTACGCCCTAGGGCAACTTAAAACTGTTGTATGTGCCGTGTTCATAGGAAGGAATTGGTTCAATAACAAATTACGTAATTATTACTTTAAACATTTTTAAAATGTACATTTTGATTTAAAGTACATGGGGCTATGACCAAGATCGTTCCAAAACCAAAGGAAAGACATTTAACGAAATATTTGATTTGTACATCTAGATACGTATGTATATAAGGAAAAAGTTAAACTGAATCGTTGCAAGTGAAAAAAATCTATTTTGTATTTGGTACCTCTATGAATAAAATGAAATAAAAAATTATCTTAAACTATCCAAATTTGATGCAACAAATCACTAAGACTCGCAATTGCTTCTTTTTCTGTTGTATTATTTCAAACATTTTAAGTTGTATTAGGTAAAAGCTAGAAATATGCATACAAAAATATTACTTCATACTTTTTGGAAACGTTTGCAGCGTTTTCATCTTGCTTCAAGGTTATAGAGCAGCTGTCAGGCCCACAAAGACTGTATCATCCCAACAAACGGTTGTCCTACAAATCAGCTATTCTACGCGATCGAAACACGTTCGATCGGGTGACACAGTTTTGGCATACGGTTCGATATACAGAGGGCACCGCCCAACAGTGATCAGGAATTGCACGAAACAAATGTTGATACATCCATCTTGAAGTTTTGACTCATTTCTGAAAATTCAAAGATTTATTCTCAGTGAGGTATGTGAATGATAATAGGTACAAGTCGGTTGTGAACTCAAGCATTTATTCAAAGTATAAATTGTTCAAAATAAATTAAAATGTAAACAATATATACAACATATTATGAAACAAAGAAAAAAACTGGTTAAATGAGAGAATCCATGCCTCGACGCCTAGAACGTTGACCCAATATCGGACGTGGTTTATATAAATCATCACTCGAATATCGTTGCTGTTGCGAAAGCTTTTCCACTGCCGCCTTATGTCGATCCGATTTTTTAGACAGTGCTAGGGAACAAAATACACGATAAGCATGAACAATTGGTATCAACTCGTATTTTTTAAAAATGCCGATTCCTAATCTTCGTATAAAAGTGAACAAATGAGCATACTACATATGAAGTTAAATGACTGCATATGTAAAAGCGAACATTTTTTGGACGTATGTACATAATTTGTAGACAAGAAATGGTACATGTTGATAATGTGACTCTAAACTTTACAGCTTGCACTGCTTTCATATCCAACTGAATTCTGATATGAATAAGTGGACAAGAATTAAATCAAAGTTAACTCAGTATGATAATCAACCCATCAAAAAAATCGAAGGAAATTAGGCAAATAAAGAGGTACAACGTATTTAAGACTTAACATACCCGAATTTTTGTCAATTTCTTCGTTCTCCTTTGAGCTAACACTAATATCTGATGGTGAAGGTGACGTTTTTAACACAATATTCTCGCCTTTGGCAATTAGACAACGTTTTTCCGGGGTCTTCTCGAATTCTTCATAATTCGAACTTGATTTCCTTTTCAAGGAACAGGTAATATTGTGATTATAGTCATCTTCACTTGATAACACTTCGATCCCCTCATCTACAGGTGAATCAAAACGTAAGCTATTCACTGCACGTCGACACAAATCCATTGTGTGGTTGAGAAAGCTTAATTTATCTAGAAATGACTTCTGCATGTCTTCAAAGTACAAAAGATCGGAACATTTATCTATTTCATCAAGGTCCGCAGATTGATTTGCTTGAGCCAGTGTTAAGCCTGCCAAATGGCCTTGTGTGTTCAGGTCGATACATTGTGTCTCCGGATTCTCCAAAAGGTTACTCAATATTACAACATTATGGTTTCGTTTACATTCTTTATTGCCATTCCGTGAGGACACCTGATCTTTCTGAACATCTATAGTGAAAAAATTGATTAACTTTAAGAGGGAAATGAACTATAAGAATGACTGTTTTTACCATTATTTTTAGAAGGCGCCTCTCCAACATAATTAGATTTTGATTTAGATTTTGAATTAGAAATACTTGATTTATTGTTTTGTGAACCAGATCTTCCGCCGCCTCCACCGCCGCCGCCGCCGTCGCCTCTGTCTCCTTCATCATTTGAGTCGGTGGACTTTCGTCGCTGTAGTTTCTGTTTAGCCTCCTGATGATCGTCCTCCTTGCTGCGCTTCGATGCTGAGGATGATGAAGAGTGGTCTCTGTGGGAACTCGAAGATGTGTGGCGTTTCTCGGATGAAGAGTATGAGGAATGTTTTCCATATTTAGACGAGGAATGTGAAGAATATAACTTGTCTGCTTCCTTTTCATTTGATGATTTATTATGTGAGGACGACGAAGAATACTTGCTTGATGACGATGATGAATGTTTACCGCTACCACCTGTATGGTGTCTACTGTCCTTGCTTCTATAACGATCCCTCTCCCTTTCACGTTCTTGAGATCTTCGGCGCTCTTTCGAATGTTTCTTGTGCTTTGAAGAAGAGGAGTGCTTCACGGAATAATCTCTTTCGTTCTTTTGGGTTGTCACAGGGGATGGCGTAGCCGCAGAACTTTGTGAAAAAGTCGGTGTAGGAGTTGCAGTGGGTGTTTCGGTAGGTGTAGAAGTTGATGGGTATTTCGGCGTTGTAAGCTGCAGCGACTTCTCTTCAACCCCAAAATCTTTTCCCTTGTCGTTGGGAACCACCTGTTTTGAGTTTATTGTAGGAGTTGATGTTGAGTCCTCAACACTTGAACCAAAACTTAGTTCCTGAGCGTTAGGTGTCCTTTCCATGTCATCTTCCTTTTGTTCCAAACTGGAGTTATTGTTGCCCGTAAATTCAAAAGTATCGTTTTTATTTTCTGTTTTGACGCATACGGATTCGGAGCGCTTATTCTCATCAAGTACAGAATAATCTTGGGACCCGGACAAATTTTTACGCTCCGTTCCTTCAAACTTTATCTCATCTTTTTTTATATCAAAATGCAACTCAGCGTCTACAATATCCTTGTTGCCGTTAGTACCATTCGGTTCACTAGAACTTTCATTAAATTTGGGCATTTGAGCTTCTTCAGATATATTTGCTGTCACAGCATCTTCCTGAGAGCTTCGCGGCGGGTCATTTTTTGTCACAGGAGATAAGTGTGTATCGCTAGATACGCTTGAATATTGCGAATCTTGAGAATTTCTGCAGTCCATTGATCGACTGGTGTCTTTATCTATATTTGATGCAATATAGTCATTTAAATGCTGATTATTAATATAGTCTTTTGCTTCCGTCTTGATTGTAGCAGCACTGTAATCTTCCTCCTTAAACTTTCGTTGCATAGTTACACTTTCGATTTCACATTTCATTTCAACGGCTTCCATCTTTAGCTCAATGTCGGGATTGTCGTTTACCAGTGGTTCAAAGGGCGGCGATTCGTCGTCATCTACCACTTTGTCGTCCATTTCCATGTCAACTTCTGTTTTGTCATCGCCTTCGATTTCGGATTTAACTGTAGCTTTATCCGAATCAGGACTTACTTGTTCCAGATCGTTTGGTAATAAACTACATGTTTCTATTTTCAAGGGTGGTGGTGGAGCTGCCAATGGTAACGGAGGGGCAGTTAAGGGATGCATCAACGGAGGCGGTGGAGGATCATATATTTTCTGTGGCGGGGGTAGACCCAGAAATTTGTATGCTATTTCTTCTATACGGGGTTGAAAAACACTGCCAATTTTGGGATTCACCACCTGATCAACTATTCGTTCCACACCCACATCTAGAAATCCTGATCTACAAATTGAAAATTTATGAAAACTGACTTTAGCATAAACAATGTACAGCTTACTCGGTGATATGGCGCCTGAGCTTTTCTCTTAGTTGATTTTTATTCAAGTCTGGAGTCCACAAAATCCCCGACAGAAACTTCTTCACTGATGTGTCAACACGCTGTCTGAGATTTTGATAGGCGGGCTTTGTATCCACATCCGCCATCGAATCTTTACGGAATTCATCGAACACCCCCTGCGACTTAACTTCGTGGACAATTTTCTCCACAAGGTTATCCATCACTTTTTAATTTTTAATCTTCAAAGCAATATTTAATGTTGCAGATTAAGCACGCTCCTGCAGCAAAAAACCAAATTAGAATTTTTATAAAAATAAGTTTCTGGCAAAACGAGCAAAAAGTTGAAGTTTTCCAACTACTAAATTACCACGAAAATGTTGGTGAAAAAAAAACCAAACATACCAACATACCACAGAGATGTTTTAACAGAATAGGTAAACAAAAACAACAATGAAATCAGATATACAACCCTGTGCGAATGGTAATGTAAATTCCCACTAGGCTGTAAAGCTTTTGAACACACTCAAATTGGCATTCTACTTTTATTTTCATTAGAGGTGTTTTATTTACCCTTTAAATGTGCAATTATGAGGTAAAGTCATTAGTACAACAACAAAAATCTACCCCCAACGAAACTACCTCGAATGGCCGTAAATGATTCGTTTTTTTATTATTCTCACTGTTATAAGTTATATAAGCGCAATTTTCCAAAAGCCTTTATCGGCATCTTCCCCTTTTATCCAAATATTGTTGTTGTAATTGCAGACCAAAAGCACAAAAAAAGTGTTTGTGGATGTTTTATAAATAAAAAAGTATTTTTTAAATAAAAATAAAAATAAAAATACTGGAAAGAAAAATAAATATCACTTCAACTCAATCAATCTGTACGAAATAATAAGGTTTGTGAAAGAATGTGTTGTGATTTTGGTCTTGCATTTACAACAACAATAGTTGAATAAAAGTGGAGGATGCTGACAAAGGCTTTTGGAAAATTGTGCTTATTTAAGTTATAACTGTGAAAATACTACATTTTCTAATTATTTTTACAAATAAATTCTGCATTTGTCTCTTTTTAAATTGTTTTGTGCTTCATTATATTGGGTTGCCCAAAAAGTAATTGCGGATTTTTTAAAAGAAAGTAAATGCATTTTTAATAAAATTTAGAATGAACTTTAATCAAATATACTTTTTTTACACTTTTTCTAAAGCAAGCTAAAAGTAACAGCTGATAACTGACAAAAGAAAGAATGCAATTACAGAGTCACAAGCCGTTGAAAAAATTTGTCAACGCCGACTATATGAAAAATCCAATATATTAATTACTTGCCCCGTATATTTAGGTCTGTTTTCGAAAGATCATTCTGTATTCATGTGACCATGAATACAGAATGATACGTGTGTTAAGAATCTTTTCACACACGAATAATGTATTTCGCTTAAAACTTTACTAACTTCTATTCTACAGATCAAACTTAGTGTTGTTGCTTGAATCTTTTTGTATCGCTAACATGAGACTTGTTAAAAAATCCAACAGTTTACATTTTTGCATAATCTTGTTATGGCTGGGGAGCCAATTAATCTGTGAAGTATTTAATTTTTTAATGTTTATTTAGGAATATATATTGTTGTAATAAGTTTCTTGGCCGAGGAGGCTTATGTATTACTATTAAGAAATAAATAAGAAATAAATAAATAATTACGAAGGGTTGGGTTTTGGTTTAAATTGCCAAAACATATATGAATTTCAGTACGACCCACACACTCCCATTTATGTGTACCCTTGCTCGTAAGCTGCTGATAAAATGTTTGATGCCGTACTAATTTCTATATGTAAATGGCAACATTTTGGCCAAAGAAACCAAAAAAATCGAATGCGGTAACCTTGTCAATCCACCGAAAGAACGATTTTCGGAATTTTTTCCGTAGAAAAGAACGTAGTACCAGCCTTAAATGAAAAAACATGTTATGATGAAACGAACACATTTCGGCAAAATTTTCCGTTTGTTTTTAAGTAAGTTTCTCTGGCGCACCCTGTACTTGCCTGTACGCGCTGTATTAGGAATTGGTTGTCAGGGTTGCTAAACTTTTTCAAAAAATTACAACCGTGAAATCAGTGTGCACCAATTTTGGCGCGGTATTGTTGCCAGCACCCATCACTACCAACAACAATTATAACAAAAAAAGTGGCGTTGAACGCAATTTTTTCGATTTGGAGATTTATTTGTGATTAATAAATTTATAAATTTTACTTGTTGCTTCAAAGACATTCTGAAAAGCATTGTGTTTTGGAGAATTATGTGTATCGAACTCACTGAAAAATAAACCATAGTTTTGAAGAGTGCAAATATTTCGGTGATCGAAAGCACGCGCTGAAGTAGCCAGAAGAGAAACAAAACATCCACGCTCAAGATGGAAAACGAAGGCGATAACGCTTTAAATGATTCTACGGCGACGGTAGTCAAAGGACGACAACGTCGAATAAGAGTATTGCACCAGAACGAAAGAGACAGAAATCAGGAGAATATTGATGAGTCGTTCAAAGAGTCAAAAATTTCGTTGTCAGAGTCAAATTTGGAAGAGGAAGCCAAAAGTTCGACTAAAGTCGAAGAAAAGCAAACATCTAGATCAAGCACACCAACTACTGTTAACTCATCGACACCTAGAAGTAAATACATATTAAAACTATTTCAATCATAAAAATACTCTGTATACAAAAGGTTTACTGTTTTTTTTTTCTTATACATGTTTTTATCACTCTTAGGAAGAAAGGACCCACTAGCACATCTTCATTCCAACCTTAGTCCAAAGTATATAGGATTTGTAACTACTACAACTAGTTTGGATAACAGTTGCGAAGAGGGAGGAACACGAAAGACGCGACGACGAAATAATATAAGTAGTAGCGCAGACACGTCTTTAACGAAGAACAACTCAGACACAGGCGACAATATGGCTGCCCAATTATTCGGAACTCATGACACTTCACTGGGTTATGTTCGACGTGTACCCAAAGATGGAAACGACTCGCCAGAGGTGAGGAATAGCAGACGAAAAGAATTTGTCAGTCCAATAGAGAAACTGTTGAAAAAGAATGGTTCAATTGTTGACGGCGAAATGCTACCTGATGATGTAAATGCCAAAAATAACAACAAATCATCCAAGGAAGACTTTGAACTAATAGAATTAGATCCCAAACTGGTCGAAGAAACACCCTCAGTAGACTATGAGAATGTAGAACAACAATTAGAAACAAATGATGCTGTTACGACGAATGAGGATGGGCATTTTGGGTGCTTTGAAAATGTTAACCAAAGGCTAAATGACGACAAAGATTCTTCTGTTAAACAATCATTGGGGAGCGATAAAGATTCAAACCTGTCGACGTTTACAGATGCAAGTAATTCAACTGAACTATTGGTCCCACAATATTCGAATACTATTGAAAATAATGAGACATTAACTTGCGCCATCATGGTCGAATCTCAAAGCCCTACGAATATTTCTGCAAAAGAATCATCTCTCGATATTCAAACTTCAGTTTCAGAGCAACTGTGTAAAGTTTCTTCTGATTCGAACAATATAGTGAATATCAACTCTAATATTGGTGCTGTTTCTGGCACGGAGCCAACGGGAGAACATAAAAATAATGCTGATGCCATTGTCATGATTAGTGATAACAATATAGTAGATGATCACATGAAAAACATTGTTGAAAGTGACGACAAAATAGAAAAGTATGCCTACGAAAGTATTGAAGGAAAATCCGCACTAGAGACAAAAGATCTTTCACTTGATGGCAATAAGAAATCTAAGGAATCCCTACAAATCGATGAAAAAGACAAAGAAGTCGATGAAATAGTGCAACAAACAAACCATAGCAAAGTTGATTTAGAAAGTGTCGACTCGGAAAGCAATGCAGATTTTGTCGAAACAGTTGCGGCCAAGTCACCATCCGCTGTCAGCATGGATAGCGCTAAAGGATCCTCTATAATAAATGATGGTTCCTGGATGACGTTTTCAACAGGGGACTTATTTTGGGGTCAAATATATAACTACTGCTATTGGCCATGTATGGTTTGCCCCGATCCGGACGGCAAGTCCATAACGACCAAAGAAAACAACATGTCTGGCGATCATCACGTCATGGTCCATGTCCGTTTCTTCGCCGACAATGCCCGCCGCAATTGGGTAAGACGGGAAAATCTAATGCCTTTTACAACGTTACAACAGTATCAGGAACGGTTGGAAGAATGCCGCGAAAAGTATGGAACCAAAAGTTCAAAATTCAAAATGTTTGTTCCAAAAAAGAAACAGGAATCGGTTTGGTACGAAGCAGTAAATGAGGCTAATGCAGTTGCTGAAGTTCCGTACGAAGAACGCTTAGAAAAATTTTATGAAATATTTGACAAATCCAAGTAAGTAACAACAAATACACGTCTAACTAAAATATTTGTTTAGTTTCCCAATGATTTACATATTAATAATTGATTTACGCCATTTGCAATCGCAATATTTTTGGTAACAATTCGTGATTGGTTTTCTCATTGGGTTCCTTCCAGAATTACACAAAAAAATAAGCAACAACGTCGTAAATCTATGTATATACCAACGGCACGACATTTATCTGCGTCGGATGGAGAAAGCTTCTATGGATCACAAGAAAATGTAAATAATCTATCTATCCCAACAAATGCCATGAAACGTGAGCGGTCCACGTCTCCATTTAGTCCGGCCTATTCGCCTATCAAAAACATGACAGCTAAAAAGCGTAAACTGAGCGCAGACATTGTAATGGTGACCGATTCTGAAGTTATTAGTACATCCGATGAATATACCTCACACAGAGACGATCATGCGGCAGGTAGTATGCAAACCTCCAATTCTTCTCAAATCGTAAAAGCAAGGAAATCTCTGCAAGACTTGGAGATGTTTAATGGAATTGAGTTCCAAAGGTTTTACATAGCAATGAAAGATTATGTGTTAGAGGATAATACAAACGAAGAACTGGACAAAAGTTTAGTTGTGGCAGTGCGTAATATCTGGGCTCTTAAGCAGTTAAGTCGCCAGCAAATGCTTACGCAATTGAGTGTTTCGCCTGCAGCTTTAACAGCAGAGTTAGATTCTGTGGCAAATGATAATGTTAAACGTCTTTCGAATCGCTTGAGAGATATTATGCTACGTAAGTCCCTTCAATCCCAACGATCGTCTCTGGATCTAACAACCGACACTCCAGCAACTTCAAAACAAACCAAGGATTCGGGCGCTATAATAGAAAAGCCAAAAAAGGTGGTGAATCGTCCTATTTTAGAAGTTGTGGATGATATTTTCGAATTGGACAGAAGATATCTTTTTAAAGGCATGGGTCGTGATCCAGTATGTAAATATTGTTACAAACCCGGTGGGAATTTGAGGAGATGCTCGAAGAATTGTCATTCCTGGATGCACATGGAATGCATTACTAAGGACTTTTCTCAAAATGGTAAAATAAGGAAATCGCAAAAACGTTCACTTGCCACTCCAAAGCCCGCCACAGATTCTGCAAGTGAGGAGATTAGCAGCAGACACTCATCATCTACACAAGATTTGTCGACTACAGAAAATATCGAAACGACATTGACGGCAACATCTCATGTCACTTCGGAAACTGAGGCTGAAGTTATATGCAGAGAGTGTGCCAACAATGAGCCTATAAAGTGCATGGTGTGTAATCAAACCGACTCTGGTAAATTAGAGGACCCTCTAGTAAAATGTACCATGGGCCAGTGTGACCGCTCCTTCCATCCTGCCTGTTGTAAATATTGGCCTCAATCAAAAATTACCATTTCTAAAAACCACATACAATCATTTCGTTGTCCATCTCATGTTTGTCATACGTGTGTTTCTGACGACCCAAAAGGAAAATTCCAACAGTTAAGCAATGCGCGATTAACGAAATGCATTAAATGTCCGGCCACTTTCCACACAGACTCAACTTGCATTCCGGCAGGCTCACAGATCCTAACAGCTGCTCATATTATTTGTCCACGGCATGCCAGTCTTAAGCATGACATGACTATCAATGTTAATTGGTGTTTTTTCTGTGTGCGTGGAGGTCAAGTTGTATGCTGTGAGACGTGTCCTACAGCAGTGCATGCACAGTGTCTGAAAATTCCAATAGATCCCAATGAGGGCTATATATGTGAAGAATGTGAGTCTGGTCGCATGCCACTTTACGGTGAAATGGTGTGGGCGAAATTTACACAATTTAGATGGTGGCCAGCCATTATTTTACCGCCAACGGAAATACCGCAAAATATTGCGAGAAAGCCACACAATCCATCAGATTTTGTTGTCCGATTTTTTGGTACTCACGATCATGGATGGATTTCACGACGCAGAGTGTACTTGTATTTGGAAGGAGATAGTTCAGAACCACCAAAGTCGAAAACGTCAAGTAAGTTTGAGTTTGTATGTGTGTGTGTGTTTGCTATTGTCAATTTTCCAATTAATAGGTTTGGACATTAGCTATAATCGTGGTGTTGAGGAAGCGAAACAAGTTTATGAGATTATCAAAGCGAAAAAGCTTCAACAACGCACTTTAAACGAAAACAAGGAGAAGCTGCACCCCCAGCCATATGTACGAATTAAGGCGAATCGACCAGTTCCGCCAGTAAAGTTGCATGTGGACATGGACAGCGTCAGTAAGTGCGATTGTGATCCAAATGATGAGAATCCTTGTGGTCCGGACACCAATTGCCTCAATCGTGTACTCTATCACGAATGCAATCCAAAAGTATGTCCGGCTCGTGATCGGTGCCAGAATCAATTGTTTGAATCTCGCAAGTCCCCTCGACTTGATGTTGTATACATGAAGGAACGTGGTTTCGGCTTAATATGTCTGGAGCCTATTAAAGCTGGCTCTTTTGTAATCGAGTACGTAGGAGAAATAATCAACGATAATGAATTTCGTTCCCGAATGGCCCAAAAATCATTGGATCGCGATGAAAACTTTTATTTCCTTTCCGTGGAGAAGGATTACATCATTGACGCGGGGCCAAAGGGCAATTTGGCACGTTTTATGAACCACTCATGTGACCCTAATTGTGAGACACAGAAATGGTCGGTGAATTCGTTGAATCGTGTAGGCCTATTTGCCATAAAAGACATACCTGAGGTACGATTTGTATATAGAACGCATAAACATTTTTAAAATAATTTTTTACGAACTTCAGAACACCGAGCTAACATTCAACTATCACTGGGATGATTTGTTGGGCAATGAAAGAAAAACTTGCTACTGTGGTTCCAAAAATTGTTCCGGAGAAATTGGTGGAAAATTAAAAGAGAGTGAATCAAAGGTAGTTTTTGGTGTAAATCATGCTTGACATTTTTATTGTTTTTTTTTCTGCATTGACATATTGCAGGAGTCAACTCCTGGCGTTGACGATTCTAACCCAAAGGTGGCTAAAGGAAAATCTAAGAAATCAAAAATGAAGCCAATAAAACGGTTACCCAATAAAGCAACCATCGGAAAGCGTAAATCAACGTCGAAAATTAAGGTAAATGGCGTCATGCACAAATCAAACAAATTGGCTTCAGCTGCTGCCCTAGCAGTCACATCAAATGTGCCGGAAGCAATCGCAGACAAGGATGATGATGAAACTGACAGGGAGACTACTTCCACCAATATTTCGCCATCTCCAGAAGATGCAATTTGTTAGTGATCTTACTTCTTAACTAACATGTACAATACTTTTATTTTTATTTTTATATTTGTTTTTTTTTTTTATTTTTTGCATATACGTAAATTTCCCAGCACGTACCTACCTAAGCCTTCGACTTATATTTTTCTCTTCAGTTTCCCATTTGCAACCACTAAGGCGAGCTGTGTACGTTTTTCACATGATTTCTTCAAGCATTTTAAAAGTTGATTTTGTTACCCCTCTGACGAGATTTGTTAGACTTTTCATGGAGTTATTGCTTTTTAATTAGGTATTATACAACCAGGTTTACATTTAGAATTAATTTAACCTCACATATATCGTTAACGTAATAGGTTTTGCACGAACAAACCATAAATATATATTTATATAATTCAACTATTACATTAAGATACCGAGGTCATCAACTTGCGTTTGTTCATTTATCCAATACCTACATATATCCACATACAATATAAGCATAAATAATCGTATAGGAGGGTTCATACAATCACTGTACGTAATTATTATTATTATTATTATTATTATTATATTTCACGTCGGTTAGCTGCTGTTATACATTCATTTATTCTTTAAGGAAATATATAATTTTTTTTTTTGGTTAAATAAAACAAAAATAACTACATAATAGTTTTCCTATGTTTTCGTAATCATAACCAAACTTTTGGCAGGGATAAACATTAGGTAAAATTAGGTTAAAGTGGCAGTGGCAGACTGAGCTTGCTACCAACTCAGCTACCGCGACGCTTGTATATATGGATAAAAAATGTATTAAAATAATAGATTTGCGGCCGGAAATATGTTTGCCCCGGTTCCATAATATAATGTTCAATGGGAAATTCGCAATTTTGATAATAACAAATTTATTGGAAGGGAAAAGTTAAAGTGAAATCCGGAAAATAAACGAATATAATACAACACATGCACCATTCGAATATAGGAACCTTCATATTTTCATTGCATTCCATTTTTATTAATGTAATAAAGAAGCCAATCAGTAAACTGTGGTCTCAACAATAGTTTTCCGTAAAACGACATATCTCCGGAGATTATACGAAGAACCATATTCCGGTTGGCGATAGCGTAGTCGAATTTCGAAATTTGTACAAAATGGTATTATGGTTGTCGAAGAAGAAAATTCGTTTAGATTTTTGGTTGAATTCCACTGTCAAATTTGACGAAAACGATCGATATATAAGTTAATTTAAATGCATTCTAAACTATATCACTCCTGCTTGTCGAAAGATTATGGAACCTACTTTATATAATTTTTTTATTTACCCCAATATAATATAATAAGAAAGAGATTAACGTCTTCTCTGAGGATGGCAAAATGCGCATCGTTTGGGTGCCGGGCCATAACGGAGTAAACGGAAATGAAAGGGCAGACGATTTGGCGGTGAAGGCCAAAGGACTGCCGTCAATAAACTTGGTTAACCCGAACGTTAACCCGGTCGACGCAGTCCGATTTAAAGGAAGGGAGCAACGAATGTGCATGCAACATTGTGGAACAGCGAAACGGTCGGTAGGACGGCGAAAATCCTATGGGGGGATCCAGATCGTGAGAAGACGAGGCTATTACTGAAAGGAAGCAAGAAGGAGGTCAGTATAGCTATTGGTATCATAACGGGACACATAGGACTAGGAGCTCACTTATGTAAAATCGGTGCGGCAAGTGATAGCATGTGTAGGGCATGCGGGGAAGATGATGAGACGTTGGAGCATTTCCTTTGTCATTGCCCGGCTTTCGCGTCTAACAGATACCGGCACTTAGGTGGAGACACAATACCAGACATGAACCAACTTAGGAAAGTGGTATTGAAAATAATTAAGGTTTTTGCAAGTAGCACAGAATTCCTAACTAAAAATTTTCTTTTTAGAGGTTACTTTATGGCAGATATCTTAAGATCTCTTGCATCGAAATATGAGGCAAGTTCGTTGAGGTATACTTTCAACCTATCGCAGATGTCATCATTTGGTCGAGGGCGTGATGCCATCATCGTACAATCGTCCGCATATGATACGGTGCTTCGATTTCTTATCCCTAAATTCCACAAATGACTGGCGACCACACAGATGATTCGCGACTTGGGGGACGTGTTGGCATGGCTGATCGTGCCTTCGATAGGTCCAGTGCCACGAGGACCGTCCTATCACATGGTCTGGGCTAATTAAGGACAAGGCAAATGTGTGCGGTGATGGCATGCAAAGCAGTTGTTGTGCTATGCAGTCTTGGAAATCCATGCTCATGCTTGGCGAATGGAAATTCTCCTACGAGGCTCGGGAGGAGTAATGCCTAAAGCCTCTTGACTACTGGTGAGATAAGGGAGATCGGTCTGTACGACTCCCCCAAACTGGGGTCCTTTCCAGGCATCAGTAGCGGGATCACTCTGCCCATTTTTCAGACATCGGGAGCTAAAAGAGTGTTCAAAGGGAGGTTGAGGAACGTAGTCAACTCCAGGTAAATCCAGGTTTTTCAGCATCAATGTAAAGATTCCGTCGGGGCCCAACGCCTTGGATGATTTGGTGTCACGGATGACATTCCTTCCTCCTTGCCCTGTCGCTGTCGGGATGCACAATAAATTGACGGTAGAACAACCTGGCGCATCTCTTCGGATCAGTCAGAGTTACTTCGCCAAAAGTGACTGAGGTCCTGTCATCCCGTCTATCGGGGTTCGAGAGTTACTTAACAGTAGACCATAGCTTGCCTAAACCGGCGCCCAAGTTACATTGCTCCCAGTGTTCCAACTAGAAATTCCGCCTATGTTCGTTGATTACCCTGTTTATTTCCAGATTCTGCTCGCTGATTCTGGGGTTAGTGGGGTCCGTACAACTAATCCCAGCACGCTCGCTTGCGAGTACCACTGCATGCGCCGGGAAATTGGGCTGCACCTGGGGTATTCGAACGGTTGATATAAAGCAAGCGGCTGCTGCCTTAATGATGTCTCCGAATTTCCTCTCGGCAACTAGCACAATCGGCCTTCTTCTGATTAATAAACGTCCGGCGCTCAGAGTTTATGAAGTCGGGTTGTCGGTCGATGGTGAGAATTATGGGGAGGTGGTCTGATCGCAAAGAAATGACTAGCATTCGAAGCCATCAATAAAAATTCCATGTGTACCATGGAAGTAGTGTAAATGTAGCAGAAAAAAGTCCGTCATTACACAAAAACACATGCATTAGGAAAAAGTACAGCTTTAGACAGTGTTGTCGAGCGTGGTTAATGTGGTAATTAATACGATTCAAATACAACATACCAACGCACGGCCCGTGAAGCCATCATACTTAGTGTGGTTGAAAAGTCTTCTAACCAAAGACAAAACGCGTCCCATAGTGGTTGGTGTGCGTTACTTTCTCTGGCTTTCTTTTCGATTTTAATTTATTTATTTACTATTTCTACTACGTATAAAGACTTGACGATGGTGTAGAAAATAATATTTGTTTATTTTTATTTATACATAATCATACATATTTCATATTTTTGTTCTTTATGAAATTTGCAAATACAATGCAAAGATCGTAATATTTATACATGTAAAATTTATTCAGTCGAAGAATGTTGTTGAAAATCTTGTTATGGACGTAAAAATCAACATTCATACAATATATTGTTGGTCTTTTTTAAATATACTTGACTAAGTTTATGATTTGTAATTTTCTATTAAGCTTTGGCATTTTCAGCTTAATTTATTCCTTATATCCTTATGTAGTTTACTACTAAGTGATCTATAGGTTACATGTCGTTTTCAAAACAACACTTGGATGCTTATAATAAATTTTAAATTATAAATAAAGCAAAAAAAGGAAAATGCAATGATGATAAAAACTATTGGTGAAATATGTATATCAAGTAGTAATGAGGAAACATATACAGGAACCAACTCTTACAGCTAAACCTCAAAAATAACCATTGTTATATTGTGGCAATATGTTGTACATACGCTGCAGAATATTTTTCAATGAATCGCGCGATGTTTCGTAAAGAGTACCCAGGGCCAATAGACGTAAGCCACTCTGATTGCTAATCTCGACCACAAACCATTTCTCTAAGACTTTCAAGCAATTTCTTACAGAGTCGGTTGATATGCTTTCAGCTGTAGCAGAAAAGTAAAATCATGTAATGAGAAATAAGTCGAATTAGCTGTGTCGGCAAATAATACTTACGGTATGGACATTGCTTATTGGCCACTTTGGCATGTAACTCCTTCATCACAAACTTCATAAATTCGCTTTCGAGCATGGGATTCTTATATAATATAAATAATGACTCTGCTACGATCAAATATGTCTGGGCAAATGGCGCTAACACTTCGCATAGTGCTTTTTGTTGTGTTATGGTTTCTGGCACTAAAAACATATCTGGTTCTTCTATTTGATCTACGTTCACATAGTCATTCACATCGTCATCGTCATCGTCATCATCCTGATCCAAGTCATTGCTTTCTATGTAAGAGGCTATGGCTCGAGCCATCCGCATTGTTTCCACAGGGGCATCGGCCTGATTGTCGGACTACGAGACGTTGAAAAAGTAATGTATTAAGATATAAGGAAAAGCAAATGAGCAGAATATTTACCTGGGCGGTTTTGATAAAACCCTGCATTATCAACTCATCCAGAGCGATTTCAAGCATATTTCCCAAAACTTGAGTGGGTTTGTTTAGGATATATTCATACCGGAAAACTTCACAGTTTTCCAGAGCAACTTCTATAAGACGTTTACGAGAAACACCTGGCTCTTGTTTTTCACTTAACACATCGGACTTTGGCAGTAGCTTATGGAAAGTATTTAGGCAAATTGATTGTAGGGCAAAATGCGGTGTCAGAGTATTGGAATAATAAGCCAATTCGATCCAGCTTTCAATAGTGCCCTTTGGCTGTATGGTTGTTACACCATCATCACCCTCTTGGCGTACTACCAAATTTTCACCCAAAAGATCCACAGCATAGTTGATAATATGGGATGAATCTCCTGAAAATCCAATATCCTTGCGTCCCTTCAATGTTGTCCGTAGTTCGTCCAACCCTTTGGCTATTTCATGCTCTGCAGCACCTTTTCGATATCTTGTGAGTAACAAAAAAGCCAAAGCATTGGTCGACATTACAGATGTAGCGACAGCACAATCAAAGACAACTTGTCGGGAAATGCTGTCAATTAGACTACGATGTTCTTCGCAAACCACGTCAGTGCCGTACAGCGATGATGTTGATTGATTGTGTTGTAAGGTCCTTACTGATGGTTTATAAACTTTCATCGTACCGTCTTCATTTGCTATTTTGTTGTAGGACTGGACCAGTTCTTTGATTGAGTATGGCTCGTTAAAATCTATACGCATAAGACCATAGTTCGAATTAAGGGCCTGAAAATATTTTTTCATTAATGAGGCTAACGGATAAGAAAGTTCAAGACGTTAATTAAAAATAAAAAAACATGGGATGTGTATGTACATGGAAATTACAAACTTAAAAAAACGAGGGTTACCTTCCATATGCCCGATATAGCTTTTATAAAACTCTCGGGATCCTTTTTCTCGCCCCTTTGTTCCCGTACGAAATTGCCATCGACAAGTTTCTCATAATTTACCGATACTGGAACAATAAGGGCGTCCGGGATGCTGCGGTCCATAAATGCGTTTACAATAACTGAGAGAATTCCACCCTTGGGCAGACAGGGCTTTCCGGTACGTGTTCGGCCACCTTCAATAAAGAATTCAACATTGTGGCCCACTTTCAAAGCGTGTTGCAAATATAAATGGAGAACAGCTCTGTACACAATGTCTTTCTTTCCCACTACCGGATCTATCTTCCGTTTTATAAAAAAAGCGCCTAAGCCACGCAACAATTCTCCAAAAACAGGAATCTGCAAATTATTTCCGGCGGCTACCAGTGGGCTTCGAATATCGTTATTGTATAGTATAAAAGTGACCATAATGTAATCCAAATGGCTCCGATGCAATGGCAAGAAAATCAAGGGTATCCCAGGCGCCTTCTCTGAGGCTGCCTTAAGCATTTCAATTTGCTGGGTGTGGGTAACAACACCGCTAAGGAAACATGGTAATAACTTGTATAAGATCCAAGAAGTTAAAGCCAAAAGAAAGTTGTTGAGTGTGGAACGCATGTCCTTGAGTATGGTTATAGCACGGTGTTCTTGTTTATTCAAAATATTCTGATAACCAGAAGGTGAATCTCTAGCATTGTTTTCTTTGTCATTGTTTTTGTTAAGGTCTTCTTTACTAAAGTCCATCGACATCTGTTTTTCCCTCAAAATTTGCTCCGCGGCCTGTTTAATGGCTCTCTGAAGAACGGGGTCATTTTGCACCATATTCGTCACCTTGAATTTGCATGTTAAAAAGAAGTATTTTAAACATTTTCGTTATGCAAATGCAAGAATTGCTTACCCGCGGAAAATGGTACTGCTTGCTTCGGGTCGCTTGGGCAATATATGGAAAGTATACGCCCCAATCAAAAATTGAGTTATATGGTTTTCTTCCAGCATGTGGAGTAAGCTCTAACATGTTTTTAGTGCCTATCCCATGGGCAAGTGAGTTCTCCCGTTTCGGCTCCTATTAAAAAAAGTATGGGTATACATATATATATACATATTTTAAAAAAATTACATTGTTTAATATTCATGATGTAACCACTACGTGTTTCATTTTATATAGGACCAATACTTGTCATTTTCAATGCACAATGATTATTTATGGAAAACCCACCTCGAACCATCCACGCGTTCGTATAACGAATTCACCCATTTTTAGATATATCAGCAACCTAGATTTTTTTCTATAAAATATCGTCCAGAAGCTCGCGGACTATTTACTAGATACCACCAAACTCTTCCTCTTCATTCATAAGCAAAATAAAATATCTAAAAAAAATTCCACAGAAATTATGAAATGGAACACGATGCAACGAACGAACGAACGAATAATTGCAATGTGCATTTACCGCTTAGGCTTAGATTACAAAGGTATGTTTAAACTACACGACAAGTCTATTTCTGCACGTTGATTTTCACTTGCGTTTTATGATAGCAACATATTTTTCAATTTTTTTATATTTGTCCGCTTACGAGTGTTGAGAGCCATATATCATAACTCAAAAAACAAAATTTTAAGCGAATTAATGTACATGTATTGCATTCGCCGCTATTCAAACGAAAGCCAAATAATTGTTGCATATCGTAATATATAAAGCTGGCCTTATGAATGTAGCCACAATGGAATAAAGTTTTGTTTACAAACGAAAGCGTAGGAGGGAAAATCAACAGCAAAGATAATAGTAAGTTTGTTCGAATACTTTTCCAGTAAAAATATGCAGGAGAATATTAATGCCGTAACAGAATGAGCGTGTTTATCTGTTTTCGAGCGCCGCGTTGCGAAAATGCAACTCTGCACACAAATTCAAGATAACTTTAATAGCAGCAGTTGCTAAACAACAAAAAATTGAGTGTACTATCTGTCAAAAGCAATATTTAGATTTTGAGTGTGTTACCAGTTCGCGCTTTTTTTCGTTGAATGTGTTTGTTAAGACCAAAACAGATTGAGCGCTTTGAGCTTTATTTTTGAGCGTTGCCCTGAAAATTACAACTCTGCAAACAAACCCCACAAATGCATCCAGCAAAAGTTAAATAATTTTTTCCTCCGTGAACTTAACGAAGTCCCTAACTTTCGATAACACAAAATTTATAAAATCACAGGGTGACACAAAGTAAAAAAGAAATCATAAAGTACGGAAATTATCAACCGTTTTTAGCTTCGGTCGCCAGAAAATGAGCTGCGAGTTATCTACTTCCGGTCTGGAGGCCAGAACCGGACTTCGTTCAAAAAAGTATACATACCAATTTAGAAGGGAGATCAACACCTTTAATTTGTTGCATCACACTTACCCCAGAACTTTTTTTGTTGAACAAATCTTCCAGATTTTAGTTTTGAAACTGGAGGGTGGGTGAAGCTCTAAATGGACTTCCTTCAAAAAAATACGTATACGAAATTAAAGGGACAATCAGCACCTTTAATTAGTGCCCCAGAACAATCCTTCTAGTTTTCTATTTTGAAACTGGAGGGCAGGACACAAAATCCATGCGGGAAGTCATAAATGGACTTCGTTCAAAAAGGCGCGTACACCAAATTAAAGGGAAGATAAACCCCCTTAAACTGTTGTACCACGAATACCCTAGAATTGTTTTTCGTAGAACAATCCTTTCAGATTTTTATTTTGAAACTGGAGGGCAGGACACAAAATCCAGTCTGAAAGCTATAAATGGACTTCGTTCAAAAAGGCGCGTACATCAAATTAAAGGAAAGATCAACACCTTAAATTTCGTATTGTAGCCATATTCAATAGGCTTTTCCAATTTCAATAGGCTTTCTAAGCCGAAAAACATGCATGTACCAAATTTCACGGCAATGGGATGATTGCGACGTGTAGTTTGCACACAATTTAACATGGACAGACAGACACACTGACGGACATAGCTAAATCGAATCAGAAAGTGATTCTGACTCGATCGGTATGCTTATCAATGGGTCTATCTATCTTCCTTCTGGGTGTTACAAACAAATGAAAGTTGCACGAAAGTGATGACTTTCTGAACATGATGTTCTCTCAAAAGAAAACGTTAACAACTGAGCAGTTCGTATACTCTCAAAATTATATTATGTAATTAACCGAGCGCACATTCATGAATTTGAGTCTACGAAAGGCCAGTAATTTTCCATCTCAAGAAATGGATGGACAGCTGTGATCGTCGATGGTCGCTCTCCAATCGTTTTCATAGAGCCTGTCGCCAAAGAAAATGCGACTTGCTATCGGAGAAATATTTTGAAAGCCGCAACGTTACATGATTCGTTTGTTTGTAATAATTTGTTTTTTCCTTTGTAATAAAAACTGAAATTCGACTTAAATTTTGTTTTTTTTTTTCGAAAATCTCGACGATGAGTTTTGCGTTTCCCGACTTGTAGCTTTGCGGACCTGGCAAGCCTAGTTAAAGGTAGTGAGCTAAAATGTGCCACGAGTTCGCCTATAGAACAATAAAAGATAGGTTGGGGCGTCGGGTTTGTAGCCCACCACCACCCCGAAAACCTGAAGGAATTACTCCGAAAAAAAACGAAGAAAAAAAAAACGGATCACACATGTTGACAGCCCCTGCAAACGTTTTCAGAACCATGATTTGCCTATCTGCATCTGAAATGTCCGCTCTCTTTATAGAGTGGGTGCAGTGTACGCACTGTCGGATATATTGGAGAAGTACAAGGCAGGCATTACAGCCATTCAGGAAGTGTGATAGCTCGGGAAGGGCTCCACAGCAACACAAGACAAGGACGAACAGACAGAGGATATTTTCTACGAGCGCCTAGAAAGAAAAAATGCCGCTGTTCCGTCCATGATATTAAAATCATTCTCGGAGATTTTAATGCGAAAATAGGAAAGGAAAATATCGTTGGACCAAAGAAGTCGGAAAATTTAGCCTACACGAAGAAACTTCAGATAATGGATTGAGGCTTATAGACTTCTCAGTGGCAAGGAACATGGTAGTTAGCAGCACCAGATTCCAACATGGAAAAATTCACGCGGTCACATGGCTGTCATCCGATCAAAACACGAAAACCAAATAGATTATGCTGAGATAGATTGAAGGTATTCAACCGATCATTACCTTGTTGCAGCAAATGTTCGCAACCGCCTTATTGTGGCGAGTAACGTACGATCTGAAACTGCGCGGAAGCTGCACATTGAAAAGCTGCAAACACAAAAGACGGTATCTGCATACTCCACTCGACTAAACCAACTGCTTGATGGAAGCACTCCTTCTCCCGATTATGTAACGGCGCAGTGGCAATCCATTGCCCACCCCACGAAATCCGTACTTCGGTTCATGAAGCCTCTCCAAAAGAACCCATAGTACGACCAAGAGTTTCGAAATCTACTGAAGCCAAGAATGTGATATACAGAGCGACCCTGCAATCAGTAGTAACGCGCCAGATGAAGGGGAGGTATATGGAGAAAAGGAGGGAGGAGAAACGTCTATTCCGCAGAAAGAAAATGGAAAGGCGTGAGTGTGATTGAATTGAGATGTACAGGAGTCAGAATGAAGTCCGGAAATTCTACCAAAGAATTTATCATCAAACCGATGACTTTGGTGCTAGCACATCCTCCTGCAAAGATGGAAATACGGTAGCTGACACAGATAGTGTGCTGGGTATATGGAAAGAACATTTTACCCAACTGCTTGTATCTGACGATGGCGTCGAAGAGGATACCGCAAAACCAATCCCTGATGATTGTATAGAATGTTTACCTCCTAGTCAGAATGAGGTCCAGGTAGTTGAGACTCGACTGAAAAAACAACAAGGCAGCAAGTGCCGACCGGTTACCCGCTGAACTATTTAAGACCGGAGGCTACACGCTGGTAAGGCGTATGCATTAGCTTATCTGCGCAAACTGTCATACCCAATGATAGGAACCTCAGCCTACTATGTCCCGTACACTTTACGTATGACTTCAAAACCGCTTTCGATACCCCTATACGTTCAAAGGTATTTCAAGCCATGTCTGAGTTTGGTATCCCTGCAAAATTAATAAGACTCTTCGGGATGAAACTTGCTGAAACATGTTTCTCAGTAAGAATAGGAAAGAATCTCTCCGAACCATGCAATACCAAACGAGGTCTGTGGACGTTTCGTTCACAGAAACTGTCATTGATTAATGAACACTTGTGGTTAATCAGATCAACGGGTGGATCAACTGCAGGAACAAAGAATAACAACATCTTAATAGCAAATGCCTTTTCGACTACTGAAAAGAATAAGACCAAACAATTATCTTGTGAACACGTCTCTACTCCCGACTTTGCGATTGGAAATCGAGGAAGAACATTGGTAGTTAAATACGAAATAAATACTACAAAAGCAAGACTGATAAAACTGGCCCAAAGAAGTGTTCCTCTGGCTAAAAAGTTGATATAATTGTGGTGCTATAGAACCAAGTCCAAGTTGTTCTTGTAGCCACTTATGTTAGGGTGGCGATACTCGTCAAGCTCTTATAGGCAAGACAAGCTCGTACCTGTCTATACGCACGATCGCCGCGAGATATGGCTGGACCATTCCCAATAAGCTATTCCACATCTCAGACACAGGCAAAGAATTAATTTGGAAGTGAGTTAAATTTCCTGTAGATTAAGTATTGGGTTCCAATTTAAAGGGTAATTTTTTAAGAGCTATAGGAAAGTTTTCCAAAAAAATAAACACATTCAATTCAGAATAATGCAGGAGTACTTTATTTGTATCGATAGTACGGTACATATAATTCAATGTTTGCAGATTATTTCATGCAAATGTCGACCGTGACCGCGCCTCAAATGTTCCAACTGATTCAATATTGTCTTCCAATGCTTCAATTGAAGCTGGCTTGTCTCTATATACATGAGCTTTAACATAACTCCACAAAAAATAGTCTAAAGGCGTTACATCGCACGATCTAGGTGGCCAATTGACCGGTCCCGAACGTGAAATAAAATGTTCACCGAACTCGTTTCTTAAAAAGTCCCTTGTTACGGGTGTTGTCTGGCATGTGGCACAGTCTTGTTGCCGCACGCATTTTTTAAGCTGTTTAAAACAGTGTTGACAAAAAGATAATAGCAAAAAATATGCCCCTTTAGAGAATTAAGAGGACTTCGCCATCATGAGAAAAAGGTCGAAAGCCGGATAGATAGACCACTGGTACTATTACACTGAAAAAAAAGTTGGCCGAAAATTTAAGATGTTTCCTTATTTGTAGTATTTTAGCAATGACAACGAGCCAAAGACCCAAAACTTAAAAATTAAGATGATTTCTTTAAATTTAATTTCCTATTTACTAGTGGACATACATTTGAAAATTCGATCGCTGATTGGTTCTTATTTTGCCTCACAATTATTATTTTTTGAAAAATTCTTTTTTTTAAATTAGCATCTTAACCTAAAAAAATTTTACATTTAAAGGCGCTCCTATTTGCAAAGTTATTTTGAGTCTTTTACACGGTAGTCTTGTCCCAAAGTCAATTTCTTAACATTCAGCGATATTTTAACCTTCATTTTAGATTTTTGTCTTTTATTACAGGACGCAAAGTTAAGGATGTATTAACCTACAATTTAAAATATAAAATCCTTAATATCAAGAAAAATATCTTTAAATTAAGTTTGCTTATCTTGGCTCGAATCTTTAAAATAAGGACAAATTTTTTCAGTGTATTTAATCCACAACGAAAGAATGGAATGTGTCCGACATCCATTGAAAAAGGACGATACTTGGCTAATACCGGCTGGTATTATTTTATTCACGTTATTGGCAAATATTTGTAATACTAAACCAAAATTTAATACCAGACGAAGGAGACTATTAAGAATTGATGGCGAAAGAATGGAATGTGTCCTACGTCCATTGAAAAATGACAATACTTGGCTAATACCGGCTGGTATTATTTTATTCACGTTATTGGCAAATATTTGTAATACCAAAACAACAAGGTATAAATTTAATGCCAGCGGCAAAAGTGCTGTTTAGTATTCTACTTAAAATTAGACGAAAATCAGCGCCTACCGCAGAAAAGATGTTTTGAAATTTTATGATTTTTCATTACAAGCTTTCTTAAATAAATCCAAGAAAGTCTTTCACCAGAAAGAATTAATTTTTTTGTTGACGTGACAATAACAAATTGCTTTGAAGGCAAAAGTTAAAACCGGAACAGACTCGGTTCTTTAAGAACGTTTGTTTTTCGGGTTTTGTTCTATGTACATATATATCAATCCAATCAACAACTTACCATTTTCGAATTAACCATGTTATTGAATTTCAATAAAGACGATCGATAGTTTACATTGATATGTAGATGTGGAAATAAACTACCGATAATTGAAGGAGCTCTGGAAGAGACAAAAAATAAAATATGTTACAACATTTTTGAATGATTAATGGAAAATTTGGTAAACATTATTCTTTGGAAACAACAGACCGCGTCATAAAATATTGATCGTGATAGTCTTATCTCAAAAATATACATTCATGGATTAAATGAAAGAATTCTAGCAAAGTCCTTTTTTATACTCTGCCTCACTTTAATTGCGAATATTTCCATGTTCTTACTCGTTTTAACATTCTTTATACATTTAGTAGTTCAATCCGTCCGTTCGTCCAACCGGGCCCCGAATCGCAAAGTATGGCTTAAAGCTGTTTACACTGGTCACTAAAACCTGGGGCTAAATTACTGCATATGCGCACGAGTAAAATTGTCCGAAAGATTTTGTTTCTCAAATAAGCTCTATCGACATTCGAGATGATAGCATTCGAGCTGCACTCAGCTCAGGAGCAATCGAATACAATTTTTACTTGACTATAGTTTAAATAAAAGTTAAAATTTAAGTATTTGGGTGGGCATGAAAAAAAGGCAATAAACACTTTTTTCATATTTAGGACTAGTTTGCACAAAAAACAAATGAGCGACAAAAGGATGCGATGGCTTAATTCATGACCAGCCGAATATGGTGAAAATGTGTTGCTAAATTGTATCCAAGGGAAGGCAATATCTAAAAGGCTATGGGGCGAATAATGCTATGGGTCGCCAAATCTTGGAAGATTGTAAGCAAAGTAACAGCCAATTGCAACTTTGGTGATTCCGCGGTATACATACATGAACCCTTTGAGGTTTAGCTAAAATTAATCGCTTTCCTTCAAAGCCAGAGTGTTACCAACTATTGATTCAAATCACAATTTGTGGAAGTAATCTCAATTTAAGAATTCATTTATTTTTGCTCCATATGACAACGTTTTTCCTTGACTGTTGCTCTGAGTCGGTCAAAGAACGAATTAACTCTTCGTGGCAGGGCTGCCAGATTTTCCGATTTTTTGCTTCAAAAGTAGCAGAATGCCGATTAAATGCCGATTTTTCTAAATTTTCAAAAATTCTTCTTTTTCTTTTAGATTTAACAAAGAACATAATTTAAAAAAAATTTTTAAAATGCTGTCTGTATAAATACGTAAGTCTAGTCTGTATGTATGTACATTCTGTATATATTATGCCTGTTGAAATCCTATTACCGTATCGAAAACTTAATGTATTTAGCTTAAATTTGACGCAGATTATGCTTTCACAAAAACAGTTTAAGGTCGACGGAGGGCTATATAAGATTATGTCTTATGTATATGTATATAAAGATCCTAGGCTAAGTTGCTGCTCATTTAAGATGTATTTTTTACCCTGGTTCCATGAATTTTCATGGTGGTCGGTATATAATATTCGGCCCTATTTAGGGCGTTTCTATTTTCAGTGTTTGAACTATGCGTTTTATCGTTTAAAACATTTTTCGATTTTTTAAACTTGGAGTGCCGATTTTACTCCAAAATAATATGGCAGCCTTGCTTCGTGGTAGCTGGCTGTAAATCTAAATAACACACATTTGCTATTAATAACATAAAATGGCATCACTTTTATCTATCATTTCACTACGAATGCGCATGGGGTTATTGTCTTTTACAAAACGCCCTTTCCAAGGAATGTAACTATAATATTTTATTTATAAATTTACCTTTGTTTCAAAAAATTGCAACAAAATGCACATTTGTAAATGATTTTTCGCAGAGGAATGATAGACAAAGTGATCCAATATCCTTGACGAATAATGCTTTCATAAATGATCTAAATAAACAAATTTACATTTTTAATAACCAACGCGTGTAATTAAGATTTACAAGGCGTAAATCTTGTTTATTATTTCAACGGACAAAAACTGTAGAAATAATCAGAATTTCAGAATCCATTCACTTTTAGTCAATATGACCACAGTTTACCTAAACGTAAACGTTGACTGATTTGAAAGTGCATCAAGAAGACCGTAACATATATGGTCTTCTTGATGTCGGCTTTAGGACTCAAAGCTTATTGACTCCCTGAACATATGGATGTGGTTTTCCGACAATTTTTTTTAGAATTTCTCGTGCGAACATATTGTAAAAATATATTACAATAATAAATTTTCGCATTTCCAAAGAAAATTCTGGACCTTGACATATTTTGAGGCAGACCTTGGAATTAGGAATTGAATTTGTGAAGAAAACGTTTGGAATTGTCCTAACATGTACTATAAGATTTACGGGCTATGTAAAGTGCCTGAAACATAGCGGAAAAGAGGAAAAACGAGTGGAGATATGGGTTGCGAATGCAGTCTTTTTGATTTATTTGTCCAGCTTTTTACTTTTTCATATATATATTTGGGCGCAAATAAGAGCGATTTGAACCTTAGTTATATGTATTGAATATGCGATTCAGCAAAGTAGAAAAGTCGTATTAAAAAATTGAACGTCATCAGCATTTTAGTTGTGTCATTTATTTGATATATATATATATATATATATATATATATATATATATATATATATATATATATATATATATATATATATATATATATATATATATATATATATATATATATATATATAAAGTCGTATGTATATACAGCGGTCAAAAAAAGTATTCATCATTCAATGTTTTTTTTTTAATAAGTCTACAAAAGACAATTGGAATAAAAACATATTAAACTAATGATGCAGTAGTGCTTGTGTGATATATATGTACACATATATATATACACATTCCCAAATAATATTTGAATTTGACTTTGATGATAGCACATCAATGATGAATACTTTTTCTGTTTTTGGTGTTATTATATAAAATTGCATTTTTTGCGCTAATTAAATTTATTTTTTGAATTTATTTTAAAACATATTACGAAAAATAAACTATTGCATAAAACTGCATTATTTGTTTACTTTAAATTTTCTTCAATTACCCAAAATACGTGAATTTATTATCAATTTTGCTAATGATGAATACTTTTTTTGACCGCTGTACATATATATCTTTACTCCTTCGAAAGTTGGCGTTCTTTCGACAGACAGACGGACGGACATAGCTACATCGACTTAAAATGTCATGAAGATCAAGAACATATATATATATATATAAACTTTATGGGGTTTTTTACGCATATTTTGGGGTGTTACTAACAGAATGACGAAATTAGTATACCCCCATCCTATAGGGGAGGGTATACAAATAGCATGTTCAAACTAAATAATGATAGAAAATTTTTGAAATTTCCAATTAAATTTTTAATTGATCCATTTAAAAAATTATTGCAATTTTCGAATAACCAATTAATTTTTTAATTGTTTCGAAAAAATTTTATTGAAAATATGCAAATGTAATATTAAATTTTTTTCGAAAAGCACGCTGTATAAAGCGCAGACTTAATTTCGATGCAACATGGTTCACATTTGTAAATCTCTTGGAACACAAATTTTAGGTTTATGTTTGGGTCTATGATCACAAAACGCCTTCGGGGGTTTTGTTTCCCGAATTATATTGTTTCCCAAATTATAAAAGAGAAGGCATTGCGGAAATAAACCCAATACAAAAACATTTATCTAGAGTAAGTTTTAATTAGATCTCATGCTAAAGAATGCTAATCGATGTCATTAATATGGATATTTTGATCATAAATACGATTGGAATAGCATCAAAAAATTTTAAAATGTTTTTCAAGCCAAAAATTCAGCATATATACCTACAGCGGTCAAAAAAAGTATTCATCATTCAATGTTTTTTTTTAATAAGTCTACAAAAGACAATTGGAATAAAAACATATTAAACTAATGATGCAGTAGTGCTTGTGTGATATATATGTACACAATTTCATTGTTTTTAAAGAAAAAAATAGTATTTATTGGAACAAAAAGGGCCATTTTACAGCTGAACACAAAAAATTAAACAAAAAAGTATTCATCATTGCAAAAAAACAAAAAAATAAATAACATAATTTAAAAAAATTAATACTTTGTTATTCGACCACCGCGTCTTATAACTTCTTTTAAACGGTTTGACATCGATTGGACTAATTTAGCGGTTATATTTTGGTCTATATTAGTCCATTCCTCCATTATCACCTGTTGCATTTGACCCTTGCTCGAAAAATTGCGCGTTCTCAATTTGCGTTCGAGATGTTCCCAAAGATGTTCAATTGGGTTCAAGTCGGGACTTTGAGGAGGAGTTTTAATGACTTTGGGGCAGTTATACAGCATCCACATCTTGGTATTTAAAGCAGAATGTTTGGGGTCATTATCTTGATAATATTGAAAGTTATTACCAAGCCCAAGTTTTACAGTACTATCTTTTAAATTCCTCTTTAAAATGTCAATGTAATACTTATGATCCATTACTCCATTAATAATTTCAAGATTTCCCGCTCCTGAAGCCGCCATACACCCCCAAACCATTAAACCACCTCCACCATGTTTTACAGTAGCAACTGTGTTTCGTTCTTCAAGCTCTGTATTTGGTTTTCTGTACACTATGACCTTTCCATCGCACCCAAAAAGATTAAACTTGCTCTCGTCTGCAAAAATGACTGTTTTCCAAAATGATTCGGGCTGTTTTACATACATTTTTGCGAAGTTTAGCCTTTTCACTCGGTTTATTTTATTTATAAAGGGCTTCTTACGTGCAGTTCTTCCTCTGTAACTATGCCTTTTGAGTGTATTTCGAATTGTTTGTGTAGTAACTTCCTTCCCTAAATATTCCATAGTGTTTTTACGAAGAATGGTCGCATTTGTCTTCGGAGTTTTCTGAACTTGCCGCACTAGCCAACGCACATCTCCAACTGAAAGTGCTTTTGGTCGACCAGATCTTGGTTTATTGTCAACAGTTTTCGTTTCTGTCCACTTTCTGATGATGGATTGTATAGTAGATCGTGGTCTATTTAATATTTCACTGATAGTTTTTTGAGTTAAACCATTCCTGTGGTGTTTTATTATCAAAACTTTTACCTCATCAGAAACCTCGTTTTGCTTACGACCCATTTTGACAAAAACTATATTTTCAATGAAATTAAATATTTGCTGTCAAGGGCAAAGCCTCCTTTACTAAATAAAACAGAAAAGGGGGATTCCCAAATAATATTTGAATTTGACTTTGATGATAGCACATCAATGATGAATACTTTTTTTGTTCTGTTTTTGGTGTTATTATATAAAATTGCATTTTTTGCGCTAATTAAATTTATTTTTTGAATTTATTTTAAAACATATTACGAAAAATAAACTATTGCATAAAACTGCATTATTTGTTTACTTTAAATTTTCTTCAATTATCCAAAATAAGTGAATTTATTATCAATTTTGCTAATGATGAATACTTTTTTTGACCGCTGTATATACCTGCTACCGAAGAGTTGGCCATTTTGTTATTTCATTTGGAACACGTCAAACATTTTCAACCCTACAAAATATACACAGTAGACCATAATAATATTCATAGACAATCCGCCCGTCTATTTCAAAGGTGGCCTATATACATATGTATATTATATAGCATCCTTTATATTTTTGCTCCAATTTCAATGAAAAGCGGTGCCGAGTTTGGATAAAACGATCTCCCGCTTACTACCCATTTTCGCCATTTGTATTAGGCCCCACTCTTAACGAATACGCAAACGACAATAAGTGAACTAATTTAGAGTTATCTCTGCGAATTTTTCAGTAATTGCCTTGATATTTATATGTTGGAAAAACCTTCAAATTTTGGTATGAACCTATCAAAAACAGCAACATTGAACTCAACCAGAGACCGACATCTTGCTGGTGGCATGAAGTTTCATGCGGCTTTGCCCGTTTTCCCTAAGTCTACTCTCCGCACTTTAAATCTTTCTTGGTCGAGGATTTTTTTCAATAGGGCTTTCCCCGATATGTTAACACATTTAATATTATGAGCATCAAGAATGTGAATACTTTATATGATAAAATGAATATACCCCTGTCCTTCGGTGGTGGGTGTAAAATCGAAAAAACTGTTTAGTTTGCTAAGGATATTAAGAGTGGGACTAACATGAGTGGAGTTTTTCTTTAAATGTCTCACAATAAATACAGGGCTATCAATCGTTTTTGTTTTTGTTTTTATTTGATCAATTAATCCGATGAATTTAATCGAGCTTCCAACTGCTTCAGGGGGTCAACTAATTGCCCATCGATAATTCCATGAAGATTAAACTTTTCAACGATGGCAAACGCTTAATCTGCATTTATAACAACCAACAATTTCCAAATAGAGTAGCCAATTAAAGGAAATAAAATATTTATTATCGCTTTGTATCAATTGAAATGCTACCGCGATAACGTCAACGGCAACGGATCGTAAATAGTTACTGCCCTTAGATACTGTTTCAGGAATAAAAACCGATATACATGAAACTCATTCAATACGTCATGCAACACATTAGCTAATCTTTAATAATGTCAAATAGGTGTTAGTCCTTAATCTGAGCAATTTTTTCAATGAACAAAGCAAAATGTTCTTCATCTCTTCAAAAGTATGGGGTTATAGAAGGATTTGAAAATGATTAAACATACCGATATGGGCCATTTCTGATAATGGTTATAGACATGCCTTCACCCAGATTTAGTAAATGTCCTCTTCAAGTGTAATGTGCGAAGAACTGCTCTACGAAATTCGCGAATGAACGGGCAAAAACCAAAAAAAAAAACAACCAAAAGTGATAACAGAACTCGAAACCGGGATTATTTTTCACCAGGCCAAGCGTTGTATTCTAATTGTGTTATATGGGGCCAAGAGACAGTAAAATTAGTACGAATATAATCAATTCACATGTACAAGAACGTGTATTGCATATTCGGATGTATGTAAACTTTTCCGCTCTTGTATGTTATTGATTTCATTTTGTCTTATAGACTCTGGATTGTTTTTGTTGGTCGTGTTGGTTTTCTAATCTTCTGGTCTGGCGTAAACTTTGCACTTAATTGAAAATAAGTTAAACTTATTATACGAGTGTATGTGTGTGTGTATATTCATGTTTCCGTCAGAGGATTTTTAGTACCCTATATTTAGTGGAGTGAGATTAAATCTTAACTCGATAGAGTGCAAAATTGATAAAGTATCAATTTTCATTTCAACATTTATTAGCGATTTAAAATAAGCCTGTCATTAAACGATTATTTCCTAATATGCATGTAATAAATAATATAGGCACATATGCAACGGTCAACAAATGCTAGCATTAAGAAATAGAAATACAAAAAAAAAAAAAATAACTGGAACAAAGAACGTAGTCATTCATTATAGTCGAACAAAGGTACTGATTACAAAAAGTTTTCCTAGATAAACATAAAATCATTATGAAAGTAAAGACTGTAAAATAAACAAAGCAGGAAGTTTACTTTAAATTTTCGGAATATCATATAATATGTATGCTTGTACATGTTCTCTAGGTTGGCAAACTCTTTGCAATTTCCTATTATAGCTGAGTTAAGGGAATTGTAAGCCTAACTGTAAGCATCAGATTGTTGGTGTTGGTAAGTTGCAACAAAAGTTTTATATGCTTAAATGTACCTTAAAGATTCTCTTTATGCATTAATTGCTATTTTTCTTTTTTGACAACACTGGTTTAAACAGCTAACGCACGTTTCGTGTTTTGTTTCACTATCAAACATCTTCAGTTCGGTCCATGACATATTAATGTATTAATTAATTAATAATAAATATATCTTGGATCGGTCTATAATTTAACCATAAGTCGTCTTACAAACGAACAACGCTTGCAAATTATTTTTGTTATTAAAATGAATTTTATTATTAAAATGAATTTTATTATTAAAATGAATTTTATTAATAAAATGAATTTTATTATTAAAATGAGTGTTCTATTAATAAAGTTTTTCGTGCGCTTCTCATTCTCATTTTTGACTCAATGGGCACGTAAATAAACAGAATTGTGGATTTTGGAGTGAAGATCAGCCAGAAGCATTGCAAGAGCTAAAAATGCATCCGGAAAAAGACACAGTTTGGTGCGGTTTATGGGCTGGTGGCTCTATTGGACCGTACTTCTTCAAAGATGATGCGAATCGTAACGTAACTGTGAATATTCTTTTTACGCATTCATTCACATCACTATTGTTTTAATTCATAGACACAATGGAAGTTAGTTTATTAAATTGTTCTCAATTTCGGACATGTATTTATGAACTCAAGAAATGGAAATGGCAACAAACATTTTAGTTAAATTGAACCAAAAGTACACATTTCTTAAAGTGGTTTATTTAGAAAATTTTAGAAAAGGTTAATCGCTGACGAAGATGATATGCTTTTACCTGCGTTTAACAAAGTTTTTGCTTATTCCAAAGAAACTCGTTGAAGGAAAATTACTAACTCTGCTAACTGAGTTGTAAACTATTTCATCTATACTCATGATAAGTTAATTTTGTTTGTACGAAGTTAATTTTCTAACGTGTATTATATAATTAACTCCTATTTACGAAAAGCATTTTATTGAGTGCAGAAAAACTTTCTTTCTGGGTGTCGTTTGAAATTTTGTACAAATGTTACCTATTAATGTAGGTTGGTTGTGGTTGCAAATAGGACATATCGATCCATGTTTTGGTGCAGCTGCTTTACAAACTGATCTCGGATTTTGATTTGAAAGGGCGCAATTCTTATCCGATTTGGCTGAAATTGTGCTTTTGTTTATGACTTCTAAGAGTCATGGCAAGTGCGATCCATATCGGTCCATAACTTGATTCTATATATTTGCAAAACTCTATCAAACAATGTGTCAAATGCAATCCATGCCGGATGATACATAAGAGAAGATATAAGTACGAGTATGCCGAACTTAACGCGGGTTTACTTGTTCTCTTTTACTCTGCCACTACTTCCATGACATAATTACCAGGTAGTGTGCCGTAAACAGCTGCGTACAATTTTTTCTCGGGAAGTGCACTATGTGTCAACGAGTTTTGGTTGTGTGTGTGTATTAAGTTAAGAACCATAGCACACACAAACAACGAAAAATGGCGCGAATTAATTCTATACACAAAATCAGAGTTGCACTAGTCACTCAATATACTGCCACTACCTGTAAATTAATATATCTTGAATTCTTCGGTTTAATTAGGCTACAACCATCATTTTGCTATTGGTGACATATCGCAGTAGCTACTACTGCACAAGTAATGACTGCAGGTCATTACTTGTTTCACATAACAAATAAATTGCTGAGTTCTGTTTTTTCCTGTGTATATGTGCAAGTTTGCCTAATGGCAAATTCATTAACTTATATTGAATATTTATAGGCAAAGCTATGCTGAATTAATTTTAAAAACAATTTACCATCCGCATTGCAGTTTAATTTAAAATGTATAATCACCATCAACGATGAAATTTTAATAGGCTTGCAGGAATAAAACTAATTCTCTGGTAGGATATGTACAGGAGTACGGCATATATAGGATATATAAAGGAGTTCGGCACAACAAATGACCATTTTAACTAATGTACCATGGTTAGCAACAAGTGTTTTTATTTTTATAGCAAATATTAATTTATTTTATGTATTTACCAATTGTTTTATGGAGTTTTATAATAAAAACTTAACTTCCATTTTGAAAATGAACAACTAACTAGCAAACCTTACCAAATGTACACTCAAAGAAATAAAACGTTTGGCATATCTTTGCGACAAACAAATCTTCAATAGGTGCTATTTTTACTTTACGATAAATTTTCGATGTACTCAATTTTACCAATTAAACGCGGTATTGACATATAAAATGGAGAGGTGGACTTGATTGATTTTTCACCCACGTTCACGAGAAAAAATTGTATTCACGCACGACTTTGATATGTCGACTCAAGTTTACACACGCTTACGAGACAAAAATTTTAGATGCTTACGAGACACTCACAACTCACGAGACGCTCATGACACACGAGACGCTCACGACTCACGCTTGAAAAGATATTTTGCCCATGAAGCGAATAATAATTTTTTTCATGCATCTCATATCATATGGTATTTTAACGTATGTAACCTACTTAAGAGGTAACTCTGTTTTAAATTGTGAGAAACCAACACAATGCTGCCATCATATTACACTGGGATTAATTGTGCCAAATTGCTACTTTAAGGTCATTAGTCTTAAAAAGTAATTTAACACCGCATTCATCGTAGATTTAAATACCACATTCAAAACCTTGTTATTTTTTAAACGGAAGTCGCGTTTTTTTGTGTTTCATGAGTATCTCGCGAGTCCTGAGTGCCTCGTCAGTTTCTCGTGAGTTGCGATTTTCTCTTGAGGCGTCATTAATATCGTGAGCATGGTTTCACTCATTTACGCCAGAAGAATTTTTAATCAATCACGGTCACACGCTGTCACTTGATTGGAATTGGAGTAGCTGCAATTGCAATCGCGGTCAATCAGCGATGTCGGGTGAAGAGTCTTAGTGAGAGGTCGGACGGCACGGGTCTCGCCTAAATACTGAGTGCCCATGATACTTAATATGACTAGGCGAGTTTTTGTCGCCTTAAAATAAGCATTGGCCATAACGTTCCCCCGCAATCGGTCCTATCGACCGGAACGACCAGGACGAGGATCGCTACCTTCAAATACAGAAATATGACTTTAACAACAACAACATATTTATCGGTCAAATTTTGGTTTTTCTGAGTAAGCTTTCATGTTAGATCTGAAGGTGTTATCACACTATATGTGCTTGTCTTACAACACAAAATTTTGCATTTGTAATAGTAGCACACATAGTGTGATACGAATGAAACTAGCAATTGAAAGTGCTCCTTTTAAGCCCTTAGCATTAAAAAACATTATTTTATTTCACATGTTTTTAGCTGATACATTTTTTAAATGGAGTATGACAGTTGTTAATGTGAAAAGCCGAATAGAGCACCAACCCATACATGATGAATTGCAAAATTGACATGTCATTTGACAACCACATATGTTGTGATGCCAGCTTTATCCCGGGCTATGTCTTGACGTAGTTTATTGAAATGTGGAATGACAAGTATCAGCTTCTTCTATATCTATAGCATAGATTTTCAAATATGGGTTGTTTTATTACCAGTCTAGCGGATATCGCTTGCTTATGGATAGATAAAACGCTCTTCCTGCTAAATGCTTTAAACTTTAACGTTGGCAGCACTGACACACATCCGAAATAATAAAATTTCAACAAAACAAGCCATTTTAATTTTAAATAAATGTTTCTTGGGGTTCATGAATGTTATTATATTAAAATCCTAAGCCATTTTTGCGATTTAGTTTTGTCATACAAATTGCATGATGACACCATATGTTTTAATAAACGACGATAAGATTAGCCTAGCCCCAATTAGGATAGATTTTTTTTGAAACAAACGAAGCGAGAAAATCTGTTTAATGGGGAAATAAAACACCCCTATAGATAGATAAACCATGCGACTCTTTAAAGAGGCACAAAGTGCAAAGATTAGAAATAAACGAAGAAAATTAAGAGAAGAGAGAATTTCACGAGAACTGTGTATAAACAATGTAAATGATTTAGCTTGTTTTCAATCAATTGTGGTCATTTTTTGCTCTTAAACTTTAAATTAAATTTACAAAACACTTTTAAACTTTCTTATTAGCTTCTTTTGTTAATTTCCTTGTTTTCTTTATAGTGCAAATTTTCACAAATTTGTATTCCATAATAATTTAAGATATTTGGCACAAAAATGGCTTGAGAAGCACTTTCCAACGAATGCAGATATCTAGGAAATCGAACCGCAAATGAACATTTCGCAGCGCAAACAAAAATTGGTGTAAGATGAATTAATCAGAGGGTCTAGACTCTAGGGCCCTGAAAGTTTGCATGTCGTCTAACAAACACCTCCGATCTATAGATTTCAACGTTCATAAAGAATTTCACTTCTTTCAATCTTCCGAATGCGTGTTTAGTCGAGAATGTACAAAAAAGCCAAGTAGTCCACATTGGGTCAACATTTTTGCCCATATTTTAAAATAGCTCATATATAAAATATATATTTTTGGGATGGCCAGGACTTGCTTTACAACCAAATATCCAAGCTGAAATTAAAATATTAAGTTTTGGCCGGCTTATTAACGTAAAACACAAAATGCTTACAAAATCGGCATTTTCCAGTAAAACGGCAGTATACTATATTACTACTACTATACTATACTATAGAGACCTCAATCCTTGGATGGCGCAAGCAATTATTTGCCCTTATTTAAATTCCACCAAATATAACAAAAATATCTAGTTATATAGTTGGCGGTTTCAGTTTTGCCTTTTGAGAACTCGAAAGGATTTCCAGTTTTTTTCGTAAAAAAATGCCATAATTGTACTCCACATATATATGTACATAAAAATTTATAATGCATCTACGTGAAGTCCCCTTTACATATAATAGGCTAAATTGAAAGCTTCAGGTCAAATTTTCTGTATAGACACAAAACAATTAAATCACCTTTTTGACGTTAAATTGCCAAAAATTGTCTTTCTTCACATTTTTGGAACTCGGTTTAAAAATGTCTTCATAAAGACAAAATTAGGGACCATTTTCTTTGAAAATTTAAAAGAAAATTTTTTCTTCGAATTTCTTGGAAAATATAAAAGATATCCCGAACACAAAAGCAAGTTTTTTGTAGTGTTTTTTTAAGACATTCCATAATTGCATTTTTAGCAGTGCGAACAACATTTTATAAGTGACCAACTTTGAAGGCCCACCAATAGAACCCCAGCCTTCTAGGACCCTGAGATTTTGCACATCACCTTAGCTATAACTATTTCGTGAAGATATTTTTATCCGTTAAAAAATGTCCCACTTGTATCTACAAATTTTTTGTCCATCGCACTGTGCGCCGTCCTTTTCTAATAGTCTCCTCGGTCTGGTATTAAATAATTTCCAAATGGTATTAAAAAATTTGTCAATAATGTGAATAAAATTATGCCAGCAGGTATTGGCAAAGTAGTACAATCGTTATCATTCATGATTTCTTGTTTACAAATAAAAAGGGTATTCATGTACTCAAAAATTTGGTCAAATTTTCAAAAAAATTTATTAGAAGGAGCAAGCAAAATTTGGTAATTGATACTCAATTAAAAGCTCTCAATTTGAAAGCTTTCAAATTACTGCTGGAGGTTTTTCCCGGCAGCAGTTTCGAACAGTAGTTTTTTGAAAACTACAATGATAGAAAAATTACGGTACTTTGCCAATACAGCCTGGTATTTTTTTTTCGCGTCATTGGCAAACATTTTTAAAACTATTTGGTAACAATTCCATACCAGACAAAGGAGGCTATTAAGAATTGACGGCGTCACATTTGTATTTTTGTCATCGCGCCAGAAGTGTTGTTGAGCTTTGTACTTAAAATATTGACACCATTATAAAATATTTGTTAAACAACTTAATAAAATGTTTTATTTAATGTTTTGAGTGGGTAAAAACTTGTTCAAATACTCGGAAGCTGTGAAAATGGAAACAATACAAATTCCAAAGACATTCTACATCAAAAAAAAAATGGCAGTCTCTTATGTGGAAAACGGAGCTGTGTTGGTGTATTCATAAGAAAACCTCTTCTGAGAATCAATAGATATAGAATCAATTGCTGAATACAAAGAATTAAGGTTGATCACGTAAATAATAGAAATAAAATTCGGTTAAAATTATTTTCGATGTTTTTTTTTGGTTCATTAGGGGGTGGAATAATTAATAACGGTCTGGTGCTAAAAGCATTAATCGATTGGTATTAAAACCAATACCAGTTCGGTAATAAGGCTAGTACCAAACAGTACTGAAATCAGCACGTTTGGTATCAACTTTTCTCTGGGTGTATATGAGGCCACCCTAGCGCAGAGGTTAGCATCTCCCCCTATGACGCTGAACACCTGGGTTCGACTCCTGGCGAGACCATCAGAAAAAAAATTTCAGCGGTGGTTTTCCCCTCCTAATGCTGGCAACATTCGTGAGGTACTATGCCATGTAAAACTTCTCTTCAAAGAGGTGTCGCACTGCGGCACGCCGTTCGGACTTGGCTTTAAAAAGGAGACCCCTTATCATTGAGCTTAAACTTGAATCGGACTGCACTCATTGATATGTGAGAAGTTTGCCCTGTTCCTTAGTGGAATGTTCATGGGCAAAATTTGTAATTTGTATAAGTATCGCATTGCAAAAATGCAGCTCTGCACACAAATCTCACAGAAGCAACGCAGAAAAGTTAAAAATTTTTCAACTTTTACGCTTGAAAGCGATCGTCATTCTGTGCTGCCATACGTAAGTAGTGTTTTTAGTAGTCAAAGTAAAAACTGTTTAACTTTTGCGAGTTGATTTTTTGAGATTTGTTTGCGGAGTTGCATTTTTCAAGCGACGCTCCTCAACGTGGTTATGCATTATCTCTTTTGTTAAAAAAAAAAAAGCAGAAGAGAATAAATGCTGTTCTTACCCTCCTGCAAATTTTTACTGGAAAAGTACACATAGACCAAATATTTTATCAACCAACATAATATCAGATTTATTAACCGAATTATTTGAGTTTTCTTATAGAATTATTGATTAACTGAGTTTTAATGTTTCGTCCGCTCACATTGATAGAAGAAAAGAGCGCTATGTAATTAGTAGCTATCGGTGTCATTATTCATCAACACCATACAGTATTAATAAAGGGTGATTTTTTTGAGGTTAGGATTTTCATGCATTAGTATTTGACAGATCACGTGGGATTTCAGACATGGTGTCAAAGAGAAAGATGCTCAGTATGCTTTGACATTTCATCATGAATAGACTTACTAACGAGCAACGCTTGCAAATCATTGAATTTTATTACCAAAATCAGTGTTCGGTTCGAAATGTGTTCATTCACCGTAACGTTGCGTCCAACAGCATCTTTGAAAAATACGGTCCAATGATTCCACCAGCGTACAAACCACACCAAACAGTGCATTTTTCGGGATGCATGGGCAGTTCTTGAACGGCTTCTGGTTGCTCTTCACTCCAAATGCGGCAATTTTGCTTATTTACGTAGCCATTCAACCAGAAATGAGCCTCATCGCTGAACAAAATTTGTCAAAATTTGAACACATTTCGAACCGAACACTGATTTTGGTAATAAAATTCAATGATTTGCAAGCGTTGCTCGTTAGTAAGTCTATTCATGATGAAATGTCAAAGCATACTGAGCATCTTTCCTAACCTCCTAACCTCAAAAAAATCACCCTTTATAATAAAAAACGGCGTTAACTCACTATTAAAACTGTACAGGTATCATCTTTAATATAAGTTGTTATTTCGTTATACTGCCAAAAAGATATAAGTAACAAAAATCCAACTTTATGAATTCACCTCAAATTAAAGAAAATGGATATCTAAAAGACCAGGGACCGAATTACCGCATCTCGTATTTAATGAAAGTTATACTACTTTTATACACATTTTAATTTAAAATTTTTCATAAATTATAACCATTTAAATATTTGTGTTCCTAAATTTCAAAAAATTTTGGTTCAACAAAGAAATGCATAATTCACAATAGATGGATTTCGAAAGGTTTTACTCGTCGTGCACTCGTTATGCGGTAATTCGGCCCTAGTACAATGTTTATACTTCAGAGCTGCTAACACCCAAGCTGCTGCAGTCCAAACTTCTATCATGACATTGTCGTCTTTGAGACAATTCGAATTTTGTCACCGATATGAAATTTTTGCTGACATGTCTTGCAGAATATCTATTATGAAACTTTATAGTCGACAAATTCACTAACTGTGTCCACAAAAAAAGTTAGCAAAGCATTTTTTCATTACCTCTCTCTCATACAAAATTTAGACAATTTACTTCTCATAAACCGCCATCTGACAAAATATTTTGTCAGATATCTAACTGTACCGAATAACAAAACAAAGAAGAAATATGGAACATGATCAAGTCATTTGAATATCAACGTCTGACTAGACCACAACTTTATATTATTTTACAAAAGTGAAAAAAAACAAAAAAATTTGAAACATATAGGCATATTTAAATTGTTGGTAAGTATACTTTTTAATTACGCGTAGGTCAATATTCATAAATGTATTTTTTTTATTAGAAGTAGTAAAAGACGAGCCGTTGGATGATGCGAAAACTGCATTTACTAATTCGTATAACTAACACCAGCCATAAACAAAATTCCCGGAAACAAGATAAAAAACAAAATTAAATAAGATCTTATACAAATTAAATTATTTTTTTGTGTATAAATGTGTTTGAATAATAATAAGACAAACTTGCAGAAATTTTGGAATATTGTCATTAACGAATAGATGAGAGATTCATGTCATTGATGACATGTTCGTTCAAAATGTCGCTTAAAATGTCATGCATGATTTTCGCGACAACTATATGAAAATGTCATCAACGATTTGTGTGGGCTGTCGACTATATGTCTCAAACGATTTAACAAGGTTACGCGGCCTGCTGGGACAGTGTGATAAATGAGCTAATATTACGGATGAAAAATACATACCTGGTTTTAGCATAAATATAATAGACAAAGAACGCCACTGATGCAATTTCAACACAGCCTAAGAAGGAGAATTCAAGTGCTCCCTGCAGGAAGCCAATCGCAGAAGCCAGCATTCCGGCAAAGTTGTTTTTTTAAAGATATAACCGAAAAACTGAAATAGGGTGTAGAGACCAGCAATATTTTCAGCGAAAAGAAGTTGGCAAGAGTGACTGAAATACAGGAGCAATTGCAATTGTTAAGCTTCTAGTTTCTCTACTGTTCTTGTTTTGGGGTGGATGGACGCGTATGATGTTGTTGTGGTTTTTGTTTTATTGGTACAGCTGAAAGCTGTAACCGTTTGGTTATGTTGCTTATGCTTTGAATTACAATCTTCGACTTTGTACCACGATTGCACTCATTATTGTAGTTAAACGGTTGAGTACGCCGTTGGTGGGTTTCTTCTTCGAAACTTATAGATATGTATGTTTGTATAGGTCGTTGCACACGAGTAAAAGTAGGTTTGTTTGCAGTTTTCGTTCAATTGATAATAAAACTAATGTTAAGGTCAACACTGAAATTTGTAATTAAGCACAGCTTGCATTTACGCGCTCAGCAATTTTATGTTGGTCTTTGTTTTTATTTTACTCGTGAGTTTTTATTATTATAATCAAAACCAGTCCATGCTGCTGTCGCTGGTATCGCGCGATTGCCCCTTTGCACTTATCACCAGAAAAGATCTGTTGAAATATATATTTTCTGATTTCAATTTAGTCCCTTTAACTCTCTCGAACTCTGAACGATTTTCAACGTCGAATATTGACATCAGACGACGCGACGCTTTTATTATTTGGATTATTACTTATAGCAAAAAACAGAGAATCGTATGATCGATCGTTCAGTTCTTATTTTGTGCCGCAGTTTGTTTTGCTCTTGTGTTTCACTGTTTGTTGCTATTCGGTCGGTTGCTGCCTTACTTTGTATGTGGGGATGCTTGTTGTTTTTTTTTTTCTTGAACTCTTTCAAATCACAGAATTGTCAGGCTAGAAAAGCTTTTATGTAATTTTGGCGATCCGATTTGCATGAAGTGCTTGTTTTGGTGCACTCGTTTATTTGTTCAATATATTTTCACGCTTAATGTTTTGGTGTTTTATTTATACCACACACTTGTTTTCAATTTGATGTTCTTTCGAGGAGAAACACTGACTTTTATCACATGCGACGATGTACAAGCGAACCACTTATCTTTCAATCCATTGGCCGGTATTCGCGTCTTAATTCATTTTCTTGCACTTCATACTATCCAAAAATTTCAATTGTGGATATAGATGCGTAGATAATAAGCAAGCCGTGTTTATGGCTTATGCATTTTCGTTAAAACCCCGAATTTGAATTTGTAAGGTTACGCTGGGAACACGTTACTTTTGTTTCCTCAGGGTTTGACGTTGAATGCGGAGCTCTACCTCAAAGACGGTCGTTTATAAATTACTTTTCAATTAGTTTTTTGTTCGACTATCCCGGGTTGTTCTTGTGTGTTTTCATTGTTGTCGCGCAGACCGTCGTATCAAAGTGATTCAATTATGGCCGCGTACAACAAACTCACGACAAGAAGAGATCTATCCCGTAGAACACGCTAATAAAAGAGAAATGGAGAAATGAGTTTAACTTTCTATATTTACTGTTCTCTTAACACTCACAATTATTTCTTCAGATATAGTACACATGCCCTACGTCATGCAGTGTTGTTCTCTCTCATATGCAGGGTTCAGATTTTTTACAAAACAATACAATAAAGCTCAGCATTAGAAAACTATATATACTCGCGGAATCGAAGTTCTCATGACATTGTAGGTTAACAAAATTGAATTGTATTGCGAATGCCATCGCATTTGCCAAATAATAGATGGCAAAATTTCAATTATTGAGAATCCAATGATGCTTAGGCATACAGAAAAATTCGATTATAGTCACAAGATCATGGCCTATCATTCGGCTTGGAAGTACCCTTAGGTTAGGTTAGGTTTAAGTGGCAGTCTGCCATCAGACTCACTTAGACGTTTTCGTCCATTGTGATACCACAGGAATAGAAGAACGAAGATGCCTTCTAGTTCCTACCGTTGAACCATCCAGATCGCTTTAAAAATCCCAATAACTTGCGAATGTTTATTCACATTCGCTAAATCAAACAGGTTCTCAGAGAAATTAGTACCTAAAGTGGAACTCCTTCTGACTGCTAGTGCGGCACACACAAACATTTAAGGGAAGTACCCTTCAAAATTTTAAACATTTTACAAAAAGTTTTTCTGCGAATTTGTTTACTTATTGTCGTAAATTAAGTTCATAAAATTTTAAGATTTTTTTATGTAAAAAGTTAAGAAAAATTTTTTTAATGAAAAAACCAAACTTTATTTGGCAAATTTAATCATAAATAAAAAAAAGAAAAAAACATCCATCAACTCAATCATTAATCCATTAATCGTTCTGTAGGGAAAATTTGATCCGACCCATGCCTTGGAGTGCTATAGATTAGAAAAATGTCAAGAGCATTTTGTGATTTCTTCAAGATTTTAGTGAGTTAAGAGATTAAATCGTAAATAACAAAAAGGAAACATTCATCAATCCACTTATCGCTCTGTAGAGAAAATTTGATCCGACCCATACCTTGAAGTGCTATAGAATAGAAAAATGTCAAGAGCATTTTAGTTTTCTTCAAAATACGCTCTTCGTTTATTTTTCGATGAGAAAAAATTAACTATCAGAAATGTTAAATATGCTGAGACTTTAATTTTGTAGAGTCCATTCATGAAACAGCGGTCAGTGTAATTTGCAAAAATAAATGCTGCTAACAATTCTGCCCAAACGGCTTCCACATACATATACTAATCTAGTCATTCCGTTTGTAGCACCACGAAATACTGGCCTGCGACCCTATACCGTATTTATATTCTTGATAATCTTGGCATTCTAAGTCGTTCTAGCCATACCGGTAGAACGAACAAAGATTATCCGCCTGAAATTTTGCACATATACTTCTCATTGATGTAAGTCCCAAGAGATTACAAATAGGAATTTCGATTCTGATTTGGATAAAGTTCCCATATAAACCGATTTGGGATCTCACTTCGCAATTCAAAAAAAAAATTTTAATTTTGTTCTGTTGTGATTTCCAACAACCGTTTCAAGTACGAAACACATCGGGCTTTAATTTGCATTAGCTCCCAAATTAGTCTTCTAGGCCGCAAGAAGCTTCAATTCCTGAATGGTGTAGCAGAAATTTGTTCCGTAAAGTAAAATTATGCCCTTTAAGTAAGTTTATGTATTGTAAGATTGGAAGATTCGCCCCGGCCGAACAAAGCATGTTTTTTCTTCTCAGTGAGCAATTTTTGCCGAGCGCTCTGTTGTTAGAATATTCTCCGAATATTTCTGATGTTTTATAAGAAAATTTGCTAATTCTCAAAATTTCCCTTAGAAATTTAACAGATTTTCGGTTAGATTTCTTTCGATCATTTCTGCACATTTTATTGTGTTTATGATCGAAAATCTGCAAAAATTCTGTACATACTCGAAGGGGAATTTATTTCTCGTATTCCCGAGCATCAGCCGAGATTTGTTTTAAAATTTCTGCAAATTTTCGCAATTAGTTGATTTTGGTATGTATACCGATATTGTTTGCTTTATTTCTTGCAACGGTTTGTACGTCGCAAATTTGGCACTTCATTCTTGCTTTCTTTTTAGTCGTTTAGAAGCATTTGAGCAGTAAAGTTGCCAATTTTCTTGTGAAATCAAGTAAAAGTACTGAAGTGAAATTTATTTCAAAATTTACGTATTTTTAATAATTCTTTTTAAGGAAATTTTTGAGATTTTCGGATTATTTTCTATATATATATATCCGAAAATACTCAGAATATCCTAGAATTTTTTTCTTGATTGTCATGGCGAAACAATAAAAGGTGGTCTCATTTGTACAACAACCACAAATCATATGGAACAATCCGCCATCTCGTCATCAAGCTGATCGACGTTTTCCCAACACACACAAAATATTTTCTGTACGTGTGTGTATATGTGTGCGTACAGAGAGGCACAGAAGGAAAATAACAACAAAGAGAATGCAAACATAAATCTGACATCTTAATACCGTCAAACCTAGCCGGCTGTTAACAGCTGTTCGTGTGAGATCACCTTTTTTAATCCGGCTTGCTTGATTATAATAAAAACTTAAAAAATTATTCGTACAAATTGTTCGAAAATTAAGAGACTATCGGATATGTTTCTAAAAAACATCCGAAAATGTTCGGCGTTTTGAATTAAGCATCGAAGGAGTTTCACGTTATTTTGATAATTTTCGAATGTTCTTTTAGAGTTTTGTCCGAAATTCTTGCGAAAATCTTTCAGAACGTCAGATATATCCGACTAATTTCAAAAGTTCCCTTAAAGTTTTCCAAGATTTTTCGTACGAATTCTAAAAGAATTCGATACACAACCCTGATGCTCATTCCGAATTTCTGCTCATAAAACATAAGTCCCCATACAACTTTCGTTGCGGGTTTGCCTATGAATTCGCAATCAGAATCGGCAACTTGTGCAGAGATTCCTACCGAACTCAGCAAAAATTGTTCACTGTGCTGTTATATTTCTATTCTCTTACTTAAACTACATCATTTCCCTTAAGGCCGAAGATCTCATTCACACTTGATTGTTTTGGAGGTCGTGCATTGTTGTTAATGAATGGAGCAGTATTTAAATCGGGAGTGTAAATGCATTGCAGTATAAAGGAACACAAATATTTGTGAAAACCAACCAACTCCCAATAATAACAACCATATGTTTGCTTAGAAAACGAGAAAAAAAATATATCAGAAAAATTTTAAAGGAATAAAGCGCGCCATGAAGTATTTTATAAATTTAGGTACACCGTTTTCATTTTTAAAAGATAAAAAATATATGTATAGTATAGTTAGGAACATGTACATACATATACAAATATGTATATCTAGGTAAATAAGTTATTTTTTAAAAAAACAAATTATTAATTTATTTGTACGATTATTAAGTAAATAAGGGTACCATTTGTGTAATTTAACATGGTTCTTCGGGTTGTTCAAAAGGTTCTTTTGGCTGAGTTAAATCTAGTATTTAGTTGGGTGCATAGTTCCTGCTCTGCAACTTCGGGGAACTTTCTGCTGCGAACCTCGGAGATATTCAGCCGTATTCCTTATACATTGTGGAATAACTCATCTGCATTTCAACTTGATTTTCTCCCCAAAGCTCTCTCGATTTCTTTTCATTTTCGTTTAATGGAATTTAAGTTGGGCGTTGAGCGAGCCAGTCCAATAAATGTGTTTTTTCTCTAGAAAACTAGCTTTTGTTGTTGTAGCTACATAACCATAAGGGTGAATTTAAATTGTTTATTTGCCTTTACGATTCTTCAAATTCTTTTTGGAATCATGCCTTTTTTACTAGCAATGCATTCTTGGAGTTAACATATCTCCTTAGGACTTTAGTAATTTTGAAAATTAAGTACAGTTATAGTTTGCACTTACTACTACCAATTCAAGAAAAAACAAACCTCAGCCAAGAATAAAAAATAAAAAAGAAATTCTGGAATCAAAAGTTTGAAAGTGTCCCACCATTGCGTAAGACATGCGTCAGACCCTAATCTTTTGGATATAGGTAATGCCAAAAAATCTCGTATTATTCTCTCATAACCTACGATGTTCTGGCTGCAGCCATTGTAGTTACAGGTGTTATTACCCATACCCCCATATTCCTGTTGGCGATGGCGTAGTCGAATGTCGAAATTTTTACAAAATGGTATTATGGTTGTCGGAAGACGAAAATTCGTTTACATTTTTGGTATCACGTAAATCGAATTCGACTGCCAAATTTGACGAAAACTATCGATGTTTGTTGAAAGCGTATGGGACCTACTCTTATACTATTTTTTATTAACCACAATATTTTTCTATTATCAACCTATCGAAGGTGCATAAGTTACCGTATACCACGAATTTTGAAACTCGCCTTCGACTACGACTGCAGTATATTTTCGCCTTCGACAACGGGAATAAAGGTGATTATATACTATAAAACGTCTAAAGCAGCGATGTCCAGCCCCTTACGGTAGCGTTGATGGCAAGTCACACGCATTCTTTTTCTCTTTGCTTCAGTAGTTGTTGGGACAGCGATATAAGCTCTTTGGCGATATAAGCGAATTACAAACCAAATTTGTTGTCATTTAAGTCCAGATTTATATGCAAAATCGAAATTATGTCATCTATTATTTGGCAAATATGTTGATATATTGCATAAGTACTTGCGGAATCGAAATTTTTAAGTCATTATATGTTTTCAAATTAAATGCTTTGCAAGATACTACCGTATTTTCTCTAGTTATCACGTGCTAATCACGAATAATTCCACCGCACAGGTTAGCATGTCCGCCTATGACGCTGAACGCCTGGGTTCGAATCCTGGCGAGACCATTAGAAAAAATTTTCAACGGTGGTTTTCCCCTCCTAATGCTGGCAACATTTGTGAGGTACTATGCCATGTAAAACTTGAATCGGACTGCACTCATTGATATGTGAGAAGTTTGCCCCTGTTCCTTAGTGGAATGTTCATGGGCAAAATTTACATTTACAATCACGAATAATTCCTTGTGAAAAACGGATTGTGCGACTGTTCCATATTTCTTCTTATAAGAGTTGTATGACTTAAGTGAAATTTGGTTACTAAATGCAGATATAAGAGCTATCGCGAAAGCGCACTACTCGCGAGACGGTGTCTATTCATCATTCCTATACATAATTTAAATTTGTCCTTATGTATAAAGAATTGTAAACAATTTATTAATAATAAACTTAAACTGTACGTTGGGGTTTTATAGATTTTGTTTCTTTTTTATGTTTTATGAAAAATTCATATATTTGTTAGCTTTAAAAGAATTTACAGATACACTCCCACTACTTATTTAGATAAGATAAACTTTTTTAAAGTTTACTTCTTCTTGGGGGCAGCAGCGACTTTCTTCTTTCTAGCTTCAAAGGCCTTCTTCAACATAGCAGCGCGATTGGCAGCGGCTTTGGTAGCAACCACAGCAAAGTGATTCTTAGCCAATTCAACGTTGTTCTTCTTTGCCTTGGCCAAGGTCTTGGCAATGGTACGTTGTTCAGCAGCCAAAGCAGCACGACGACGAAGAACCTCAGCATATGGGTTCAACTTAATGAGCTGACGAACATTTGACAATGGATTGAGACGACGTACACGACGGAAGACCTTCTTGCGTGGATCACGAAGAACCTTGCGGATTTCTTCAGACTTTAGAAGGCGCGACAAGTCAGTGTTGGCCATCTTGGGTTGGGGAAGGTTGTATCCCTTCTTTAAGGTGGAACCAGATTTCCAGGTGCCAAACAATTCATTGAGACGAGCAAAGGCTGATTCAGTCCATATGACGAAGCGACCGACATGGCCTCCAGGAGCCAACTTCAGCAAATTCATCTTATCGACAGACATGGTTTCAATGCCGGGGATATTGCGGAAAGCACGACGCAAACCTTCATCCTTATAGTAAACGATGAGAGGACCACGACGGGCAATGCGACGACGGTCGCGCATGGTACCACGACCAGCACGGAAACGTTGCGATTTGTACACCTGAAAGTAAATGTGGAAAATTAAGTTCATAACTTCAATCCATTTCGATTAATCACTTCAATTCTAGACAGAAAAGTTGTTGATTTAAGTTACCCCGTTTAAAAAGCATCAATGGCTTAAAAACGGAACGCCTACCGAAACCAAAATTTTTCTAGCAGTTATTTTTAATCAACACTTTTTAAACAAAATCATTCAAATTTAGATCTGCCAAAAAGCTGTAACTGCAAATATAAGTTATACTAAAGACCACCCTTTGCATTGATTAACTGAAGCGAACGGTTCCAAAGGATGAAAAAATATTTACCATAAAAAAATATGTTTTAAGACATTGTCGATATAGGTTATATGCAAATACAATTTTGCCCATGAACATTCCATTAAGGATCCGGGACAAAATTCCCACATATCAATGATTCAAGTTCAAGCTCAATTATAAGAGACCTCGTTTTAATAACTATGTCTGAACGGCGTGCCGCAGTGCGACACCTCTTTGGGGTGCCGCTGAAATTTTTTTAATAATCTTCTTTCCAGATCCAGAACTTCGGCGTCATAGGCGGACATGCGAACATCTGGGCTACAGTGGCCTACCGAAATAGGTTATATAGGCTATTAAAATATTTTTGTAGTCTCCGAAAAAATAAACAACATTTAAAATTTGTTGAATGAAAATAGTGCAAACCCCGAAAATATTCTTCCTGCGTTCCAAAACTTAAGATGACACATTTATTTACTCATTACTATTTATTTACCTTTTGGATGTCGGCCCAAATTTTCATGCGTCGAAGGAACACAACAGCTTGCTTGGTCTTTTGCAACTTTTGGACTTCGTCAGAAACGACCAAGGGGAATTCAGAGACACCATCAATTATATGACCCTTAGATTGTACAAGGGCTGGTACGCCAGAAGCAGCGATGGCGGAAACCAAAGCATAACGACGTTGGTTTACATTGACCTTACGGTGCCAGCGACGGTAGGTCTTGGTTGGGGCGAACATGCGGCCACCACGACACATGTTACCGAAAGCGCCCTGGCCGGAACGGTGAGTACCACCACCACGGACACGAGGAATACGGGCCACAGCACGACCAGTACCCCAGGATTCAGCAGAGGTTTGATGACCTGCAAGATTCACACACGTATACACATACGATTATCAACAGTGCAGACGATCCTTTATTCCACCCATACTTACCGGCCTGTTCGCTAACAGCATAAGGTTGACGCTTGTTGCGACGCATCAATTGATGGATGTCGTTGACAACATCAGGGCGAATAGGTGCCTTAAATACAGCTGGTAAGCAAATGTTCTTATCTTTGATTTGCTCATTTTTTTCCGAGTAGACGGAGACCAGAGGTCTTGCGTTGGCTAAACTCTGCAAGAATATGCGTTAGCAAAACGAAATTATCCATTTAAAAACTTTAGATTCACACCACAGGTTTTTTAATTTTACAATGTACAAACGACCACAAGCCATTTCGGGCCAAAAGAAAAACACGTGTAACAACACCTCGAAATATTTCAATTCGTTTTTGGTCAATATATTCGCCCACTATTCCGAAATTTTGGGTCTTGTACAAAGCCTGTTTAGTGCTTGAAATTTCACCGCACTGCTTACCATTTTTTATTGGCAATTTTTCTCAAAATTACGAAAATATTTATTCTGCAATAGCAGAAACGTCCTCCATTAACCAATAGAAGACCGAAAAGAAAAAGGAAGAGAAGAAGAGGAAACAATGCGGAATAACGAAACAACATGGCCGTAAGAAAATCAGCGTTGAAACTGAACGAAACAGAGTTGCATGGTGCCAAGTAAGGGTTGGTACCATGGCGGATTTCAAAAGGAGGTCTCACGCAAACATACGGCCATGTTTGACGGTATTATCATATCAGATTTTGGTTTGAATTCTTTTTGTTGCTATCTTTTTTCTCCCGTATGAATATCTTTTGTGGTTGTTGTACAAATGAGACCACCATTAATTGTTTCGCCATGGGTTGATATCAAGACTAATTTACCCAGGTATCGTAAATCAAACAGCTGATAACGATCGGTTGTGTGTGCTTTATAGTTAAGACCACAGCACACACAACCAAAGAAAAATGACGCTGTTTCTTTTGCACGTTCTTTTTGTTTTTATTAACCATTCAAACACAAATGAGACCACATTTAATTGTTTCGCCATAGGTTGCGTGCTAGGCAAATATATAGAAGGTAAAGTCATTAGCCCAGCTGATGAAATTTTCGAATTCCAGAGTTGCATGCAGATCTCACTAAAACGTCAAATGCTTCGTTTGAATTTGAATAGTTTTTTACATTTTATTTACGGTCGTCGTTGTAGACGAGACTACGAATTCTTTACGAAACAATTACTGGGATGTTCTTTTGAGCACTTTTTCAATATTATATGCCTCTGCTTTTTTCAATATCCTTAAGTACCGTGAACCCAATTACCTTCTTCCTTACTTTCATTTTTTTTATTCAACCCGGAACTCTCAAATTCGTATTGAAAGTTTTAATCATGTTGTATTTATAAGATCATTTGTTATGGAATACTCCTTCTACTAGTCTTAAAAACATCTCAGTATGTCAACAAACTTTTAAGTCTAAGTTAATCCAATATTTCTTATAAGCAACTCAATTGAATTCATTTTCATCACTGATATTATCTCACATTTGCTGCTTTTTCTTGGTGTTTGATGCGTTAGACTATGTTACTAATTTAAAAAAAAAAAAAACATTTACATTTACATTCAATATATTTGTTAGTTATTTATTTTAGTGATAGTATTGGGTTGCCCAAAAAGTAATTGCGGATTTTTTAAAAGAAAGTAAATGCATTTTTAATAAAACTTAGAATGAACTTCAATCAAATATATTACATTATTGGGTTGCCCAAAAAGTAATTCGGATTTTTCATATAGTCGGCGTTGACAATTTTTTTCGCAGCTTGTGACTCTGTAATTACATTCTTTCTTCTGTCAGTTATCAGCTGTTACTTTTAGCTTGCTTTAGAAAAAAAGTGTAAAAAAAGTATATTTGATTAAAGTTCATTCTAAGTTTTATTAAAAATGCATTTAATTTCTTTTAAAAAATACGCAATTACTTTTTGGGCAACCCAATAGAATTTAATATTGATTTTTGTATTATAAAAACCTGAAAATGTTACAACTAATGTTACTATCATCGTAAAGCCCGGGTGGGCTATGTTTGATTAATAAAAAAATGAATGAATGAATAAATAATTTCTTTTTAACATTATTATCGTTTGAATTTATAATTTACACGTTTATAATCATACGTTTTTTGATCTAATGGGAGATACACATTATAATGCAATTAAAAACTAGAATGTCAATTAGGAGAGCCAAGAAATTTGACAGTCTAGTAGGTTGTCAATTTATACATCCCATTTCCACAGGGATGTATAGTTGATTTCGTTGTCGTTGGGCTAATGACTTTACCTTGTATAAATTTGCCTAGGTTGCGTATGTATATTATATTTAAGGACTATAAAACACAAACAACGAAAAATGACGCGAACTAGTAACATACACAAATCAGAGTTGCACTAATCGATGATTTTGAGAGATAGTGAACTCATAACTACCAGGTAACGTAAACAGCTGAGTACAATTTTTTCTCGCAAAGTGCACTATCTGTCAACGAATTTTGGTTTTCTGTGTGTATTATAGTTAAGAACTATAACACACACAAACAATGAAAAATGTCGCGAATAACATACACAAAATAAGAGTTGCACTAATCACTGATTTTGACAAATAGTGCACTCAATATTTTGCTGTTGGGCAACTGCCATTTTCGTTGTTTGTTGTGTTATGGTTCTTAGCTATAATGCAAACACACACACAACCAAAACTCGTTGATATATAGTGCACTTAGTAAGAAAATATTTTAATCTGCTGTTTATGGCACACTACCTGATAATTATGTCATGTATTAAATTATTGCAAAATCCAAGGAGCTCTAAGACAAACAACAACATACAACAAAGACAACATTATAAAAACAGAGTTGATTGGTGCCCATGTCGTGAGCATTTAATTACATTGGACATTATTTGTATTGGCGAAGCGAAATGTCGCTACTATTTTACTCATAGATCTCAATACCACTGCTACGAAATGTGTTCGCAGTTTCTTCGTCATAATTTTTTATAATGCGTTTTGACGGCTGTTCGGCCTAAAAGTCAAAGTCAGTAATGGGCTTTAGTTTGTATGGAGAAAAATGCTATCTCCGTTTAGCTAACTTACACGGCATGTAGTCTATCTTATGACATGTCAAATTTATCACATGTTGAGTTGTACATGTCCTGCGATACAAACGAAACTAACATATGAAAATCACTTTTCAATATAGCACACTTAATTTTTTTTCGATTAGAGTATGTTCTATTCTTTCTGACAAAATATAAAGAAATCTGCTGGTTTTGTGGTCAGTCGAATGAAAGCAATTCCAAATTGAATTGTTTTCACAAATTTATGTTTTTCTCCTGGTTCACTAACTTTTTTTTACTTAAGTTATTCGAGTCACTCATTTCAAAATCTGTTTTTCCTTTATGTAATCAGCTGGTTTTGTCAGATGGGCGAACGAAAATCGCTCACTTTCAGTTATACAAAGTAAGTACACAGACAGTTAAGCAGTTTTCCCACAACTTTAACAATTATTACGCATAAAAAATCAGGTGGATTCAAAGTCCAAAAAATAAGCTACCGAATCCGCCAGACTGGCAAAACAGCAAATATTCATCAAAAAATCTATATTTCCAATCCGACCAGTTTTGTTAGAAAAAAGGCTAAAACGGCAACACTGATATCAAAGATATCAATTCCTGTGAATGGATTAAATCTACGTAGGATTTCAAGGATTTAATAAATATAAGAGATATATAGTACTTGAAGATGGCCGGAGAAGTTATAGTGGATGCGTTACCTTACATTGATCAAGGTTATGATGATCCCGGTGTTCGAGAATCAGTATGTAGATATTTTTTGTATAGATATTACGTACTGATATTATTTTGTTTTTGTTGTGCAGGCGCTGGCTATGGTGGAAGAAGAATGTCGTCGCTATAGGCCCACTAAAAACTATCTAGAGCATTTAGCCCCACTTTCGACCTCAACATTCGAGACAAAATTAATGGCACAGGAATTTGAACGGATTCAAAACAGAGTACCAATGGAGACGTTAAGTATGAAACGTTACGAACTACCTCCACCCTCCGGCAGCCGTCTTTCGGAAGTATCTGCTTGGGAAGAATCCATTGACAATTCTAAAGCACAGCTGGAACACCAATGGGTGCGTGCCATGAACCTTGAACTTATGCTGGACTATGGCATAGAAGCTTGGAAGGCCTATTTGGAAGTATTTGTCGCTCTACAGGCAAAGGCTCAAGTGCAGCTGCAAGAACTCAAGAAAGAGATCCAGGATGTTAACTGGCAAAGGAAGCAAGCCCAAACCAAAGCTGGAGAAAAACTCAGGTCTCTAGAGGCGAATTGGGTATTGCTGGTATCTAAAAACTATGAAATCGAACAGCAGTGTGTCGAATTGGAGAAACAAATATATGATATTCGACAAAAGATCGAACAGGAAACCAAAGAAATGCAAGGCGACGATGATAAAATGGAGCAAGATTTTCCAGAGAATGGAATAAACAGCGAAAATAGTAATAGTACTGCAGAGGATAAACCACAAGATGATATTGAACAGCAACTTGAACCCTCAGAAGACTAATATTATTAAATTAGTTAGTATTGCAATAAATCTACAATTATTATCTGGAACAATATATGAACGAGTTTAGTAACTTATATATTTACCCTCAATTCGAATTTTACACTTTGTGGCATAGCTGAACAAGCATGTTCCGGTACTCAAGACCGATCGCCGTGTAAACGTTATGAGCATTGGTTATCATATCACTCAGTATTTAAGTAACAGCCGGTGTCGGCTTGCAGTTACAGCTACTCCATATATGGGGCATTCCACCATCCTAAACCTGTGGACGCGCCCGGCAGCTCCCAGCTAATAAGTCACCATTTTAAGCTTTTCACAATTTGTTGACATTTAGTGTTTTTGCAATATAAAAACAAAATGTTACTCAGTTCGGTATATGAGTTTACCTTATTGGTGGATTAATAATGATTTACTTTGGAGTGCCATTAACTAAAGGACTTTATTATGTATGTGGATTTTTAAAAAAAATAATTGATCGACTTCGACAACTATAAAGCAAAATGTCAAAATTCGACGCTCCTTCGACAACCAGACAAAAGGGGATCAAGTCAAGTCCGTATAAGAATCAAAAGCATAATAAACTCACTTTCTCTTTCATTTATTTGTGTATATGTATGTATATATTTTACAAAAAAGCAAAAAGAAGCTGCACTTTCCATCATAATTACGGTTTGAATACATATATTTTTTGTTCAATCATTTCTCAACATATTTTTTTTTTTTTGCTAAAGGGCTAACATTGCTGTTTTATTTGTAAGAATGTTTGCTATGTATGAATGTATTGATAATAGGTGTATGACATCCACGTTCTTAATAATATTACAATACTCTAATAATGGTGATAAAATAATATTTAAAACGTATATAATTTCAATGCTGTCCGTTTTGGATTTTAATTTTTTACAAAGCTAAGTTGTCATAACAAATGGCACATTAGTGTAATATAATATTAGTTGAGTAGACCATAGTATGGGTCATGTATTTTTTTATTGGTTAATATAACAAAAGCCGCGATTGGGAAGAGAAGCGGAAATGTAAGAAAAGAAAACACACATGAACACAATAAAATAATATTATGTAATTGCAGTAGAAATACGGTTGATTTGTGACATCATGAAATGAGGATATGCATACAACAATAGGTCGGGTGGGATTTAATGACCCTTCTACTACAATGTAGTTTCAGGGACATTTTCTGAATGTCTCATATGAACTGAAGATGATGGTGGGGGTGTAAGGTTCGAGCTATGGACATGGGGTGAGGCATTTTGTCTGTATTTGTATTTGTTTGCACCGAAAGATAGAGGAGACATATCATCCGCCAACTGTTGATGTTGTTTCGATGCAATATTTTGCTGACGGCCCATTTCCAATGTAATATCCATGATTTTTTGTTCTAATCTTCGTATTCGTGTCTGATATTTGCGTTTGTTCTGTTCTATGATTTGTGTGAGGCTTCTGAAAAAAAGGGAACTGATTTAGAGAATGGAAGTCCACACATTATTAGTTAAAGGATTTCAAGCACACGGTGTTTTGCAAGAGTTAAATCAAAAGTTTTGATAATTAAAACCGTGGCCAACAAGTGTTCCAAATGCACACATTCATCTCGGTTTTCTTATATTGTAACAAAAAGCATATACACTTTTCTTAATTAAAAAAACCAAAAGGGGGACCTATGTATTACCACTCTAAAGGGCGTCTGATCGGACTCTTCAAAAGTAAGAACAAGAAAAAAACCAAACATTATCTTAAATATTAGCAATCAATACCTATAGTGGCATTGATTACTTCTGATGTTTACTTACTGATTCGTTTTTTGTAGCTCCCTCACATTGGTATGTAGATGTTCATATTTCTCATCAGACATTGCATTTATTAGGCATTGTATGCGCCCTTTAAGTTCGGTCTCCCGAGACAGAGCCTCGACCAACTGTTGTTCTGTTAATGCAGCATGTTCAGCTTCCGAATAAGAAGTGCGGTTTTGCTCAATAGGTTTCCCATGGTTTGGATGATTAAACAGCTCAGCTGATTCGGAGTTAAATTGCAGTTGTAACTGCAGTTGTTTCAGGGCTTCATTTAATACCCCAATACGGTCATTGGCATATTGCTTATCGCGTTCAGCTTGTACAGCTTTTATTTTTAAAGCGATATTCTCTTCTCGTAGATTCAATAGTTCTTGCATTAACACTGCCACCTCTAAATCTAGGGCCGATGTCTTTTCCTTGTGATTACTTAATTCCTTTTTGCTTTCAAGAGCCATTCTTGACTTTTCAAATGAGTCACTGAATGGGGATTCGAGTTGTACAATAGTGTTTTGTACTGTAGCCCGTCTTCCCTTCAATTTTGATACATGGTAACGCAGACGATTGTCGTCTTCGGATGTCCACGGTTTTGAAGACACTTTGTCGGGTATGCTAAAACTGAATTGAGAATAGAAATTGCGCAAAAAATTTGTCATTTGTCCAAATCTTACCTATTTTGCCAAGGGCCTAAACTATTTTCACAAATATTTTTTTCACTTTCCAAACGATCTAATAAATGTCTAGCAACAGATTCAACAGCTTTTCTGCTTTCTTCGGCAGCTGAAGATTTCTCCTTAATAATACCCAGCCTGTAATGTTATAGTCGAAATTTATTTTGTGGAATTGTATCGACTAACATATATATGTAAATATGTATGTATATGTGAATTTGTGGGTTTTTGGTAATAGTTGAGCTCTAGGTCTTTGTTTGTAAGTTGTTGTGTCGTGACTCACGTGATTCGTGAGTGATCCAACACCAATCGTATGACCGTGATTGAGAACTTAAAGACTCAAAGAAGGTCAGCGGGACTCAAGGTTGTAATATATATATATATATATATATAAATATATATTAACGTAAAGCGAATAATAATTTTTTGCATGCACCTCAAAACCATACGTCATTTTAACATACAATTTTGAATTTTGAATAAATACAATTTTGAATAATAAATAACATTAAGAAACAGCGGGATACTTCTCTTCTATCAATGAGGCTGCCCGAAACAAGTTTGAGCACGGCTTGGCCTAGAGTTACACCACTTTGTCACCATGGTCAGTCATTCAAAACTATTTGAGAACATCGCCAAAATGTCCCTCCAGTCAGGCCTGAAAAGCTGAGTCATGAATTATTTTGGTGATCGCCAGTCCTTTGTGGAATTTAGAGATGAGTAGTGGATACCTCGTAGAATGCAAATAGGTACTTACCCAAGACGGGGTGATATCTCCGGCACTGTTTAATTTCTACCTATCCTCTATTCCACCCCCTCCAGACAGCACTGAGATCATATGATATGTGGACGATTGTACGATCATGGCATCGGACCCCACCCCATTGATGGCATTTGCGACCGCATATCAAACGGACAACTTTCATAGAGACACGCAGCAGTAGCGGTGGATAGCTACCCGAAGAATGCGACCACTAACCATTGTCCCTTGAAGAAATTGACCTCCCTCGGCAAACCAAAGAAGTTATGGCTCAATTACGTTCCTTCAGATGCAGTTGAGGCGACTCAACACCCACAGAGCTAGGATTGATGCCAACGTGCACGATGTGTGCCCCGATTGTGACCAGAGAACACTCGACACACGTCACCTGTTTAACTGCCCAGCCAGACCTAATGGACCCAGATCCCTCTGAACGCACCTTAGTTGCAGAGTTCCTCGATCTGAATATTCAGTAGAATCAAGAAGACCCGGCACTGGATAGCTGTGAACACCACAAAGTTTGGAACATTGATGTCCGATTTGCGTGGTGTTCATTGCTAAGAGAGAAGCTAAGCTGCGAGCTACTTGGCTCGTCCGCAGGTTGTGGATAGTTGAATGACCACACTGTTCCCACAGCGATAGGTCCTTTGAACCGGAACGAGCTTGCTCACCTACAGGAGCTTGACGATAACCACTGTAGACAAATTTTTACATTTTTTGTTGTAATTTTTTATTTAGAGATTATTGTTTGCCGTTTTCATACCGTATAGATAATTTTACTCAGGTAGCTTGCCTTGTAATATAGTTATTTCGCCGTAAGGCTTTTTGTATTATATTGAAATTTATAAATAAAATAAAAGTTCTCCCCGCGATTTGATGCTAACCTCTGAGCTAGGGTGGCCAACCGTAGATATGTATATGTAATTCTTACAACAATTATTTGTTTCCTGTTTTCGTTATGCTGCCGAAAACAACGTAGCATTTAGTTGTTTTTGTTGTAGCAGTGTACACTGTACACTGAGGCGGAAAACCTTGCCGATGGAGAACTCCATCGGGTCAATCCGGTACGTACACCGGCTGCCTTGGGATTGGCATTTTATTGGGTTGCCCAAAAAGTAATTGCGGATTTTTCATATAGTCGGCGTTGACAAATTTTTTCACAGCTTGTGACTCTGTAATTACATTCGTTCTTCTGTCAGTTATCAGCTGTTAATTTTAGCTTGCTTTAGAAAAAAAGTATATTTGATTAAAGTTCATTCCAAGTTTTATTAAAAATGCATTTACTTTCTTTTAAAAAATCCGCAATTACTTTTTGGGCAACCCAATAGTATTTTATCACGTAAAAGTACATACATACGAGAATTCATAAGGTTTCATATTTATTATGGTGAAATGAAATACTACAAGCAAAGCTGATTTCCTTTATAAAATACCGTAACTTGAAATACAAATTCGCTTCCATTTAATTACAGGGTTGCGATATTCTTCTGCAAATTGGATTTTAGTAACATTTTGACAAAATTTGGCGAACAGTGGTTTTATTTTATACTTAACCCCTTGTAGGGACAGGTTGCTCTATATAGGTATACCAATATAGAGCAAAAATTGGCCGATATCCGCCAAAAAAACAAATAAAAGTAAAAATAAATAAAAAATTAAATAAAAAACAAGTAAAAACGCATAAAGTTCGGCCGGGCCCAATTTCAGATACCCACAACCTTGGATATATATCTTATCTATTACCCGTCGAAATTCGAGAAAAGGCACCATTTATAAACCCAAAGAAGAAAGCTGTGTCTAAAGATGCCTGATTCCAGCCGTACTCGGCACAGAATAAAAGATATCGAGCACAACTCATTGCTCGCAATCTCAGCGAAATCTGATCTCAAATGATCCTCTTGTGAGTTCAAGAATCCCAAATGGTAGATAGGTCTATGAAAGGGCTATATTTAAATATGGTACGATCTTGATGCAGTCACTGTGTTAAACTTAAGCAGAAAAGATTAAAAAATTTGCCTTTTTTAGACATACGACATTGTATCGTTCCGGGTATCGAGAGCGAAATCTGATTTTTAATATGCCTGTTATGGGCTTCGGACCTTGCCCCTAAATCGGATGATAGATATATATGGGAACTATATTTAATAATGAACCGATCTTGCGTATATCGGTGACGCTAATGCAAATAAGACCTTATATCGGTAGATCGGCCTATATGACAGCTACATATGTATATCCAAATATAGTCTGTTTTGGCCCGTTTGAGAACTTAACCTGCGTTTGAACAAAATCCCATGGCAGCCGGTTGTAAGCACCGAATTGACCCGATGGAGTTATATAACACACTGCTACAACAACAACGAATCTGTGCCAAATTTAAGCTTAATATTTCAATTTTTGAAGGCGTGTTCATAATTGGCAGACGGCCGGACGGACGGAGAGATAAGACAGGCACACGGACATTGTTTAATCGTATTAGAATTTTACGACGATCAAGCATATATATATAAACATTGTAGGGTCGGAAATGGATATTTCGATGTGAAGTTAACTACGAAGAAAATTTCTGATGAAATTTAAAAACCGATCAAAATGACTGGTCGGCCCTTCTTGTGTAAAATAATTTTTCAGAATCGATCCAAAATTCATTCATTATAAACCTATTTTTCCTCCAATTAATAATTAGTGAAGTCTATGCCGACTCTACTGTATTTGTTAAGAAATAGTCAATAGAAGTGGACAACATTTCACGAATAATTTAAGATTTATTCCTATTATAAAGGCGTCTGATAACACCTATGTATTTTCATATGTATTTCTAAATGAAGCACCTTTGAAAGCATTTAACTGTAATACATTTCAGTCTGATAGCATTATTTGTGAAAACAGTGGTTTGCATAAAGCAAACGATTCTCTCAGCTGCAAATGTCACTCAAGAGCTCCAAGAATACAAAAATGATTGCACAAAATAAGGCACCTCATAGCAATGTATCATTATATTTATACTTCCGATTAGTTCTATAATTATTAAGCTCCAAACGTCGATATTTTTCCATATTTATAAGGAATAGTCGCGTATCGGGATACCCACAGAAAGTAGGGATAATCCCGACAAATTCTGACCATCTGGCAATCTTACTTGTATTGGGCGATTTGATAGTCAAATTTTCGGAATGATAATTTCGTTTCAGTGTTGTTGTATATGCCTCAACAGCAACACTTGTAAAGTGTATTCTTAAACAATGGGATTTGAAAACTCCTGCATGAGATGAGGATGGGATTGCTTGAACTTCGGCATTTTTTTTATTACACCTCCAAATATAGGTGTAAGACCCTAATTTCCGTTACGACTTTCTTCGCCTAAAAAACGATATCTAGATATGACTTGTCTAGAATTTGGAATGAGCTTTAAGTTCAGCTTAGAAATATATTAGTACAAAGAACGTAACAACTGTCATTCTTGGTGAAAGGTAGATAAGATTCGGCAAACCCAAATACAATTTGCTTTTACTTTTTGAAAAACTCATTGATTCAATTATCTTTTTATTCTAATACAAATTGAGAATTTGATTTATTTGTTCAAAAGAAAATCAATTTCTGTGCAAGGAAATAGTATTAAATGCGCATTCCGCCAACGATCTGCAAATCTATTTTCAAGTAAACAACTATTTCTAGTGCGGGAAAATTCGAAGGTCGAATATCCGTACCCATTTAGACGATCATTTTGAACAAATTTATGCGTTCGACTTTGTCGATTTTTGGGTTTTGATCTTTTGTAATTGCTCAGACCTCTGAATTTCTGAAAAAAGCTGTGGACAAAATAACTATGTCATCGTGCCATATGTAGAAATGCTTTTTTTCCAGAGGACGAAATGTGGAAAAAAGAATAAAATATACACATAACTAAAGACCTCGAGCTCAATTATTACCTAAGAAGAATATTATACTTTTGGCAAATACTTACTTGCTTTCTAATAAAGCCAACATAACATCATATGCTTCTATGGCACGATCGCTACAATTTAAAGCCACCTGTAGGGCTACAGCATTCGATTCATATTTGCCACACAATAAATACAGATGATCACAATGTTCTTTCGATTCGTCCAATGTCAGAGACAATACTCGGTTTTGCACTTTTAAATGGTCCACTTTACGTTGTAATCGCTGCAGCTCGTTGTCCAATTGTAAAGGATCGAACGATTCCATAAGACTGCTGTTATTTTGCTTCAGATCAGAAACCAAATGTTCAGCAATATTTGCATTTTTGAGCTAATATATGGAATTTGAAGCATTCATGTCAGTAGGAAATATAATCATTACTCACTTCAATGTTTCGTAAATCAATGGCTGTTATGTTATCCCCCTCTGTTTTGCTGGCACATTTTAAGCGTACCCTTTCGGCCATTTTTGGTATTGCAGGCGATTTGTGTGGACTGGTCACATAAGTGTCATCTGCTGTCAACGTCGATGTGTTATTGAAATCGTTGAGCATTTGATCATCCAAGTCTTTGTGCGTTAGTTGAAGCGAGGGGGAATCTAAACTTTGGGTCCCAACATCTGCACCAAATAGTTCAATATTAGGAGGTTCTACAACTGCTAAACCTATTCCACCATCCGGACAGTTAGCATTAACTTCGGATTGTAGCAGTGCTACTTGGGCTTTCAAATGGAGAATCTCTTCTTGCAGTGCCTAGGAATTTGACAATTAGTATTTAGCATTAAAAATTGCATACCTATGGACGGATTACCTCAACTTGTGCCTTATAATTTATATCGGGAATTTTAATTTCATCAGTAACCTCACTACATAGATTTTGATCAACTTCTGCATGTGAATAATCAGCCTCTTCCAAAGGATCAGTTTGACATTCTGCATCAGGATTTGTTAGGTTAAGTTCGGAATTGTAGACAGATGCTTCTTGGTAACTTATTTCTATAAAAATTAATCGTTCAAGGCGAGTGAAGAATAAAGATAAAGCCATAAGCAAATCCCTGTAATACTTACCGCTACCTTCGGGCTCTTGTTCTTCCAATATTGTTGACTCTTGCTTGTTGCGTAGCTTTTTGCTTAGTTCAGCTATGACACAGTGCATTTCTGTAATGCGACATTCATGGGCTGCACTAAGGACTTCAAGCCTCCGCAAACACAAATCCTTTTCCGCAGAACATTCTTCAAGTTGCAGTTGTACAGAAGATCGCTGTTCCTCAGCTTGCTGAAGGCGTTGCGTTAGCTCACGCACTTTTGTTTCCAACTGCTGCACCGAAAGATTCTCCACCTGGAATATCGATTAAATTCAACTTTTCTGGTAGGTATAATTGATGTTTGAGTTTCGCATTACGTTAATGGGCTTTAAAGGCATTGGTTGGGCCACTAAAGTATATTCCCAACTACGACGTATTTCATGCCGTTTGAACATGGACTCCTGACGTTGCTGTTCCGAGCAACACATGCAACTAACACTACGTCTCAACAGCTGTTCTGAGATCATTTTTCGTAGAAGATAACCGACCTCTTAGGAACATTGAAAAACAAATTGATTACGTCGTTGTGGAGTTTTCGATTTGGGGTTTTTGTCATTTGATTCTATTATATGTCAAAAATTATTCGATTATGCCAAAACACATTCGCAGTAGTTTGAATGGCATCTTCTCTCTCCAACTTGCTTGCACCTACTGTTGGTACATTTTTGTTGTAATTATGCGTTTCATTACGCAGCTGCGCAAAGAAATGTGCAGCACCTAACCGTCCCGACCCCAACAATCCTCTTAAGAGCGGCAATCAAACGAAAATCGCCGCCACATGTGTCCTCTTATTTATGAAGCAACTTACCTTGTTAACAATATCCAAAGTTGAACAGGAACTAATGTTATTGTCACTTTCTGTGGTAGTGTCACGGTGTGTATGATCTGGAGATTCCAAATCTCCTGGAAAGAGCTGTGCCATTGGGTTGATACATCCGCCTCCCCGTGGACTTATGCTGCCAAATAAGTACTCGTCATCTATAGATGGGCGTATATCGTCCATCACATCACCGCCTTTGCCATTTAGACGGAAATCGTTTCGACACCGAATTGAACCTTTGCTTTTGTTTGGTGCTGTATCAATACTTTTGTGAATTTTACTCACTTTTGCCAAATGAACATCGTTGGACATTTTAACAGTTCTTTCGAAAGTTGTTTATTTACTTTTTGAGTGCTGCGGAAAATTGTTTACTTTTTATAATTGTGCCTTTGTTTCTATACTTTCTTGTTAATTTGTTGCTACACTTTTCCGTCCCCCTGTTGTCTGGCTCGCAAACGGCTTTCGCCCATCAATCAATACGTCACTATACATCATACGAACTAAATCTTCCACTTGTGCCCACTTCACATGATTCTATCGCTTCCTGGCTTCCGAAAAAAAACTTTTCTTTTTATTGTTTTATATTTCTTTTCAATCTCTAAATTTCTCCTTTCCAACAGACATGGTATAGGGATCTAAAAGTCGATTTTAATTGTTTGTTCGACTTTCAGTGTTAAATATCGAATAATCGATTATGAAACCAAGTCATCGTTTGCTGCGTTTTAAGACAGAGATGTTCAAATGTGTGTTGTTTTATTAGCTAGTCAGCGGATTCGCTAGCTTAAGCTGAGTATTCTGTTCAGCTTTTCAAGCGGAATGCTGTCAAACTCCATATAAATGGGCGGATTTCGAGCCATTCTCTGTTTATTTTATTTTGAGACGGGAGTTCTATAGTTTAATATCAGAACAGAATTTTTATAAGCCTTTTCTAATAAGTCGAGATATGACAGAGCCAACAAATCCGGGCAGTTCTTCTGCAGTTGCTAGCAGTGGAATACTAAGGCCCTGCCCTATTCACGAAACATTTCTTTTTGAATACGATCATTACAGTCAGTCAGTCATTCGAAAAAATAGACCTTCCTTTCATTACAGTCAGTCAGTCATTCGAAAAAATAGACCTCGCGGTAAAATTAGAAGATTTGGAGAATAGATGGAGAAAAAATCAAGTGGCCTATGAAACATTGATACTGTCTCCCGAAGCTGCCAAGTTTTGGGCTTTATAAGAGAATTGTATTCCTCCTCCATAGCTTGCTTCCACTGCGTACTATGCTCACATGAAACTGTTTCCTCATAAGTTTTGGGCTCATCGTTATCATCAATAAATGCGTAAAACATATCATCAATTTTTGAACGAAGATTATAAGGATGTCGTTTGCTAGTTTTGGCGACTTCTCTTTCAGGTACTGCTACATGTTCTTCAGGTACTGCTACATGTTCTTCCGGTAGTGCGACATGTTCTTCCGGTACTTCTAAAACTTCTCGCTTTGAGTCAGGGTATTGTTGCCGATTTTCTTCAGAACGTGTTTCAATTTCTAAAATATCCTCTGAAGCAATTTCATCATGCTCATGAAATTCAATCAGATCCACTTGCCCTTTACTTCCATCCTTCTGTTGGGATTTGGGAGCACATAAATTTCTTCTTCCCTAAGGATGATATTTTTTGATATTTCTATGCGTTTTTCATCAGGAATCCATATGCGATACCCTTTACAGTTTTGTTCATAGCCAACAAAAATGCCCTTTTTAGATTTCATGTTAAGCTTACTTTGTTTTTCGTTAGGAATATGTATATAAGCAGTAGAACCAAATATGTGCAGATTGTTAATATTAGGGATGTTGCCAAACTATAACTCATATGGTACCTTGTTTTGATTAGGACAACGACCTGTTCTATTCAGTGTATATACAACGTAATTAACTGCCTCACCCCAATATTTCAAAGACAGTCCTTTGCTATGAATCATGGACCTAGCAGCTTCTACAATTGTTCGCATATCCCTTTCAGCCCGACTATTTTGTTCCGGACTGTATGGAATAGTTCTTTGGTGATTAACTTTATTTAAACGAAGTATTTCACATACCTGCTTATTAACGAATTCGCACCCATTGTCAGAACGAATTGTTCGAACTTTTGTTCCTGTTTCTGCTTCCACTTAGACAAGTACTTTTTTAAGATTTCTGGAACTTTAGACTTTGCTTTGATGCAGTAAACGTGACGATATTTCGAATAATCATCTCTCAACAATAGCATGTATCGTGAACCTCCTAGAGATAGTTCTTGCATTGGTCCGCATATATCTGTATGGACCAGCTCACCTGGTTGACTAGCTCTCTTAAAATTTTCTTTAAATGGTTCTCGGTGTTGCTTACCCATTACACAACCTTCACAAAAGAAATCATTTCCGGAACATTCAATGTCATACTTCTTTAATATTTTCTTTACGTGATCCTTTCCTTAATGACACAAACTTTCATGCCAAACTTGCAAGTTGTTAATCTTTTCCCCAGCATTAGCTTGACCAATGTTTGGAATTTTCAACTTTATTAATAACTCGAAAAGCTTAGATTGCTTACGGATTCCTCTCAGTGCTACCTTTCCATTGTATATAAAAATACATTGATTTGCTTCTGCTAACATTGAAAATCCTTTATCAAGGCATATATTATATCTGGAATATATTAAACGCCCAATATTTGCTTCGAATTCCAAACCTTACCATCAAAAGCCTCAATCAAAATGTCATCTCTGCCATATGCTGGAATTACGGAACCATTACCAATTCTAATGCTTTTTGGTGTTTAGAATTTCACATAATTTTGGAACCAAGTTAAATGTTTTGCACATGTGATCACTTGCCCCTGAATCAAGATACCAATTTTCGCTCTCGTCCGAGTTAACAAGCATCACCTCATTCATAAAAGCTGAACCATCATTTTGTGCGTTGAATTTTTTTCGTTCTGGGCAATCTCGTTTCTAATGACCTGTTTTGCCACAATAAAAACAATTTCCTTTCTTGGTAACAGCTGGTCCTACGTATTTCTTGTTACTCTGTGGTTTCTTGTGATTTTTCGCTACAAAAGCTTCTGATTTCTGCGGTTGAATACCCAGTCTACATTCCTCCATACATAGACGACTTGAAAAATTTTTCAACGACCGCTCACTCCTTTCAGTTGCTTCCCACGACGAAAAAAAATGTCTATGTATATTCATCCGATAGTGTCATCAGAATTTTGGTTATCAGCATGTTATCCGTTATCTTTTCACCTAAATCACCCAATTGTTTAGCAATTTCCTGCAATTTTGATATATGCACCGATATGCTGTCTCCAGGATCTTTCGAATATTGGAAAAATTGCTGTTGCAGGAGATGAATAGATGTTGCTGACTTCTGTTCATAAATGCTTTCCAAGACCGTCCACATTTCTCCTGCTGTTTCACAATGCACATAATTAGCATTAATGGCTCTTCTTCCATAGCGAACACAATGATTTTTTGAGCTATTGCATTCTTTGACTTCTACAATCGCAATTCCGGTTGTTCCGCTGGTTGCTGCATGGTCCATCCACAATGCCCCATAAATTGCTGGCACGTAAAATTACCCTTATTTAAAACTTCCACAGCGTCCAACCTTCTACACCGCTCAACTTGGATATTTTGATGTCCTCCATGTCCTCTAGCTTCTTGAATCCTTTTCGTGGCCCTTAAATGTATTATTTTCTTTAATTATGGGTGTCTGGGCCCATAAGAAATTTAAAAAAGCTTGTTTGTCGTTTAAAGAATTTGTATACAATAGACTAAAATATTTTTTTTTGAGAAAAATGTATACTAAGAAAAACAATTTACAGAGCTTACTTGAATTATTTTCTGTAGCATACAACAAAGTATTTTAATATAATGTATTAGGTTGTCCAAAAAGTAATTGCGGATTTTTCATATAGTCGGCGTTGAAAAATTTTTTCACAGCTTGTGACTCTGTAATTGCATTCTTTCTTCTGTCAATTATCAGCTCTTACTTTTAGCTTGCTTTAGAAAAAAAGTGTAAAAAAAGTATATTTGATTAAAGTTCATTCTATGTTTTATTAAAAATGCATTTACTTTCTTTTAAAAAATCCGCAATTACTTTTTGGGCAACCCAATAGATCGATATGCTGTATTCAACACATAAAACGCTTATTTTTATTCGATTTCGCTTAAATTCGGTACAATGAGTTTTGTTAGAACACTTCTAGTGTTCCGTACCGATCAGACCATGTTTGAAAATAGATTTTTTGGGGGGACTTTTCATTTATTTTTTAAATAAATTTCTCCAACAGTTTTCCGCGTTTAAGCCTTTGCTTCATAAAATGCAAATTGCAAATCAACGCAGTTGGCTTCAATTTTCCTTTGTCCAATCTAAGGGCCGTATATATTAATTGCCGATGACCCAGCATCGTATTAGAAACAATGAAATGTTTCCATTGCTTTTTACATAATATATGATACAATATGTTCTTATTTTATATCACTTTATAAATTTTATTTTCACTTGTTGTTTTGTTTTTGTTTTTATTTTGAATTTGTTGTTAGATTTATTCGATTTCGATTTATTTCTTGATACACTCAAACGAATACGTTTTCACATAAATGAATCGTAACGTAAAGTATTCAGCGTAAAGCCCATTGAAGAAATCATACCATCCACCGCCAATGTGAGACCGTTTAGTCAATGTGAGTAAACTCGAAGAAGTCGGAAAACTCTATGCTATAAGTCGAGAAAGGTCGGAATTCTCCAAAAACGCAGGACCAAAGTCAAAATTCAATTTCTTTTTGGTCCAGCCGAATATTGGGCACCCATCATCATCACCATGGATTCTTTTCGTTCGTTCGTTACATCGTGTTCCATTTTATAATTTCCGTTGAATTTTTTTAGATGTTTTATTTTGCTTATGAATGAAGAGGAAGAGTTTGGTGGTCTCTAGTAAATAGTCCGCGAGCTTATTTCATTCCCTATATTTCATTTCATTATTTCATTTGTTTTGATTACTAGTTTCTGAAAAAACAAAAAATAAACAACATGTGCATGGCGAGTTTGACTCTCACTATTGCCTATCCAATGTGAGCCTAATGACATCATTTTTAAATGTACGCAACTTATCTAATGGATGTTCTGGTCTCTAAAGCTTGCTCCCCAAAATCAGTACGTTTGAGTGTGTTTCTCTATATTGTAGCAGTCTATCATTTTGGGAAAGAGCTGTTAACACAGTGGGAGATAACATAAATTTTCGTGACTCGGTTTTATACATATTGCTCATGTGCTTGAAGAGTGCCAATACTTATAAAAGTTGATTTAGATTTCTTTACGATTTCAATTCCCTTTACGATCAAAGAAATAAAGAAAAAAAAATACGTAGTAAACCATAACAATTTTAGGAATTTATTATGAAATTTTTGCTCATGATTTTTGAAAAAGGTGATGGTAAAAAAATTCAATTAAAAAAACGGCATATTCAATTGAAAAAATGGTGAACATTTTAATAAATTTTTTCATTGGATCTAAAAATTTAATTGAAAATATGGAAATGTTATATTATAGGACGCACCCTCGATTTCTACATGATTCACATATGAAAAACTTCTGGACCACAAATTTCAGGTTTATGTTTGCGTCCATGATTACTCTTTAGAAACAAAATACATTCGTTGGTTTTTCCAAAAATTAAACGGAATATATTGTTTCCCGAACTATAAAGGAAAGAGTTGCGTGGCAGTAACTTAATAATTAACCCAACAGAAAAACATTTATCTAGAAGTTGTTATTTTTAGATCGTTGCTAAAGAAGTCCCTTTGCCATTATTATGAATTTTTTGATCATAAATAAGATTAGAATTGCGTCTAGAAATGTAAAAAGATAGTCGAAAGACATTTTATGGGGGAGTTTTATCTTCTGTATGTAGAAAGTATTTCTACATATATCTTTGAGCGGCTAGACTTTTTCACAAGCGGACAGTCATAACAGTACTGTTGGGTCTAAAAATGTTTCCGATTCAATTAAAAAAATTAAAGACCATAATTTTTTTTTGTCATTCGATTCATTCGCCAATTCAATAAAAACACCTTTTTTCCCTCTATAAAATCAGCTATTTTCAATGAATTATTGGTGGTCTAGGCCGTCATTGTTTAATTGAAAAACATAACATTTTCAATCACATTTTATACATACATTTTTTAAGATTCAATTAAACAAATGATTGAATTAATTAATTATTAATTGAAAATTACAAAAAGTTCAATCATGATTGTGATTGAAAAAGTTCATATTCAATTTAAAAAATTATTGAATCAATTACTCAATTTTTTAATTGAAACGTGTCTTAATTTCAATCAGGATTGTAATTGAAAAAATTTGATTGAACATTTTATTTTTTATCAAAATTTTAATTGAAAAAAATGTGATATTTTTTTTGCGCAGTTGAAAAAAATTTGCACATTCAAATAAAAAAATTATTAAAACTTTTAAAATGTTCAACTAATTTTTTAATTCAACTAATTACAAAAGTTATTGATATATTAAGAAATTGTTTTAATCCAATTAAAAAACTGATTGACATTTTTGAAAAATATCAATTTATTTCTATATTTGGTTCACAGGTGTTTATCGCCTGGAACACGAACTTGAAGTTTGTTGTTTTGGGCAAAGGTCCGTTGATTTGTTGTTGTTGTCTAAGCACTGTGGCTATATTACAGATTACATAAGAAGGCGGATTCAGTCTAAGACAATTTGTAACTAAAGCGTCCTATGGTTCAATTAAAAAAATGATTGGTTCAATTAACTTTTTAATTGAAAATTAAAAAACTTTTCAAGCACGATTGTGACTAAAATTTTTTTTAGATTAAGCTAAAAATTCAATGAATCTAGTAAAAAAAATTAAAAAATGCTTAAATCGATTAATTAACAACTATTTTATTTTCAATAAAATTTTTAATAGAAAAATTGTAGGCCACCGTAGCGCAGAAGTTAGCATGTCCACCTATAACGCTGAACGCCAAGGTTCGAATCCTGACGAGACCATCTAAAAAATTTTCAGCGGTGGTTTTCCCCTCCTATTGCTGGCAACATTTGTGGGATACTATGCCATGTAAAAACTTCTCTCCAAGGAGTTGTCGTACTGCAGTACGCTGTACAGACTCTGCTATAAAAGCAAGGTCCCTTATCATTGAGCATAAAATTGAATCGGACATCACTCATTGATACGTGAGAAGTTTGCCCCTGTTCCTTAGTGGGCAAAAATTGCATTTGTACATGCGCGATATGCATTTTGGGTTCCTTTAAAAATAGGAAAATCTTCACGCTACAGCTCCATATAAAAAAAATTACAAAATTGAGAAAATATTTCCTTTTGAGGTAAAAGTTTAGCTTTGCTTAGAAATCTCACAACAATTTTGCGAAAAAACATATTTTGCAACGGTAAAAAAAATTAGCCGCAGCCTATGTAGTACTAAAGATTTTTAGGAAAATACGTATACATACACTCTGGATTAAATTTCAAATTCTTAGCTCAATAAAGACGTGCTTCGATTTTATTGCCGAGTCCGATCAGCATGCCGCAGAGCGATACCACCAACCAAGTGGAAAGGCATTACAGGGCTGAATAACTAACAAAACCTAAACCGTCGTCTACATTGGATGTATCAGATTTATGATTTCAATTTCGAAATGTTTCTTTCACTGTGCAGCGATTAGAGAAACCTATCAAAAACAGAAGAAAAAGAGCTTAATTTGCTACGTAGTGTATTAAGCATTTAGTAATGACAAGCAAGTTGCTAGAGAGTTGATAGCTCGAAGCAGCTATAAGGCGAGCAGGCAGACATGGACGAGCGGCCGAGACTAAACGAAATATTTTAGGAACATATAAACTGGCATATTTGAAGATTTGAAATTTTATTTTCAGTTGTGCTTTGACCGTGCGTGGTACAAGAGGTATACATACATAGAAAGCTTAAGGGAAATAAATTAACACAGAGAAAATGGCCGATAAGGAAGATTCGAAATTTGGATTTAAAAATAAGGAAAAGGCCGAAGAAACCTTGGTCCTGCTGGAGAGTCACGATATGCAATATCGTAAATTGACCGTGCGCGGTCTTTTGGGTCGAGCTAAACGGGTACTCTCAAGTAAGCAGTCACCAATATATACCGCTCTAACTGGGGACCATTAAACTGACATATTTATTGTTTTTATTTCGATTTCTCTTTGCGCCACCTTTGCTGTGTCCAGTGACCAAAGCCGAAGATAAAGTTAAAAATATCAATGATGCTATTGAAGTATTTGAGAAGTGGTTGTCGGAGAACGGGGGCGATGCTGCCAACAAAAATGCCAAAACAGCCGGTGATGATAAAGTTGAGACTGTACCTGGTCTAGGATTTAAGGATAAGGAGGCTGCTGAGAAGACCCTCAAGTAAGTTTAAGACAACTTTTCTTCCCTATTTAATAATATAGCTCTTAAAAATGGAGCGTGTTTTTCTGCTTGAATCCGTTAACTTTGAATTTGGCTTGTATCTCTCTGCATTCGTATTTCTATTCAATTTCTAATAAATAGTCGAATAGATTTACTGTGCGAAGGTCGCGGTGGTCGGTGTCTAAAATGATGTCATTTGGTTGTCTTTGCCGTTGTGTTGGGATACACTCAAAGAAAATAATCTGTAATATTTTAGTTTGAATTGTTTTCTTTTAAGTGAAAAGCTGTTTGTTGGGGTGTCATAGAAATTAAAAACAAGCCAAATCATTGTACCCGATATTTAAATTAATTAGTTAATTGTCAATTTTTGTGTGTTAGTTTTATTGAAAAAATTTGCCGTTCTGTTTTGGAAAAATCACATCGAGATATGGGACGATCTTGAATTAGTTAAAATTAACTCGCACTGTTTTCTTTCACTTTGTATTCAGTAATCAATAATTGTTTCCAAACATAAACACCGGTATTCACAAAACTTTATGTTGATTTGAAATAGGTTTATTCCTTTGAACAGATTTCAAGGCTTCGTTAAGTTTTGTAAACGAGGGCGAAATTATTTAAATCAAAAAATGTACACGTATCAGCTTTCCGAAGACTGTCTTGGTGTTAATGTTTCTAAACATCACTTTTCTCACACCAAAACTAGAAATTGGATGAAGCCACAATGTGACAATTATGCATAGGAAATATGATAAATCTCATCATATTAAATCGGTTCAGATTTAGAAATATGACTCCTATATTCATACATTTATCCGTTTGTCCGATTTCTACTAATAATGTGAAAATATATTAAGGAATCTTTATTAAATTTGACACATATGATTCCCGTTTGACTTGATATTATTGTTGAATTTCATAGAAATCGCTCCAGATAAATAAATCTTCCGTAAATATGTGCCCACCGATTCTCATTTAGGAGAATTTTCCCTTCAAACAATTGTCGATCGTCTTTATTCTGCATAATGTCTTCTTTAAGACTTCTACATGTTCATCTAATTTGGACGAATATAACATAAATTTAGCTGTTTTCCAAAAGATGCACAAAAATATTGGCATATTGGATTCTATTATGACTCATGACATTGCTACTGCTTTTCATAGAAGTCGGTTCAGATTCAGATATGATTTCACTTTTAGAACTATGGCAAGAGCATTTATTAGCTTGAAATTGGTTCAGATTCGAATATGCATATTCTGTATAAAAAGTTTCGCGAATTTTTAAATATCAAAAATTGGTTCATGAATCTGTATAAAATTATGTATTAAATATGAAATCATTTGTATACCGAATGTTGACTCTGGTATATTTTTCGGTGGTACAAAATGGATATTCATGAATAAATAAACACTTTTTAAGAAAAATAAAATTTGCGATATTATTTGTACAGATCTCACAGATCCCATATATATGTTTGTATAGCCTTATTTAGACTAGCGTATTAAATAGTCGTTACAGCCGAACTTTTGCTTCACTCACTTGTTTTTATTTATTTTCGGCTTCTCCAAATTAATGACCATAAAACAATATTTTATAGCTTTTGATAAGGTGCTTTCATTTCAAAAACGAATACTTCTCTTGTATATCCATGAGTATTATTCAGTACTACGTAACATCAGTTTACGTCCTAAATTATATAAAGTAGCCGAGTTCGGGACCGTAGCTGAGAGGTTAGCATGTCAAATACAGGCCAAAAGAAATTATAAGCGTTGGTTATCCTCTCCTAGTGCTGGCGACAATTTTGAGGTATTAGATGGCTAATTAACTTCCAAATTTCACCGGCATTAGTGAGGTAAATATCGGACACTGAAAATTAATCTGATATCCTCGTAGAATACAGCGTCTTAGACTAAAACTTTAATCTATGCGGCACGACGATCTCTGAATAATATTATTATCATAATATTATTAGTTATATCAAAGTTCTATAAATTTTGGTTCTGCTCACTCAAGTCCATTAATTGTTTTATATATTTTTGACATCTAGTGATTATGCTGTCGTGCTTATTTTAGTCCCACAAACCTTTAAATTCTTTGAATATTTATATTTTTCGAGATGGATCCAAAAGTGTTGCTTGATACAAAATTATGTTCTTCATGTAAAGCCCGGTATGCAGCTCCAATGGAAACTTGGATAGCAATTTCTTGGTGACAAAAGATTATACCAAGGTTGAATTAAGAAGGTTGGCTGACTTGCCCAGCTGATGGAATTGTCCAAATCCCACTAGTACGTCAAATGCTTGCTTTGAATTTTAAAATTTTTTTCACATTTTCCTCTTTTTTCACATTTTAATTTATAATCTACACGTTTTAAATCATAAATCTTTTGATCTTGTGGCTGCTATACATGTTAATGCAAATAAAAACTAAAATATCCTTTGAGAAGTGTACAGAAATTTGACAGCCTAGTGGGAATTTGCGCCACCATAATCACAGGGTTGTATAGTTGATTTCGTTATTGTTGGGCAAGTGAGCCAACCTTGTTAATTCAACCATGGATTATACATTCGGTTGGTCTATCTGCCACACTTTTTTTCCGATAAAGTACGCATTTTTTGCCGATAAGTATCGAATTTAAAGAATGAATGTTGTGCAAATCATTATTATTCATTTCTTATTACACGCTATAGCAAAATATCGATAACCAGTACACTTTTGCGTTTAAATTCTATCCAGAACATCTGATATGCACTGAATAGGACTGAATTATAACACAGCAGTTATACAAGTATAGAAAATACGTGACGTAAACAATTATCACAACATTAGTTTTCTTTCCATGAAGCCGAAAATAATCTCCGATGATGTAACACAAAGTAAAACGAAAATGTCTTTAGCAATGAACATTTCGTTAGAGCTGCATACCAAGCCTAAATTATGTAATAATGCTAAGTAACATAGGCAATTTTTAAGGAAAATCTTTTCTTAATTTTGTAGTTAGAACTGATAATAAACAAATACATATTCAACATACACTCGAAAAAAGGCAATTGTTTTGCTCATCAAAAGTTGGATAAGTTTCTCTTAAATTATAAGACTATTGTCTAAAATTAAAATTTCCATACATTGTTTAAATCAGACTACAAGTCGTGTGTTTTTTTATACATATATCCATTAGGTGTATCAAGTATGCTGCTAATCTAATCCCTTTTGTTCAATCCCATCAATTTATGCACTGCTAATGTTGAAGTAATTTCCATATGGTATTGTCATCTTTTCGATTGCATATTCATTAAGAAATTTAACAGTCTTTCCAACTTAATAGACGTAGGCCTTTCCTTAGCGTTTTCATATTCGCGTGCCGCCCCGCCACCCTGTTATTAAAGTGATATAGAGTTGTGAATATCACATCTGTTTGCTTAGAAAATGCCTATACACGTACGTATGACAATATATGTAAGAAGTACATAAGCATTGAAAAAATTTTGTGTATGCATGACTTAAATTCCAAAAAAAAACGTGAAAGAAACTTTTTGATTTTAGTGTAACAACTATAGATACACATTCATATTGTATATTTGTATATCTAAACCAGTAGTGGCATGCACACAAATGTATGAATATACGTGTGCAAACACTAAAAGCGTAACACTTAGCCATACAATCATCATCCACATCCACATCCCCATCAACATCAACATCATCAGCATAATCATAATCATCGTTGTGAAGATTGTCATTAATTTTACCGGGTATTGCGTATATACTTATGTGATATGTCTCTAAACGAATTCATGCCTCTATATACATACAGACATATGTACATAAGTACGTAGGTATAGTATATGTACACTCATACATTCTGTACAAAATTCTATTGTGTCGACATTTGGGAGCGAAAAAATAGCATCAAAGGAATTATTCAAACAATAAATTTAAAGTTTTGAATGACAAATATATGTCTTTCAAAAGTACATAATTAATTTGACCGTTATTCGCTTTTTTGTTAGCAAAAGAAGAATATTATGACAGCTGTGAATTAATCGAGGAGATTCTTATTATCGATGTCAAACTTGAATGCGACGGTTCTCATTTATATGAGTTCTGTATTACTATCCAGTCATTTTAGTCATAAAAATTATTTAAAAATATATTTATTTGGATTTTTTCATTTGATGGCGCCTTTAGAAATCAAATTTGCAGTTAGGTTCATAAACAAGATATATCAAACTATTGCCCGGTATACCCTATCTTCGAAATTTACCTGCCTATGGATAAAAAAATCTGTTATATGTTAGAGGCTTCTGTGGCACAAAATGTAGTCAGCCTATGAATCAATCTGTCAATGTCATCCGAATGATATAATCACTCTGCAGCTTTCTAAAATTAAGAAACCTGGTACAGTTTATTCACAACAGGTTCATTTCGATTATAGAGGCCCATTTTCTAATATAAAACCGATCACCAGGTTTACCGACTTTAGCTCACAAAATGAATGTGTTTACGCAATTTGTTTGGAATTTTCAGAATTGTGTTATATTAGCTCTCCTTTTATTTGAAAATGATTGATCTCCGAATTTAGGTTTTTGAATTTATAAAAGCCTAATTTTTTAGCTGATTCTGCGGAAATTTTAGACAATGCTTTCTAGAGAGAAAGGGTTATGATACCCTTTATGTTCGGTAGAATGTAATCTAGATCGGACCATATTTCATATACCTTTTACCATAGTATGGGGATGTGCTAATATCATCATTCCGTTGGTAATACATCGAAATATTGGTCTGAGACTCAACAAAGAATATATATTCTTGGTCGTCTTGACATTCTAAGTCGATTTAGCTCTATCCGTCTGTCGAAAGAACGGTAACGTTCGAGGGAATAAAGCTAGGCGCTTGAAATTTTGCACGAATACTTTCTATTAGTGTGATCCGGTTGGGATTGTAAATGGGCTATATCGGTCCATGATATAGTTGCCGTATAAAGTGATCCTGGATCTTGACTTCTTGAGCCTCTAGAGGGCGCAATTCTTATCCGATTTGGCTGAATTTTTGCATAAAGTGTTTGGGTTTGACCAGCAATAACTTTGACAAGCATGGTCCAAATCAGTTTAGTGGTAGCGATTACTTCGATTACTATATATTCTCTTAAATCAGAAATATATATTTCCAAAAATCCATTTCTATTAATTAGCAAACGGCCAAGTCTTAATTTGTGGGACAATTGTGAAACTTTTCATGTCTGTAAATGTTTAACAAAACAAATGCTTAGTGAATCACACCGGAATAGCATGCCATTTAGTTATGAACAAAGGACTGGGTGAATATCAACGTAAGGGAAACCATTTAACTTTTTTTCTGTTAGCGAATATATTAACATTGTCATAAATCTTTAATTTTTTGTTATTATAGATTAATGCTTATTTCCATTCATTTTTGTTTGTATCAGAACAACTTCGAGTATATAGATGTGGTCTTATCAACCTGTATCCAAATTATCCAAATTATTGTTTGCATAGTGCGTTACGATGTTAAGAAAATATTTTTGTTTGAAAGCATTTTAATTAGCCATTGTTTGAGAATTGAAACGGGTTTGGAACAAAAATAGACTTTCCATCACTGCCAATGGTCAATATGTGTAATCGAAAAAGGCGATGATGTCAACTTACATGCCATATTAAAAACAAGAGACTGCGACATGGGGAGAGCATAAGAGAACGTCGGAGAGTCTTTGAGGAAATGTCAGTTTTAAAAATAGAAATAATTTCGGTTTAACTTCAACGTTTATAGCCGTTCTGAAAAGTCACTTGTCAATATTCGAATACCTCAAACAAAAGTTTGCCCCTTTCCTTTATGGAATTTTCACGGGTAATTTTGCAAACAAATTCGTGAATAGAAAATTTTGGCGTCATAGTTATGAATGTGTTTTGGGCGTATGACGAGTGCTTTTTGGTATGCCATTTCATTACTCATACGTTAAGAACAAGTGTTCTCTACGTTAATGAGGAATGCATATACATATACCACAACGTGGCAAAGAACTGAATGAGAAGAACAAATCTTACATCTTATATTATCTTAGAAAAGTGCAGGTAGTTCATAAACAAATGAGAAGTGGGCATATATTACATATTTTATAAGAAAAAGGTTAGACCAAAGAGGGTCTACTCAAAAAATTCGTACAGATTAAGTTTAAATACTACTAAATACTTCTTTCATATCTACGAGTACGTTCCGATTAAAGTTTAAGCTCAATGCTAAGGTTCCTCGCTTTTTATGCCGAACGGCGTGCCGCATAGCGACACCACTTGGTAGAGGAGTTTTAACATGGCAGGGCACCTCACAAATGTAGCCAGCATTAGTAAGGGGGTAACCACCGATGAACATTTTTCTGATGTTCACGAGTTGATTTGAACCCAGGTGTTTGGCGTCATGGGCCGAAATACTAACCTTTGCTCAACGTTGATCTCCACCGTGGAAAAAATATTTCTTGTGAGCAAAAATTAAATGATGTCCCATTAAGTACATTGATTTGTAATCAAATTTGAAATCTGTAGCATAAACTGAAAAAACGTTTCTCCTAATTTTAAAAATTGGAGTCAAAGATGGGAAAACTTAATTTAAGGATGATACATTTTCCATCTCTTTAAGGAAACATTTCCTTTGGTGAAAGATATTTTCCTTGACATCGGATTTTTTTTAAATGGTTGGTTAATTGATTCTTTATTTTGCGTCTTATTATTAAAGACAAATATTTACAATGAAGGTCAAAATATCGTTGAACGTTAAGAAATTAACTTTGGGGACAAGACAACAATGTACCTTAGTAAAAGGTGCAAAATGGTTTTACAAATAGGAGCGCCTTTAAATGTTTAGCTTTATTAGGTTAAGATACTAAGTTTAAAAACAGAATTTTTCAATAAAATAATTGGACCGTCATCTGTGAAGTAAAATAAGAATCAATCGGCGATCGAAATTTGACATGGATGGTCATATCCGTAAGAAAATAGTAGATTAAATTTAAAGATAACATTTTTATATTCAAGTTTTGGTTCTTTGATCCTACGAATAAGAAAAACCCAAAATTTTTCGGCCAACTTTTTTTTTCGTTTACGAAAATTCTCGCAACCGTAAAACAGAAATTGCACTAGAATTTTGATTTATAGTTTTTCTCGTGTAGTTTATTTATTGAAATTGTTGTTAACGAAAAAAGATGGTGGGAAAGACATTGCGAGGAATTCTAATTCATATACAAACTGTCGGTGCAGAAAAAGAAACTTCTGGGTGCGATCTCTTAGCCAATCGATCACAAACCGATGTGAGCTTCTAGAAAGAGAGTGAAGACTAAATAATGCTGTACTCCCAATATCCGTAATCTTTGATGCTTCTCTTGTTGAGGATATTTTCACCTTTCTTTCACCAAAATTGCCCTGACCTAAGAAAGTTCTACTCTACAAAATTTAAAATTTGATTAAAATATAGTACCTGAGTAAATATTGAGGAAAACACCACCAGTAAACAGCAGGCGGTCGATGATCATTAATAGTTTGTGAGAAATCGTAATTTCATTTAGCGCAAAAATTTTGATTTTTCCATCAAAAAATGCTTGTTTTCATCAGCACACCACGATCGCAATAGCAAATATTTTTATCTAATTTTTTGGTTACCTACGTTTCAATATGTTTGCTAGCGAATGACATTTAACATTTTTAAACGGTGGTGGCTTTTAGCTGGTGAAATTTAATCCAGAACCACCGTGCGTCGATAAATATTGGCGATGGCAATGTATCAGCGAATTGTTTGTGGGACAAAAAACAGTTCTGATTGCTGTAATTGATTTTATGGCTAACTTTACGCACACTTGCGAAAAGCGAACATAGTATGAACATAGAAAAAGCAATATAGACTCCTAAGAAAGTGTTTATAAAAGTTCTAACAGATTTGGGAATAGTCAAATCCTAAGTGCTTATATGTGGGTTCGCAAATATCACAGCCAAGATGAAGTGAAAAATTTGGGAACTATTTTGTTAATATGTTTTTGAGATCCAAGAATATAATTTTCTACATTTATGGTTTACACTGAAAAATTATTTCTCAATTTTAACGATTTTTAATTTTCCAATTCCGTAAAGAAGTTCAATAGATACTCGAAAGATGTAAATATGACTATATATTTCGTGTGATATTTCAATTAGATTAGATTCGATTATATGTACTCTCATTTTTCACTTGTATTTAATATCATTCAAATTATTTTTCTATTTGCAGGATTTTGGAAGACCGTGATCCTGAATATCAAAAATTAGCCATTAAGGGTCTTATAGGCAGCTCCAAACGTGTTCTCTCTGGTACTAAAAATGAAGAGAAAATCCAATCGATCAAAGATGGTGTTAAAATTCTGGAAGATTTTCTTGAAAAATTCGAAACTGAAAACCTCATCAAAAATAATCGTGCCTACTTTGTTTATGACGTCATTGCCAAACTACCGCAACCTGAAGATAAGTTGCAAGCAGAATTTTTAAAGGCCTACGGTGGTCCCAAAGCCAAGGGCAACTATAAACATTTGCGCACCATGTATCCCGAAGAAGACGATTCCACTTCGTGGGATATCATACGCAACAGAAATATTGCAAAAATTCTGGCCAAAATTAAAGAGGACAATGCCAAATTGTTCGATGACACAGGCAAGCCAAGTGACCTTCACATGCAGCTTATACATTGGGCTTATAGTCCTCAACCGGACAAGGTCAAAAGTTACGCTGCCACATTGAAGACAGATTGCAAGAAGGCCCAGAAACGTAAGTGTGAAGAGGAATCCGCAAGCGGCAGTAGCAGTGCCAGCAGTAGTGAAGATGAGAATGATGATGAAGATCGCGATGGTGATGCTGATGAAAACATGAAGGAAGACAAGGAGGAAAATGGTGAATCTCCGGCCAAAAAGGCGAAAACGTCATGAATCTGTTCAGACTGCTCCAACTCTAGGTCATTTTTATAATATATATAGTACTTATACATACGCACTCATAAACCTTTGTGAAATAGTTTTAAGTAATTTACTACATATCTCTATTTTAATATAAACCTCAAAAGTGTACGTCTGTTTCTATAGAATTGTTGTGATTTTCATTAAATATGAATTTCTACTGAAAGATAAATACCCAAACCAAAAGCCTCGTAGTGCAGAGGTTAGCATGTCCGCCTATGACGCTGAACGCCTTGGTTCGAATCCGGGCAGGAACATCAGAAAATTTTTCAGCGGTGGTTATCCCCTCCTAATGCTGGCGACATTTGTGAGGTACTTTGCCACGTAAAAACTTCTCGCCAAAGAGGTGTCGCTCTGCTGCACGCCGTTCGGACATGGCTATAAAAAGGATGGCCCTTATCAGTGAGCTTAAAATTGAATTGGGCAGCACTCATTGATTTGTGAGAAGTTTGCCCCAGTTCTTTAATGGAATGTTAATGGGCAAATTTGCATTAGCACTAAATGGTCAGACATAGTACATCATTTGATTTAATTTTTGCTCACAGGTTTTCTCAGCAAATCGTGAGATTGGTATACATGACGGCTTTATCCAAATATAAACCGATCTGGCCCATATAGGGCACGGACCTACATAGATGAGCCATAAACAGACAGATGGACAGACGCACATTGCTAAATCGTCTTAGATGTTTACGAAGATCAAGAATTCATGTATATATTTTATAGGGTCGGAAATGGATATTTCGATGTTACGTTTTTACTTATGATTAATATTATAAATGATTAATTTTTTCTTCCTTAATGCATCTCCGGCAAAATTTTGGATTTGCATTGACATAACCTAAGCAAAGTTTTCGTTGCCGATACCGTTACCGAAAATTTCGTTTTACAAAAATTTTAAATTGCACATTTTGTGGAATAATTTCCTTTTTTACGGCATATTTATGAGCATAAAACTCTTTTTTTAGTGCATAGAATTCCAATTTAATTTGGAATTGCTTTTATTCGACTGACAACAAAAACGTTGATTTCTTTATGTTTTTGTCAGAAGGAATAGAATTCTAATCGAAAAAAATTACATGGGTTATTTTGAAAAGTGATTTTCATATGTTAGTTCCGTTTGTATCACACGACATATACAACTCAACATGTGCTAAATTTTACATGTCATAAGACAACTACATGCCGTGTAATAGAGCTTTAAGCTAAAAACTTCTCCCCGAAGATTTGTCTCACTGCTGCACTCCGTTCGGACTTGGCTATAAAAAGGAGGTTACTTATTCCAGGCCTTTCTGATGACTAGGATGACCTCCATACCACAGATCGGCAGCTACGTTGTCAGTACCGGCAGATTTGTCGTTTTTAAGTGAGACCGAAACGGCCTTACGTTCTTCGCAGGTTGGTGGGGCTGTATATCCCTCTGTGGGATTCGAGGCACTGGGGGAATTAGAGAATCGGATATTACGTCCTCGCTTGTTGGTCCTTCGGAGCTGAAAAATCCACTAATTACTGTTCGGGCGTTGCTAATTCCGATCCGTCCTCATATTTTATTATTGTCGTTGGCCTTATATTGTTGTCGCTCATTTGTTTTATTGTCAAACAACGCCACGCATGCTTCCGATATTAGATGCATTTTCGGCTTGCTCTGCGGTTCCGGTGTTTTATTGCCTCAATAGTTTTGTTGCTTGTTCATTTTTTTTTGGGACCGTCTAGCAATGCCAACGACAAAGGTGGCCGTCTCGCAGTTTCGGGGTTTTTTAAGTTACAGAGGTATAACTTTGTGCTTGTTGTTTGAATCCTTTTCATGACGGCTGTTCGTAGACGTAGAGTGGCCACTAAGAGCATATGGTCACTATCGATGTCGGCTCCACGTATAGTTTCCCATCCATAAGCGAGTCCAGGAAGAGTTTGCTGATAAGTATGTGGTTCCATCATGTGATTCCAAGCTATAGTTGCGTATATATTTATGATGGCAGTTTGAGCCTCCGGTTTCTTGTGCAGAAAAGGTATAAATAATGAGCCCGCTTTGCTTTCGGCGACAATAAAATACCTACCCCATTTATTCGGTGTATTTCGTAACCTGAAAAAGTGAAGTGCTAGCCAGCTTGAAAATCCATAGCTTTGTTTTTGCCCTTGGTACTAAACATAAACCGAGGATGTCGAGGTTGTAATTTGACATCTCGTACTGGACTTGGTAAAGTCTTGATGTTTCTGAGAGAGTTTTGACGTTCACATTTGCGATTCGATTTTCATTTTGATGCATGATTTTTTTTTAAATTGGAAACCCCTCGATTTCTCAAAATGTCCAGAGTTCCTTTTCGGGCTTATGTTTTTTTACTCCATATTTACTCATTCAATTTTTTTTGCCTAAAACAATATTTGCAGCTTCTACAGCCAATTTACAAAAAATGGTGATTTGTTCTTATTTTTTTAATTTTTCTCGTCCATGAATATTGAAAATTCAGAATCTCAAATAAATTTCTAGGTGTAAGATCGTTTTACAATATTTAAAGTTGATTCAGGCATATACGCTTATGTATGACAATTAAATTACCTTTAATGCAGTGTAAACGGTCTGGATATGTCAGTTTATTTGTTTAAATGGAGATAACTTATTTTTCAATGTAAATGTCATTTTTTGTTTTTAAAAAAATTTGCAAACTGGTCTAGTTATTATATGTGTACGTCTTATTGTACATTCCACCAAAGGATGGAGGTATACTAACATCGTCATTCCATTTGTTACACATCGAAATATTGGTCTAAGAACTCATAAAGTATATATATTCTTCGTCGCCATTACATTTTAATTCGATCTTGCCATGTCCATCCGTCTGTTTGTCTGCGGAAAACAGGCTAACTTTCGAAGAATTAAAGCTAGGAGCTTAAAATTTTGCACAAATACTTGGGTATAAAAACATTTTTCAAAATTTGTTTGTTGATTTCGTATATAAACCTCATCTTCTGATCTCATAAAATTGGATTTTAGTTATATTTAGCAGCTATATAGATCGATCTCCACACTTAAAGTCTTGAAGCAATAAATTTGTAATTTTTCATCCCATTTCGATGAAAGTTGGCACAGTGAGTTCTGATAGACCCTCATTCATTTCTGTGAAGTGCAGTTCTGATCGGACTATATTTGGATATGGCTGCCCTTAGACCGACCATCCGATCTCCAAATATAGTCTGATCTAAACCGGACTACACAGAAATTAATAGGGATCTATCAGAACTCATTGTGCCAAATTTCATCGAAATCGGATGAAAAATTACCAATTAATGCCTTAAGACTTTAAGTCTGGATACAAAAAATACGAAATCATGAAAAATTGTTTCAAATATTTTTTTATACCCAAGATATCTGCAAAATTATAAATACCTTAACGAGGTATTTATTGGGTATTTACCCAATAAATACCCAAGCGTTGGGTATTTACCCGGTAGGAACCCATCTCAATCCATTACCCTTTGTTTACCCATAAAGAGATAGCGGCCAAAGAACTCGGCAAATGCGATCGGTCCAGCCGAACTTGGAACGCTTTTACTTGTTTGTTTTCCAAATTCCAAATATATTACCATTATTAGTTCGCGATAAATGAAAAGGATACGCGCTTAGTGTGTGCTCGCCAGCCAAATAAAACTCGCCTTGTATAAACTGCATCATTGTGATTTTTTATTAAAGATTTTAACAATCACTCGCTCTCGCGTCTTTTTTATAACATGTAGTAGCATTTGTCGATATTCATTTATTATTTGTTTATTTTTGCTATAAAAGGTATACATACATAAATACACGTGTGTTGATAATGTTTGCCCTAGAATTCATACAATTGGTACAAATTAAAATTTACCATAATACAATTGCTCATGGTGTTTGGTCGCAGCCACTGAAATATGATTCAAGGTTGACCTATCCCGATTTGAGTCATCCTCCATGGAGGAATGTGTAACTGAGTCCCTTATCAAGAGACCAGTGTCTAGGCTGCTGCCTTTTCCCGCAGTTGTCAACAAGTGGTGGTGGTGGTGGTGGTGAGGATGATGATGATGATGATGATGTTGATCTTGTTTTGAGGATGTTGACGTTATTGGTGTGCCACTTGATGCGGCAGCATTTCCTCCAGCAAGGTGGCCATAGGCCATGTTGAATAATGCTTCTGGATCACAGACAAATCTATAAACATATCTTTCGCCATTTACTTTCTGCATGATACCTTTTTCGTAGTAGTAACGTAGACTACGAGAAAGTTTGTCGTAATTCATTGCTGGTCGGTTTTTTTGTATGCCCCAACGTCTGGCCACCTCTTCAGGTTCGATTAATTTGAATTCCATGCCCCGTCCGGTCCAGGCAATGCAACTGGAACTAAAAACATAGTTTGCAAAAGCTGGAGATAGTTAAGAAAAACTTACTTTGTAGTGGGTTCATCCAATAAGGCTACCAAAAATTGCCACAACTGCAGTGAGCCCCTTCTTTGGCTCACAGTGTGACTGGTTGTAATGCCATTATTAGCTGTATACAGACTTTCCAGTTTGAAATCCGAGTCCGTCGATGACACAGCGGTAGATGAGTCTACTCCATTGGCCGTCCTCAAAGCATAGGTGGAGGATATCGCTGCGTTGTAAGGATTTTCATATTTGATGTCCACATCTGATGTTGTGGAGACTGGCGCCAATGTCAGAGGGCCAATTTCTGAAGTGGGTCTTAAACCATAAGCTGAGGATGTGTTTTGTCCGTTGTACTGATGGTAGACGCTGGGAGGTGACGATGAACTTAAAACGCTGGGATGACTGAATTTAAAAGCGGACGAATGATGTGGACTTAGATGATGCCCATGATGATGATGATGAGGATGTAAATTAGTTGTTTGAGCATGGTGATGGTGATGCGCATGATGGTGGTGATGTGGATTCTGATGAGGGTGGTGGTGATTGGCCAAATGTGAAGTAGTTGAATCCGGATGTTCGTTTTTAGAACTATGAAAATGTTGACCAAATTGTAGGGAAGATGAAACGGCGGAATTATTGCAAAATGAGGCGTCTAAAAATAATTAAAAATTTAATGTTAAAAACTTTTGTTGAAGCATGGATTTTTTATTGTACGATAAGAAGCGCGACTATAAAATAAGCAAGTGATTTTCATTAAATTGTGCGAGACCTCGGAAACTCAGTAACTGTTCCAATGGAATTTTTGTCTTGTAACAGTCGTGCTCATCGTTATCAGCTGTGTATTTAAGCCTAGTACTGACTTCCACTTTTCGCCGAATAACTGTCAAAGAACATGCGAACACATTCCGAAGAAGTGGTACTGAGTTCCAGCGACAAAAAAGTTGAAGTTTCCAAGTTTCTTTGTTGCGGAACAGGTATTAGATTCTTCATCACTCCCATCCCATTTTGGATGATAAGAAGTTTAAGATGATGCTCTTTGGTCTTCAGACACGTTTCTTAAACAACATCCTTACATCTGACGTTGAATCCGAAATAGAAATAGGCAACGAACCACCGAGACCAACCTCCAGAATGCCTAACAAAAACGCTCATGTGACACTTTCTAGTACTCGAAATGAAGATTGTGATGACATATCCAATGAAAAATATTGACGACAATAAAAGTACAAAAATATGTACGACAAAATGCGTGTGCTTAGAAATGTCCAAAATATAGCTCTCATTTATTTAAGAGATTTGAAAACAATAACATCTGGAGTTACAGAGTTTTTTCTATTCGGAAATGTAAATGCAAACAATAATAGTTGCAATTATTTGCCAAACAACACTGCAAGAAATTTGTTATTTAATCACCAGCAGCTACCGCCCAATTAGTATGCTAAGAAGTATCGAAAACATTTTTGAAAAATAATATTGCAAAGATTGGTAGACTACACTCATAATAATAATCACCAAGTAAAAAGAATAACAAATTTTATTGAAAACAATAAAATCAACGAGAATGACACTTAAAATGTTTCGACGGATAATTTTTCAAATTAGATAGGGTAGGAGCTCCAATTTATTTGCAAACATTTATTAAAGATTTTCTAACCGGTACAAAAATGGGCCTGAGCATTGGTGACAAAGAGTCTAATGAAAGATTAATACCGGTAGGAGTACCTCAAGCTTCAATATTGTCACTTAATTTGTACTCGATGTATATTTCTGACTTTAAAGTTTTGAAAGATTAGAACAAAGCACTATATGCAGATGATACTGCAATTATTACTAGTGGAAAATTATCAAATGCCATGATTAAAACGATGCAAAACGCACTTTAACACAAAGAAAAATATATTAAAAATTGAAATTAACAAAAGAAATTGTTAAAAAAAATTGGCCATGTTGGATATTGAAGATAACGGGGCGGTTTGAAATCGAAAAGAGTCAAAACTTTTCTTAACACCTCCGCTGTATGAAAATGCAATGAAATGATAATGCTTTGATAGACAAAGTTTACGAAAACTTAAAGTAAACAGAAGAATGTTTTTGAAAATTTTGCAAATTTTTTACAAAAAAAAATATTTTTCATATTAACAACGATGCCATTTAAACCGCTAAAGATATTGACATGATTATTTCTTTATTTTTTCCACGCATATACTGGCACAATTTGTGTGAAGCTTCCAGTATAAAGCTTAAAACTTTACGGAGTTATTAAAAAACTGAAAAAAACCCAAGTCAAAATGTTGATATTTCGGTTCAGAAAATCACAATTTATAGGCCCTTGATGGTTGGGAAGTGGAAAGTGGTATAGACCATTTTCCTGAAATCCTACGTTGTCCTTTATAAATGGCTAGAAGATTTTTTACCGATCGAATCAACAAGTAAAATGAGGCGATCAACTGGTGGAAGACATCTCAAAACCCCCTAACGCCACTTTGGCCCGTGCCTTCCTTGCACACATTTTTAATTGTACGAATTTAATTTTTAGTTAATAGTATCAATTTTGTATGGATCAATTTTGTATTGTTTTCCCTTTCACACATATGTAATGCGGAAAGAAATTCGAATGAGCCGAATATATTTCTAGCGTCTATCACAAACCGATAGAAAGTGGTAATGTGTATTTTTATCTCTCCATAAAATATTATTTATTTAATTATAATTTTAAGTAGAACTGATTTATTGTGATAAATATTACGCTGAAATACTAGTTTAAAACAATATAAATCGGAATGCGGGCAAATTCCAAACGCAACAAATTGGAGGACATTGTAGAATGTAACGTGGTATTTATTATAAATCATATAGATGTTTCATTGACGTGGAAAACAACTCCGAGGACGGAGGATAACACATGTGGTTCTAGATTTCGAGGTATTGTACAAAAAAATTTTAGGTTGGTAATTATAACGAATCATTTTAAATATGTATATAAATTACTCCTTACGAATTATGTCCTCAATAATGAAGTGAGGATCATAATGAAAACGCAAATCTGTCTTCTTTTTTGATGCCTTGCACAATTAAATTAAAAATATACATTTTAAAGCATTACATTTCATGTTTTATGCGCAATTTAATCGAATGGAATAAAAAGTTTTTTTTTTTTTAACAAAACAGTAAAAACGACATTCAAACGAAAGATCAACTTTCAAATAAATAGGTTTATGGAATTAATAACCACTTTAATTGGATATTAAAGCTTATAATAAATCCAAATTCCCAAATTGGTCATCAACAACACAAAATCTTTATAAGACCGATTTCAGGAAATTTTTAATTCTATTTAAAAATTTCTTTATTGCACCTAGTTTTTAAATTTTCTGTGCAGAAAAGGCGTATCTTTCCAATTACAAATGACAATTTTAGAATCTCACTCCTTAATGTTCCAACCACAATTACCTGTAATTACCTACAATACAACAAATCAACTACTGATATTTGTACTTCAATGTTTAAATGATAGCCTGATATCTTATCTTCATAACCACCCTTTCCACCCTTAAATGAGCACCCTTGCATAACATTTACTGAACATATGTATGTATGTACTAGTATTTTACGTTGTAATTCACACAATCTACAATAATCTGCTTAATAGCAAACAATAGAGACGGCATAGATTTTGCGCCAAATGGCCATCATCGCATCACCTCACCGTCAGCACCATCAGGCATCAACCTCAACTGAAGGAGCATCATTGTTAGGCTATTTAAAAACAATGAGCATTAATTAAATATAGATGTGATTCGTAGTCCCCCGGCAGCAGAACCTTTTAAAGTAAACTTTTCATTCTTTCAGTGTTTTACGTTAACAATGCGTTAAATAAGTTACATTCACGCACACAAACACACATTTATGTAAAATGCTCACTGAAATTGGCTGCAAACGTATGGTTGAACGCAGCAAACAAATAGTGAGAGTCAGCCAAAGAAAGGATGTTTGCTTTGCATGGCTGCACCTTGAAAGTAATACTCAAATACTCGTTTGCAGCAATGCCTGTATCGTTCTTTGGAGATCCTTGTACCAGCCTCACTTTAGGGTAATAGCTTTCTCGTCGCTCTCAAGTGTTTAAATATTCAACAGATACCTGCATAATCTATGACACCGTGTCGGGGGTGTGGGTAAATACACAGCACAACAAGTACCACCAATGGATTTGAGTCCATTTTCCTCCACCGCCCACATAGCGCAATAACAACAGAAAATTAATAACAACATCCATAAAGGGGGACCGATGCTGCCGTAGCCGAAGTTTCAAAGGCAAGGGAATGTTCTTGATGGAGTTGAAAATAAGGTTAAATATTGCGTAAACATTCTCATGGGATAATCAAATATTTGATGTGAATACACAGAAAAAATTAAAATATTGATTTAGTTAAGAAATTCAATTCAATTAAAAGTTTATATGTATATTTCAATCAAAAATTTAGCTGAAATCTGACCTATTAACAAATTTGTATTATTAATAAATGATTTTACAATTTGCATTTGTGACAAGCTGAACAATTCAATTAAAGCGGTTATCAACTCAATAAACCAATTTGTTGGAAAATTGTTTATTCGTCAAAAAACACGTTTATTCAAAATAAATAATTTATTTTTCGGCTATAAATAAACCATTTTTTACACCATTCGATTAATAATAGATACAAAATGAAATGTATTGCATTAAAACATTTTGTCTTTTTATGAGAAACAAGAAACGAATTAGCAATACAAACGGATTAATGGACGAAAAATTCAAGGTCAAAAACGCTGCAACTCCTTAGTTTTTTCGAATTTCGAAAATTTTCTGTCATTCCGCAGTTCGAAATTCGACGACGAATTTTTTTACCATTTTTTTGGTTAAGAAAATCTTTTAATTTATTCATTGTTGCTTGGGCACTATGTAAATGACGAAAAAATTCAAGTGAACTTTTTCAAACGTAATTGCCCTTTTTTACTGTTGTCAATAACATATTTTTTGAAAATGTGGCTTCAAACCATTCATTCAGTCACTAAAAGAGCAATATGTACAGGTAGATGAAATATTGGGTATTGGACTGTACGTCATTCACTTAGGTATTTACTTTCTTTGCGCCTCATACAATTTTTTATCGCAGGTGCCATCTCTGTAAAGTGTATAATAAGGAAATTATTTTTATATTGACAAAAAAAAAAAAAAAAAATCGTAAGGAATACCAACCTTACTGATCCACATGAAGCGATATAGTTTAGAAGCTGTGTTTCTGTTGGTCAATGTTAAGAAGCCTAATTTATATATTGGACATTTAAATACATATTACAATGCAATAGCGAATTGAAATTAAATCTGGTATGTATTTATTTGCATTAATTTAGCACATAAATACACACCTGATTTAATTTTTAAATTTTTAGATGAGTTTCGCATGTATACTTCGTTCATTTATAGTTTCTCATTCCCGATTTTTCTGTTATGCACTCCTCCAACTCACACCACAAATTTATTTTATTAAAAAATTATTGAATTTCGTTTTGCGCTGTTTTTTTTTGGTTATTTCATTTTATTGTTGGATTTATATGTCCAGCTGAAATCATTATAGGGTTTGTTGTTTCTATTTAAAATAGAAAGCAAAATAAACAAATTTATTTTCCTCTAGTTACGCTAATTGTTGTTTTGTCTTGAACAAAGTTGTTGGAAGTCATAACCAATCGCTACTTGCAAAATTTCAGCCAAATTGGATAAAAATTGTTTCCTCTAGAGGTACTAGAAGTCCAGATCCGAGATCGGTTTATATGGCAGCTACACCAAAACATGGACCGATTTGGCCCATTTACAAGCACCTTCCCTTACTCCTTCAAAAGTTTGTGTGCTTTCGACAGACAGACAGACGGACCAACATGGCAACTTAGAATGTCAAGACGATCAAGAATATGTATACTTTGTTTGGTCTCATCAATATTAGGATGTGTTGCAAACGAAATGGCGAAATTGGTATACCCTATCCAATGGTGAAGGGTATAAAAAAGACTAATGTTTAACAAATTTTTAATACGCAAATTGGCCGACAGAAGCGCAACTTTCAAACCACATCGCTTGATTTGGATCAATTATCAAAATTAAAATAATTCCTTTATCATGAACTTTAAAGACACGACAATAGTATGAGACGTAAGGAAGGAAATACCTATACACAATGTTCGTTTATTGACTTTGCTTTGAAGCCACATTTTCAAAAAGTTTCATAGAATTTTGGCAGCGTACTATATGAACCCTGAACGGCCACACACCATGATGACAACTTCATCCTCGTAGCCAACAAACTTTATCTGTCCTTTTCTAATGACCTGCAAATCCGACAGATAATCCAGAGCCAAAAAGGGGTACACAACCCTCCTTGTGATGAGTAATCTCTCATCACAATTTTACTTTTGAACCTTTTGTTAGCATTCACTTGGTAGCTATCTACGGCTACAATCACCTTATGAAAACTATAGGTGAGCAAGCTCGTTCCGGACCAAAGGACCGATTGCTGCCGGACCAGGGAGGCCATTGGTTATTAAAAGGCGCCAATAACTCGCCTTGTCATATCGAGCATCATAAGCACTTAGTACTTGTGCAAGAGTCGGTGCCGCCCGATCGCTCACTGAGACTCTCCGCTCGATTCTGCTGATTCTCCCTGACTGCCGTTGCAGCAAATCTGTATGGAGCATTCTAATATCCGTAGCTAAGCTTCTCGTTACAGCAATGAACACCACACAGATCGGACCTTAATGTTCCGGTCAGTTTTGTGGGTAAAGGCTATGGAGCTAATTCGAATTTTGAACCTTTTTAAAAATGTGTTTTCCTGCTTGACACTCAAAAATTAATAAACTTCTTTCTTCTTGCTCTGATTGGTCGAAACAAATTTGTCGAAATTTTTAAATGTCAGGGCGAATCGAATTGTCTTGGCCCTGTTAAAAAAAATGTAGACATATCAAGTTCCCAAAAAAAAAGGCTTTGTTGTAGCAATTCGCCGATGCGTCCACCTTATTAAATACGCGTAAATTTAATGCGCATGTAACTCTTGCTTTATAATTGAATATAAAAAACTCAATAATACTGATACATTATTTTAAATGCCCTCCCCCCTCTCTCTTGTTGTTATCCGTTGGAAAACAAATCGAGATTTCAAAAAAACCGTCGAAACGTTAAGGGATTAAAAGTTGAAATCATCAAGCATCAAAACGGCCAAGTTTTGACCAAAAAATCGTCAAAATCATCGTCCGGTCCTGTGAGAGATTTCTATTTTTTTTAAATTCCTTTTCACAAAACCAAAATCTTTCAACTTGAAATTTTTTGAACATTGCTATTACTCCATGCAGGAGAGCAGTTGTATCGTGTAAAGGTGCAAATTAGATTCTGCATTAATACCGACGATTGTTTGGAAACAACGTTTGGCGTTATCAAAACGATTTGATTATGCCTTGAAATTTCAAGATTCCTCGTTGTGGGTTAGTTAGCGGTTTATTATCCTCAAACTCGTGTTGCATGCATATCCATCTGCCTTCACTTTGGGTTGGCTGTCATTGGAGCGTTTGTAAAATAAGAAAATAAAATGAATTGTGTGCGATATTCCAGTTCATGACAGCAGATAATTCTCCTTCATTTCAAATTTGTTTATATTGGGGAAATGTAATAAAAACAAATTGAATTATTGGCTCTTGCCTGAAACATCCTTGTTTGTAGACAAGGAACTACAATACTATGCTGTGCACGCCTTGTTCGTATACAGTTAAGACCAACAGGACGATTTTGTGAGCCTTTCTTTTTCACATAATAAAAAAAATTTGAATAAATTAAAACAAATGAATTTGAACAATATTGCTCATTTGACGTGCTTCTTGTGTGGACCCCGGGGCCGCGTGACTCCTAATGCGGGGCATATTCATTCTCTGTTTAAACCACTTAAAATCTTACCATCATCGCTTTTCTTTAAAATCCCTGCAGGTGGTGAAGCTGGGAATCTATCAGCGGCAAACAAATATCGCCCAGTGGAAAAGACATGGAAAGAGAGAAGCAGGTTTTTTGTTAAAGGAAAAATGGTTATTTATCGAGCAGATGAAATCTTAAATTCTCTGCGATATGAATTTACGCCATATCCTTGAAGGGATGGGAACTAAGAGACGAATCAATTTAACATCAATGCCTATTTTTGTGATGGTGCAAAAAAATGAGAGGGAGGGGTAAATAATTCAGGGATCATGGTGGGATGCTGATGTTGTTCTTGTTATGAATAAGTCATTTTGTGGGAGTTTCCATTAATTTACCTGTAGCAGTATGGATGCGTCACAGCTGGAATGTCGAAAAAAGACGAAGTTCTTTCATGTCGCACTCCTTTGACGTTCACTGCAAAAGAAAAACGATTTTTGTATTAAATTTTTTATGTTGATGTTTTTTTTTTCGACAAAAGAAACGTATAAGAAAATACGGGGGACCGGGGTATGTGGTAGATTTCCATTGGCAAGAGGTTTGTGGCCTCTAAATTTGTTCTATTTAAGATGATAATAGCATGATGTATTGCTTTCTATACATACAAAAAACATATGTATGTTTATGTAATAATATATCATATTAACACTCCACAGGACATCTATTGCATCCGTAGAAGTCTTTGTAGGAAGAAATGGCTTGTTTTTAATTTTGCTTTCGTATTTGTGTTTGACCTTGGATGATGCCTGCCGGCCAATGGAGTTCTGGCTGTGGGAGTGTGGGAGATTAAGACAGTTTTCTTCATTGGCAATAACAAACAACATAAATATTTGTATTGTATCATAAAAAGTCGACAATTGTTTATGAAAAATGTCAATATTCCTGAGGCCATGGGGTGCGTTTGCATACGGACGTAGGTATGGCAAACGACTGCACGTGCTGCCATACCATTTCAAGCAAGGCATTTGCCTGGATGATGCTTCAATGTTAACTTTGTTTGGGAGTTTGCGATTATACAATCAAGAGCCAACATTTATTTACCAAACATCTCTATCCAAACTGTAAAATGTACGTCATTTTTGTAAGGCCAAACGTATCGGATGGATAGGGAAACATCGCTTTTATTAGACTTTGCGTTGTAAGAAATGAAGCGGGATTCCTTTCCGTGTATAAATTATGGCAGTCCCTTGCAAAGCAATTTGCCCATTGTGATACAGCATTAGAGAAGCCAAAGCTTTGGGTGAGAATCAAACCCAAGCACTGGTAAGCCGCGTAGGCAATTTACTTAGCCGCTTAGATGTGCACTTGTATGTAGTTTAGGGAGAGTGACAGTCTATTTTCTAAGCAGACTCACTTAGACAATTTGTGTCCATTGTGATACCACAGTAGGGATACATCAGGACTCTGATGGGAATCGGACTCACGACCCCCGCACGGGTAATCCGAGCACGCTATCAAATCAGCTACCAGGGCGACAATCTGAGTCGATCTAGCCATGTCCATCCGTCCGTCTGTGGAAATCACGATAGCGGTCGAACCAATTAACATCTGCTCGAAATTTTGTATAAAGACTTTTATTGATGCAGGTCGTTGGGGATTGCAAATGGGCCATATTGGTTTAGATTTACATTACACGATCTCCCGATGTGACTTATTGAACCCTTGTAAGCCACAATTTTTGTCCGATTTGGTTAAAATTTAGCAAGAAGTGTTCTGTTACGACTTCCAATAGCTGTGTCAGCTACGGTCTATAACCTGATATAGCTCCCATATAAACCGATCTCTCGATTATTCTTGTTCGATTCCTAAAAGCTTTAACCATTGCCTGGTTTGGCAGAAATTTGGTACGTAGAATAAAATATTGCCTTTCAATTTAATTTTGTCTACATTTTTAGCAGAATCCATGGAGGTGGGTTCCGAAGGCCCACGTGCTAAGTTCGGCCGGACCTATTCTTATATACCCTCCACTATGGATCGCATTTGTCGGGTTCTTTGCGCTGTATCTCTTTTTAGGCAAACAAAAAATAATGAATAAGAACTGTTATGTTATTGGAGTTATATCAAGTTATAGCCCGGTTCGGACCATAAATGAATTGAATACTGAACATTGCCAGATGTCATTGTGTAATATTTCAGTCCATTCGGATAAGAATTGCGCCTTGTAGGGGCTCAAAAAGCAAAATCGGGAGATCGGTTTATATGGGAGCTGTATAAAGCTATAGATTGATTCAGAGCATATTAGACACGTATGTTGAAGGTCGTGAGAGAAGCCGTTGTACAAAATTTGTGCCAAATCGGATGAGAATTGAGCCCTCTAGAGGCTCAAGAAATCAAGATCCCATATCGGTTTATATGACAGCTATACCAGGTTAAGAACGGATTTGCGCCATACTGAGCTTAGTTGTTGGAAGTCATAAAAAACACCTCGTGCAAAATTTCAGTCAAAACGGATGAGAATTGCGCCCTCCAACGTCTCAAGAAGTCGTGATCCAAGATCGGTTTATATGGCAGCTATATCAGGTTATGAACCGATTTGAACCATACTTAGCACAGTTGTTGGAAGTGATACCAAAACACCGCGTGCAAAATTTCAAATCGGTCGAGAATTGTGCCCTCTAGAGGCTCAAGAAGTCAAGACCAAAGATCGGTTTATATGGCACCTATACCAGGTTGTGTACCGATATGGCCCATTTACAATCCCAACCGACCTACACTAATATGAAGTATTCTTGCAAAATTTCAAGCGGCTAGCTTTACTCCTTCGAAAGTTAGCGTGTTTTCGACAGACAGCCGGACAGAAATGGTTAGATAGACTTAGAATGTCATGACGATCAAGAATATATGGGGTCTTAGGCGGGGGGGTCTTAGGTGGGTGATGTTACAAACAAAATCACGAAATTTGTATAGGGGGAATACTAATATGGAAAAGAACACAATTTTCTTTTTGGTTTATTTGTCTGTGCCACCTTCCCCCAGCGATCGTGTCTATATACCGGAATGACCTTTATCCGCAAAGGGAGCTTGCCAATGTTCATTACCCCAACAAAAACAAACTCATTAATACTTACCATTATATCTGGAATTTAGATAGCTCTCCGTGGAACTTTCAATGCCAAATTTTCCAATGGACGTTCCAGTACTACTAGTGGGCAAAGCAGGTGCATACATAACAAATTCTTCAGATATTTGATGTTGTGGATGGCTGGGCGTGTGATGGACATACCACTGCTCTCTGGCAAGGTCTAAAAAAAACCAAAAATACACTACCAACGGTTAGATGATACATTTTTTACGATTGCTCATTGCGTCAATATGCAAGGTCCAAAAACACCTTACTACCAGACGGTTATCAAAATCGTAATCTACTATCAACTCTAACAAGTTTTGGCCAAGAAACCATGGATCTAAAATCGAGTTTCCAATTTCAACGAAAAATGTTTCTTTTGGCTCAATTTTGGCCATAGATTGTGATTTTGATAACTGCAAAAATTTACCCACTCTATTCCTTATTCTTTACCTGTATTTGGGAGAGTGGCAACAACAGCCGAGGAAGACACAGTTGATGATATGGTGGTCAAGGGTGTCGTCATACAACAATGACTCTTCTCCATGTCAGAGTTTAAATTCATATCGGCGGTGGTTTCCAGTAGATTACTGCTGTGGTTGTTGGGGGCGGTGGAATTATTGCTGCTGCTTGTGGGTTGTAGTTCATTGCATTTCTTTTTATCCAGACTGGGGGGACTATTGCCTCCGCGACCGTTGCAATGTGATGCTTTATCGACAACGGATGCTGTGGAGACATTGCTTGTGGTGGAGGATGTCGAGTACGCATTGCCGTTGATAGGGTTAACGTTGTCAATGCTATGACGAGTTATGTGAAGGCTTTCCAAAACTAAACTGTTGCTACTGTTATTTGTGGGATTGGTGTAATCTGTCTGTAAGCAGGATTAAAGTTGTAAAAAGCGCATCATAAAAATATGAAATTAGAAATAAGCGCAAAGGAATATATTTAATTCAGGAGTTACAATTACGTTGTAAAGTGGTTTGTATAATCACCGAAGAATACGGGAATATACATTTTCTCCAAACTTTTAGAACACATCAAAATATCCATAAAGTGTGTTCTAGTTCCTCCAAAAATTCTAAGACTTTGTGTGTTGAAATTAACCTACATTCTTTTAAAATGAAGCAGGGACGTAGCCAGGGCTTTCTTTTGTGGGTCCCATATTAGAACTACAAAATTACGTACATGTGGTAACATTGGAAAAATAGGCAATTTTTTTGGGCGGAAGGAGGGAGTGGGATTTTCTGGTATGATAATTCCCCTGGCTACGCCCCTGGAATGAAGATATAAACTGAAACATTGCAGAAACCAATTTTTGACCATATTTTGATAAAGCCCTTATATAGACCAATCTACCGATTTAAGGGGAGGCCACCGTAGAGCAGGGTTAGCATGTCCGCCTATGATGCTGAACGCCTGGGTTCGAATCCTGGCGCGACCATCAGAAAAAAATTTCAGCGGTGGTTTTCCCCTCCTGGCAACATTTGTGAGGTACTAACAAATTTTGCCAGCATGCCATGTAAAACTTCTCTCCAAAGAGGTGTCACATTGCGGCACGCCGCTCGGACTCGGCTATAAAAGGGAGGCCTTTTGAGCTTAAACTTGAATCGGACGGCACTCATTGATATGTAAGAAGTTTGCCCCTGTTCTTTAGTGGAATGTTCATGGGCAAAATTTGCATTTTTTACCAATTTGAGGACTTGAATCTTTAAAAGGCACATTTTTACCTGACTTCGCTAAAATTAGATTCAATGAGTTGTCGGAATCGGTCAAAACTGGATCATATTTGGATATAGCAGCCTCATACACCGATCTCCCAATTTAAGAGCATGGGGCCCAAAACGGCTCTTTTGACACAGTGAGTCGAGTAAGACAACTTGACGTCCATGCCGCATGGTTCAAATCGGACTATATTAGGATATAGCTGACACAAATTTGTTACTCAAAACAACAAAAATGTTTGCTAAAACAGCAGTTTTTGTCTGCTGAAAATGGGAAAGCATACATTACTGCTGTTTCAGCAAACATAGGGCTGTTGTATTAGCAAACGGTCAGCTACTGCTGTAATAGCAGAACTACTGCTACAGTAGCAGCAAAAGTAACTACTAATATTCAGCAGTCTGTGTTTGCTATTTTCAGCACACTTTTTTCTATGAGTGCATGTAAGCCGATATCCTTTTATAAGGTCTTGGGTCCATAAAAGGCGCATTTATTACCCGATTTCGCTTTGGCTCCGTGAATTGTGTTGGACCCAAATATTGCCAATAATTATATTTAGCAAATGCTTCAATTGTTGTTAAGAAGTTTAACAATTTTGTATGGGTTCCTTCATTGAGAAACTTTATTTGAAATTTAGCAGTCAGTGTTTACTGATGTCAGTAAACTATATTCTCTAGGTGTGTAATCTAAAGATCGGTCTCATTTAAGGTCTTATTCAATTAGAGTAGCGTTACTACGATGTTGACATAACCCAGACTTTTTTAAATAAATAAAATGTGTACGCATACACCTGTAGTTTTAAGATAAGTTGTAAGAAACAAGCATTTCAACTACACTCTGAAAACTAAGTTTGCTGATATCAGCAACTATTGTCTGCTGATTTCATATTAAAATTTTTTTGCCATTGAAGGAAATTATTTCAAAATTTTCAACATCTTAAAGATCGGTATTTCATAGTGGAGTGGTATGGAAAACAATTAAAGAATTTGTAAGTAGCACGGAATTCCTAAATCGAAATTTTCGTATTGGCGGTTACTTTTTAGTTTTTAGAGCGCACAACAAGCCGATTACTGGCTTTGGTGTTTGTCTATAGTGGTATGGGGAAGATTAATATTTGCATCCTCTTTTCTACGTAACCTAACCTAAACTTCTGCTGTTACAGCCAACATTTTTGATGTTTTAACTAACAAATTTCTCTGTGTGCAGAGGTCTTTTTTTCAAATGCTGGTTTATTGTGCTTTTGCAATCTTCATAAATACAGGTTATACTAATTTTTTCTTTAAGTTTGTATAATTTCGAAATAGTAAATTTCAAGATGGTCGAAAAATTGTGATGGCCGACCAATTATACCGGCACAGGATAACTATGAACACCACACAGGTTGTAAGTATGAGCTCCGATTTGTATGGCGTTCGTCATTACCATAAGAAGCTGCGAAGGAGTAGCTGCAACTGCACTCACGGACAACCTGTGAAGAGTCGCAATGAGAATCCGGGCCGGGCACGGGCTCTTTACGAGGTGCTTGGCGACGCTAAATCCACATGCAAATATGTGGTTACAACAACAATTATATTTATACCCAGCCAAATTTATTGCTATTTAATTTCTTTTCTTCAAACTAATAAATGGCCTGGCGGTCCAAATCAAATTGGAATGTTTTCGGTGAACAATACAAGAAGAAGAGCCACAACCCTTAAAGTGAGACACTGATTTTTTGATGCAAATGTCTGTACATTGCATTAATTCCATAATACCAACCTGTAAAGACTTCTTATAGTCGTTTTATTACGCCAGAAAGGAAACACAGCAATCCACAACAGGAAGCTTTTGTAATGACTTTGTAATAAGGATGTTGTGGAATAGAAATGCGTGTGACCCCTTTCAAGTAGAGCACAGAGAATCAGCCCCTGTCTGTCTTAATAAACACATAAACCCTGATACACAGAAGTGGATAAACATACAAATAAGACATTTTTGCCCTTTTTCCCTAACAGTAAAGCATACAAACACATTGAAGATTTAATGTCTATAACAATTATCAAATGGATATTGTTGCAAACCCCCTTTTTATACCCTCCACCATAGGATGGGGGTATACTAATTTCGTCATTCTGTTTGTAACACCTTGAAATATGCGTCTAAGATCCCTAAAGTATATATATTCTTGATCGTCGTAACATTTTAAGTCGAACTAGCCATGTCCGTCCGTCTGTCTGTCGAAAGCACGCTATCTTTTGAAGGCTTGAAATTTTGCACAAATGCTTCTTATTAGTGTAGGTCGGTTGGGATTGTAAATGGGCCAATTTGGTTCATGTTTGATATAGCCATATAAACCGATTTTGGCTCTTGACTTCTTGAGCTTCTAGAGGACGCAATTCTCATTCGATTTGACTAAAATTTTGCACATAGTGTTTTGATATCACTTTCAACAACTGTCCTAAATATGGTTCAAATCAGTCCATAACCTGATATAGCTGCCATATAAACCGACCATGGGTCTTGATTTCTTGAGCTTTTAGAAGGCGCAATTCTCGACCGATTTGGCTGTAATTTTGCACGTGGTGTTTTGGTATCACTTCCAACCTTTGTGCTAAGTGTGGTCCAAATCGGCCTATAACCTAGTATGGGTGCCAAATAAACCGATCTTGGATCTTGACTTCTTGAGCCGCTAGAGGGCGCAATTCTCATCCGATTTGGCTAAAATTTTGCATGAGGTGTTTTGATGTGACTTCCAAAATACTGTGATGAGTATAGCGCAAATCGGTACATAACCTGATATAGATGCCATATAAACCGATCACGGTCCTTGACTTCTTGTGCCTCTAGAGAGAGCAATTCTCATCCGATTTAGCACACATTTTGTACAACGGCTTCTCCCATGGCCCTCAACATACGTGTGCAATATGGTCGGAATCGATCTATGGCTTGATACACCTCCCTTATAAACCGGTCTCCCGATTTTGCTTCTTGAGACTTATAAGGCGCAATTCTTATCCGAATGGACTGAACTATTACACAATGACTTCTACAATGTTCAGCATTCAATTAATTTTAACACGAATCGGACTGTAACTTGATATAGCTTCAATAGCATAACAGTTCTTATTCATTATTCTTTGTTTGCCTTAAAAGAGATAGCGGGCAAAGAACTCGATAAATGCGATCCATGGTGGAGGGTATATAAGATTTGGCCCGACCGAATTTAGCACGCTCTTACTTGTTTAAATTTGTATTGAGACCCCTACAATAACCAAGCGAATAACTCTATTGTGATTTTTTGGGCCATTTTTCGCCTAATATTTTGACTGAATACCATTTATAACTCTGGTCAACTTCGTATTGCTAGGTGTCGCTGGGAGACTACTCAACAACGAATGAATTGTGCTGGACCAAGCGAATGAAACATACAGTCATTTTAATTGAGAAATAGGTGAGCAATCATTCCAGTTTTTGAAGACAAATTAAAGAAGTATATTTTGATTAAGATTTATAGATATTTCTTTGTTTGTTATAGACCCAAATGTAATTTATTTACACTTCTTTCGTAATTTGTAATAATTTTTTTCTCAAATTTAATATGAAATGTTTATATACATACATATGATGTAATACATTTAGTAAGGGCTGTCAGTAGAGGTTCAAAAACAAATCAGGTATATGCTTATAAGGGTCTCTATTTATTTATGGACCCCTCAGTGCGGTATTCGGGGTGAGTGTTGGGCAACTACTGCTACCAAATCTAAGTTAATGTTCAAAATTGGGAATATATGAAAGTTTATCAAACATTGGACAACAGTGTAGGGGCCAGTCGTTAATGTTTTAATTTATGTTTGTTTAACAAACAGAGGCGTTTTATTTGGCCATTAAGCGGATTTTCTCGCTTAGCTAAGCGGCTAATCTTATCGCCGCTTACTATCGCCGTTTATTAAAAGATATGGTGCCATCATTCAATTTGAATGACACTACTAAAGGAGGAAACGTTCTGAAGTGGCAAAAATTGCTAAAGGATTTTAATAAAATCATATTTACGAACTCCGAGAAACGTTTGTTTAAAATTAAAATGACTTTTTTTGTTTGTTTTGATGATTTTTGATTATTTCGGGTGTGGTGTCAGTGCTCTCAACTTTATAGTATGCTTTACATTTAGCTAGAAGAGCATTTTATTTATCCATAGGCTAGCGAATCCGCTGGGATCAGCGCCCTTGTTATTTGTAACTCCGCGGCTTACATTATGGAAGAAATTTTTCTTCCACTATATATGTATGGACCATTTGTGCACAACAAAGTAGGTTGAGGATCAAATGTGTGCGGCTCTCTAACTTGACATTAATTACAACCAATCTGAGCCATGTTTATTTCTATTTTCGATTTGTTGAAAGGGCACGCACTCACTAATAAGCAGACCTCCCAGCATGATGCACATTTCTGTAAGTGATTTCAATGAACAAATCCATTGGACAGATATTGAGGGAGCAACAGACGATATGGTTAAAGTTTTTCGCAGTTTGATAAACTTGACAATGCCATTCAGTCTTTAGTTAGTTGGAATATGCGGTAATTAGTTTAACATCCAGAGCAATACGCTGTGCACACAATAAAGAAAGTCGAGACAAGAAATGAGTATGTATACTTTCTTTCACAAAGGTCATGCACTGGCCTAAGGTAAAGTGTTAAAGTGAATTAATTTGTCTGTCCTCTCTTACATACGACGACGATACGTACTTAAGTGGTGTCCCGCCATTGTTACTTCAAAGCAACTACGGTGTGATGAAGTTGTGTGGGTAAAAGTTGACAATTAAGTAATGAAATCCAGCAAACAATGAGGTTTCGATTGCAAGTATTGATGGGGTGGGTGGGTGTAGCTCTGGTTGTGTTGTAAGCGAAGTGACCAAAGTGTCAGATATTCTTTTAATTGTGTCAATTCAATTGTTGCTGTTGACATACATACACATTTAGTTATTTATGTGCGAAACTCCTCGAGACATTCGAAAAAACCAAGCACGTTTGAACATTTCATAAACAAATGCTTGTCAGTGACCATCAAAACGGTCTATGAACTACAAACCCCGTTTTGTTGCAGTTAAAAATGTTATTGGAGTGTTTGTGGACTTGAAATACAGCCGCATGTTTTTTTTGTTTTGTATTTCAAGTGTTTTGTTAACATGGATTATAACTTGCAATATCTACAGGAATTATTATTAGTTAAGAAGTTGTGGAAAACGATGGGTTTATTAAAGCCGAGATCAATGTTGCTATTAAAGTGGTCTGAAGATGAATCTATCTCCCTCTCTCTCTCTCTCTCTCTGTATTTCAATAGCCAGATGATCGAACAAAGCTACACTCAGAGAAATAATTATGCTGTTATAAGCAAACCCTTTTAGGCATGCCAAGATCAGACGTGCCGAATTTTATGTTACAAACGGAATGACGAAATTAGTATACACCCATCCTATGGTGGAGGGTATAGAATTTTAATAATTTCAAGAAAATAGTTTCAAGTCGTTTACCTGTTTATAGTAAATTAAATCATCAGTAATATTTTTGTAGTTTTAGATATAGTCTGGGGTTGGTATATTATTCTGTTTTCGGAATAGTCGCCGAAGTGTTAATTGTTCCACGCGCGAAATTTGACAGTAATCATTGGTTTTGTTTTCGTACCAAAAAAACGGTTTTTATCTGTTCTTATGGTTTTATAATTTTTCGCAAACAAAAATGATGCGACAATGGTTTCAAGCTTTGTCTTTAGAATTTGTTTGCCATTTTCCTCACTATAAGCAGACAAGTTTACTTGTCGAAAGTAGCCACGGAAACAACAATAACAGAAACAAGTAAAAGCGTGCTAAGTTCGGCCGGGTCGAATCTTACATACCCTCCACCATGGATCACATTTGCCGAGTTCTTTCCCCGGCATCTCTTCTTAGGCAAAAAAGGATATAAGAAAAGATTTGCTCTGCTATTTTTATATTATTATATGTTGGAGACCTGTGTAAAATGTCAGCCAATTCGAATAAGAATTGCGCCCTTTGGGGGCTCAACAAGTATTGTAAAATAGAGAGATCGATTTATATGGGAGGTGTATCGGGCTATAGACGCATTCAGATCATAATAAACACGTATGTTGATGGCCATGAGAGGATCCGTAGTACATAATTTCAGGCAAATCGGATAATAATTGCGACCTTTAGAGGCTCAAGAAGTCAAGATCCCAGATCGGTTTATATGGCAACTATATCAGGTTATGAACCGATCTAAACCTTATTTGACACAGTTGTTTAAAGTAATAATAAAATACTTCATGAAAATTTTCAACCAAATCGGATAGGAATTGCGCCCTCTAGAAGCTCAAGAAGTCAAGACCCAAGATCGGTTTATATGGCAGCTATATCAGGTTATGGACCGATTTGAACCATACTTGGTACAGTTGTTAAATATCAAAACAAAACACTTCATGCAAAATGTCATTCAAATCGGATAAGAATCGCGCACTCTAGAGGCTCAAGAAGTCAAGACCCAAGATCGGTTTATATGACAGCTATATCAAGTTATGGACCGATTTGAACCATACTTGGCACAGTTATTGAATATATGAGGTTATGGACCGATTTGAACCATACTTGGCACAGTTGTTGGATATCAAAACAAAACACTTCATGCAAAATTTCATTCAAATCGGATAAGAATCACGCACTCTAGAGGCTCAAGAAGTCAAGACCCAAGATCGGTTTATATGACAGCTATATCAGGCTATGGAGCGATTTGAATCATACTTGGCACAGTTATTGAATATCATAACAAAACACGTTGTGCAAAATTTCATTCAAATCGGATAAGAATCGCGCACTCTAGAGGCTCAAGAAGTCAAGACCCAAGATCGGTTTATATGTCAGCTATATCAAAACATGGACCGATATGGCCCATTTACAATACCAACCGACCTACACTAATAAGAAGTATTTGTGCAAAATTTCAAGCGGCTAGCTTTACTCCTTCGGAAGTTAGCGTGCTTTCGACAGACAGACGGACGGACGGACATGGCTAGATCGACATGGGGTTTCAGACGAATATTTCGAGTAGTTACAAACAGAATGACGAAATTAGTATACCCCCATCTTATGGTGGAGGGTATAAAAATGGCTATGGATGCAATGCATAAATATTGTAAAATGGTCCGGTCCAAATTCTAGAGTTCCTTTCCGGCTGAACAGTGTCTGTAATTCCTTAAAAATGCCTGGCAACGAAAAGGAATTCAGCGTTTGGGTAATGAAAACAACAAAATAGATATATTGGCCTTGGTTCTAAACCTACAAAGATTTGTATTGCCGTTCTAAAGCCAAAAAGGGAATTGGGAACTAATAATAGCAACTACGGTAATGGTGGTTGCCGTCCAACAACAGCCACCGGTACTTCATGTGCTGCAGACTGCACACAACATAACGATATCTAGCTCAACATATTGGCAAGGTTATAATGCGTGGCAAAATTACTATCATGCTTTGGATACTAGTTCTGCGGATCCTTCAAGTGCATACTATTAGCAAACCATGGATCAATCCCAATCGAACCCCCAGACATTGTCTAAGCATGCCGAAGCTTGGTGTGTGCAATATGAAGAGCAAAATACAGCAGCCACAGAGAAAGAAAATAACTCCACTGGAGAGAGCCTAGACTCCGATTGTAATCTACGCTAAGCATTAGAAAGTTCATGATGTTCACATGATTGCGGTGGGAGCAGTTGGAAGCACAAAAAGAGACTTGGAAGAGTGCAAACGTATTTTCTTAATTTGTCATACTTTAAAAGTAAATACATGGTTTTTTATTAAAAAAAAAAACTTACGGCCTTATTCACAAAACTTAATGTAGATTTGAAATAGGTTAATTTGTAAATAAGGCCGTTAATATTTTTAAGGCGAATGGGTCGTTTCCTTAGTCTTTAGCTGAAACAAAAACCATTGCTCTGAGTATAATTTATTGCTTTATTGCAATAACAATACTTTGAGCGATGCGTTTAAGTAGGTTCATGGAAAAACTCAAATTAATCTGAATTTCATATAACATACATTATTCGCCAGGATATTGCTAAACTTAAGAAATGCCACAGAAATAGTTCAATCCTCAATCCAATTCCCATATTGAAATGCCATTTCCAAGTTCCTGAGCTAATCTAAGTTTTTCATTCACCCTTTTTCCAATTGTCAATGGCGCATATCGACAGCAGTCGTAGTAGAAGGCGAATTTCATATTTCGTGGTATTCTATAAATCATTTCCCTTCGACATTAAAAGAAGACTCCATACTTATTCGACAAACAGGCATGATGTACTTTGGAGTGCAATTCACTTATTTTTCGACAGTTTTCGCCAAATTTGACAGTCAAATTCGCCTTACGTCATATAGAAAAATGTGAAAGAATTTTCGTCTTCGACAACCGTAATACCATTTTGCAAAAATTTCGAAATTTGGCCACGGCATCGCCAACCAGAATAAGAGTGATAAGTTGAAGACAAAAAGCAAACAATAAATACATTAAAAACATTTGTCATAAACGAAAACCTACTTCACTTTAATGAAAATTTCCACATCTTTTTCGTCCAAAACCAAGCGTTTCAAGTGCTTAGGTAAGTATAAATCATCTCCAGAAACAATGGGTCGGCTTTCATCGGACCCATTTTTGATTTTTGATTTTGTTAGAAACTTTACTTTAAATTAAAACGACATTACTCAGCTTAAATGTGATGTGTTTTGAAGAAACCAAATCTGTGAATCGATAAGGGTTCTAGTAGCTCAAGTAGTCGTAGCTTTTATCCGATTTGAATAATATCTAAAATGGAAAGTAGGGCCTCATTTAAAATTATCCTTTAATCGGATTCCCATGAAATTTTGAACAATGAGTTGTAAGTAAATCCCTCGTCATTCTTGAACAGCATAGTCGGGATCCGATCATGGCCTATAAAAGGCGTTGTTATTATCCGTTATAGGTGAAATTTGGAATAGGAAGCTGTTTTGAATCCCTCGACATACTTACCCGATTTGGATTAGAACCAATATATATTTGGGTCCATAAGAGACGATTTTTATACCCTACGCCACCACTGTGGTACAGGGTATTATAGATTTGTGCATTTGTTTGCAACACTAAGAAGGAGAAGAGCTGGACCCATTGACTCAGAATCACTTTCTGATTCGATTTAGTCATGTCCGTCTGTGAGTCCATGTATTCTTATAATCAAAGTGCAGGCTGTATTTGTTGTCCAATCATCACGAAATTTTGCACATATCACTTTTTTGGCCCAAGGACGAACGCTATTGATTTTGATAAAAATCGGTTCAGATTTAGATATAGCTCCCATATATAGGTATCGCACGATTTGCACTTAAATGGCCGTAGTAGCTAAAATTTTTAACCGATCGGCACAAAATTTGGCATGGATTATTTTGAAACTGATCTGAATATATCTGCTAGACTTCATTTAAATCGGTTCAGATTTGGATGTAGCTTCAATATATATGTATCGCCCGATTTACACTTATAAGGCTGTAATAAACACAATTTTTAACCGATCTGCACAAAATTTGGCACGGATTGTTTTGTTACTGATCTGATTTGGATGGATATCTATCGCCGGATTTGCACTTATATGGCCGTAGTAACAACAATTTTCAAACGATCTGTTTAATAGTCGGTTCAGATTTAGATATAGCTCTCATATATACATATATATTTATATATTGCCCGAATTTATAATTGTAGGGTATTATATAGTCGGCTCCGCCCGACTTTTGCCTTTTCTTACTGGTTATATATGTTATAAACATGGTGGTGGGTATCTAAAGCTCGTCTAGGCGGGTTGTTTTATTTAAAAAAAAAAAATTAAGACGATTTCTATCGGCGTTTAAGTAGCATCATTTTGAAGAGCTACTCCTACATATTTCATAACACTTTATTCAACTATTTTTCAATAATAATTAAGCATTTGTTACAATCACCGAAAAGACGCCTAAAGAGCCCATCTTTCTTAAGTCTAGATACAAGGTCCAGTGATAATACATAAAACATTGACGATGTCAAAAAACATTTCTAAAGGTCATAAAATCAAGGTTTGTATCTGTCTTTCTTGATTGAGCAAGAGACGCTGAGGAAAACAATGCTGTAGAAAATAAACAATGAATCGAACAATAGCGATTTTTTTCCCATTGATTCATATTTTGTTGTGTGCATGTATTTTGATTTTTTTATGATTTAGTTCATGTTGTAGCAAAATTTCCCCCTTTAGAAAAACCAACGAATCAGTTTGTTGGATGAGATAATTAGAAAACCACACAATGTATCACTCAACAAAGGGAAAAACGTCCGACTTTACTACAATAGTATCAAGGGCATAATTTAATGTATTAATATGGATAAATGAATATTATTGGGTTGCCTAAAAAGTAATGGCGGATTTTTTAAAAGAAAGTAAATGCATTTTTAATAAAACTTAGAATGAACTTTAATCAAATATATAATTGCCATTTTGTTCGATAAACTTTTGCCATCTTCTTGGCAAATTTAGTATTCTACGCTCATAGAACTTCTGGCCTTTATCTGCAAAAAACTGAACCAAATGCGATTTTATAGCCTCATCATTGCCGAAAGTTTTACGATTTAGGGAGTTCTGCAAAGATCGAAATAAATGGTAGTCTGATGGTGCAAGGTCAGGGCTATATGGTGGATGCATCAAAAGTTCCCAGCCAAGCTCACTCAGTTTTTGCCGAGTGACCAAAGATGTGTGCGATCTAGCGTTGTCCTGGTGGAATATGACACCTTTACGATTGACCAATTCTGGTCGTTTCTCCTTGATGGCTGTATTCAAATTGTCCAATTGTTGACAGTAAACATCCGAATTAATCGTTTGGTTCCTTGGAAGCAGCTGAAAATATACCACACCCTTCCAATCCCACCAAACAGACAGCATAACCTTCTTTTGGTGGATATCAGCCTTTGAAGTGGTTTGAGCTGGTTCACCATGCTTGGACCATGATCGTTTTCGACTAACGTTGTTGTAAACAATCCATTTTTCATCTCCAGTTATGATTCGTTTTAAAAACGGATCGAAATCATTGCGTTTAAGGTGCATATCACAAGCGTTGATTCGGTTTGTTAAATGAATTTCTTTCAATACATGTGGTACCCATATTAAAATTGACGCCAAACAAACAAATGTAAACAAAATTTCGCGCACTTTTTTTCTAAAGCAAGCTAAAAGTAACAGCTGATAACTGACAGAAGAAAGAATACAATTACAGAGTCACAAGCCGTTGAAAAAATTTGTCAACGCCGACTATATTACTACTATATTACCGACAATTACTTTTTGGGCAACCCAATATATAGAAGTATAGAAGACAAATAAGTCTTTGAATGGTAGAAAGAAAAGGAGGCTCCTTAACATTGAGTTTAAAACTTAAATCGGACAAGCCCTGTTCCTTAAAGGAATGTTCGTGGCCAAATTTGCATTTGCATGGTAGAAAGAATTCCAAGGACAACAATCTGAAATATTGGTTTGAATTTTAAATAAAAATACAATATCTTAAATTTATTTGAGATTCATATAAAAAATAAATTGTATATGTATTTGAAAAACGTTTTTGAAAATATCTTAATTTTTAATTCCACTTTAACATTTACAAAGCGAAAAAACTTTAACTGGCAGTAAAGAAAAATAAAAAAAAAATAAAAACATACACATTTCCTGTTATCGCAGCGCTTTGCACGTGCGCCCTTAATTGAAGATGTTCATGCAGTGAGTAGTAGTAGTAAGATCGGGCGATGAGTTGCCATTGCCATTGTTGGTTGTGCATTTTATTTTTGATTAAATGAAAACACAAAACAGTTTCCAAAACTGGTAGATTGGCGAAGAAAGCAAACTGTAGAAATTTGGTTACGACATGCAAAATTGGGTTAATTTTCAGAATACCACGACCTCTGAGACAATGACACGAATTTGACATAATGTGGTGGTGGTGGTGTAACTGCAGAAATCATTGACAGTGCATGTTGTAACTGGGAAAATTGCACTGCAAACTTAATGGATGTTTTATTATGGGTTAAAGAAATTACATTATATTTATTCTCCCCATCTCCTTCATTGTCTCAACGACATAGTACCGACAAAGCTTTGGATTTGAACTAAATTGTTATGAATTACCGTATGCGCCGTCACACAGTGTGATGGAACAAAAATTAAGTGGAAAAATATCGGCCAATTTTATACCGATATACCACTTGGGGGTAGACGAAACATTCCAGAACAATAATTGAATGTTCTGGAATGGCAACATTGCTTAAGATGTTAATAAAATCACATTTATGAACTTCGAGAAACATTTTATTTAAATTAATATGACTTTTTATGTTTGTTTTCTTGATATTTAATTATATTGGATGTGTGTTAATGCTGCCAACGTTAAAGTACAAAGCATTTAGCGGGAGGAACAAATCCGCTAGATTGGAAAATAAAACAATCAAAATAATTGGCTTTGCTTTTGCCTAAGTGCAAATGTGTTTATGAATGAACTGAAATTAAAATGTTTATTTGGCTGTGAAATATTAAGTGAATTTCATTTGTTTTCGTTGCCTTAGTTTCATCCTTACTTTTCTTCCCACCAATACATTTCTCATGTGTATATACTACTGTCCTTTCTGGATGCACAGAAAAAATTAAACATGGTTCCATTAAAAAATTCGTTCATTCAATTAAAATATTCCCTGAAATCGGACCTATAAGCCAATTTGTATTTTTGTTTAACCTGGAAGGAAGGGAAGAGGTTTCCGATCGAATACCTGAGATGAACCTTGAAGTCGAGTGCGAGGCACTGCTGCCATCGCCACAGTCTTGGATTGACAGAACCCTAGTATTGCCATCTGGAAGATCATGTTACACGGATGGATCAAAGCTAGAGGACAGAGTCGGCCTGGGGATTTACATTGAGAACCCAGGGACTAAGGCGGAGATCTGGGCGATCACGGAATGCGTGAAGTGGTGTGGTGCTAACGCAAGGACTTCGAGTGTGAACATCTTTACCGACAGTAAAATTGCTATAAGGGCAATAACAACCAAGACGGTAAGGTCACAAACCGCCTTGCAGTGTAAGAAGGAGATTAACGCCTTCTCTGAGGATGGGAAAATCTACATCGTTTGGGTGCCGGGCCATAACGAAGAAAGGAGAATTGAAAGGGCAGACGATTTGGCGGTGAAGGCCAGAGGACTGTCGTCAACAAACTTTGTTAATCCGAAGCCTTTTGGGTCGACGCAGTAACATTGTGGAACATACCGACCGTTTGGTAGGACGGCGAAAATGCTATGGGTGGATCCAGATCGTGAGAAAGGAAGCAAGAAGAAGGTCAGTATAGCTATTGGTATCATAACGGGACATATAGCTCACTTATGTAAAATCGATGCGACAAGTGATAGCATGTGAAGGGCATGCCTCCTCCTAAGTGCCGGTATCTGTTAGACGCGAAAGCCGGGCAATGACAAAGGAAATGCTCCAACGTCTCATCATCTTCCCATTTACAGTTACGTTACGATTCGTATCATCTTTGAAGAAGTACGGACCAATGATGCCACCAGCCTATAAACCGCATCAAACTGTGACTTTTTCTGGATGCATTGGTAGCTCTTGCAATGCTTCTGGCTGATCTTCACTCCAAAATCGACAATTCGTACCCATTGAGCCAAAAATGAGCTTCGTCGTAAAATGGAAGAAGCGCGCGATGAACTTTCTTAACAGAGTACGCATTATGATAATAAAATGCAATAATTTGTAAGGGTTGTTCGTTTACAAGACGATTCATGGTTAATTTATAGACCAAACTGAAAATGTTTGACAGTGAAACAAAACATGAAGCTTTTACAAATGTAATATATTGGGTTGCCCAAAAAGTAATTGCGGATTTTTCATATAGTCGGCGTTGACAAATTTTTTCACAGCTTGTGACTCTGTAATTGCATTCTTTCTTCTGTCAGTTATCAGCTGTTACTTTTAGCTTGCTTCAGAAAAAAAGTGTAAAAAAGAATATTTGATTAAAGTTCATTCTAAGTTCTATTAAAAATGCATTTACTTTCTTTTAAAAAATCCGCAATTACTTTTTGGGCAACCCAATATATTTGAAGCAGCATATGTCAACGACCGATTCTTTTGTCAAAAGTAATAGATTTAAAAAATCAAATATGTGAAAAATTAAATTTTTGGAATTTCTTGGTCAAACAGGTAATTATTATTATTCTTTTCTGTGCCAAATATATCTTCCTGTTTTGGAGATATTCGACTTACAAAATTTCTTTAGATACAAACCACCATTGGATGGGGGTATCTTGTCATTCCGTTATAACACCCCATAAAGTATATATAAGGGTGGTTTTATCTCAAAAGGAAAAAATTTTCGATTTTTTTTGCGGCACCACCAATTCCCAAAATTGAAGCACAATTGGAAGACGTTAACACGTACTGCTGGGAGCTATATCTAAATCTGTACCAATTTTTGCCAAATTTGATAACGTTGGTTTTTGGACTTAGCCGTTTCAGAGATATAAGTCGCCGAAGTTCCTTAAGTCGATAAATTTACAAAATTGAAATTTTGAAAGTGTTGATGCCTCAGCTCACCTACTTGTTTTTTATGTAGGTCGTTGGGTATTGCCAATGGGCCATATCGGTTCAGATTTTGATATAGCCCCCATATAAACCGATTTGATTTCTTGAGGCCCTAGAATTTTCAACAAATTGTTTAGTAATGACTTTCAATACCCGTGGTTAGTATGGCACAAATCGGTATATAACCTGATATAGCTCTCATATAAACCGATCTCACGGTTTTACTTCTTCAGCCTCAGGAAGCCGCAATTGTTAACCGATTTGGCTCTTTGCACTTTGTGTTATTTTGAGACTTCCCACATCTGCGTTATGTATAGTTCAATAACCAGATATAGTTCCCATATAAACCGAACTCTCGATTTTTCATCTTGAACTCCTGAAAGCCGCAATTGTTACTCGATTTGACTGAAATTTTACACGCTATGTTTTATTATGACATTCATCATTCGTGGTATATATCGTTCAAACCCGTCTATAACGTGTTATAGCTCCCATATAAACCGATTGTCCGATTACTCTTCTACGACTCATACTAAATACTAAATTTCCCATGAACAATCCATTTACGAACAGGGGATAATTCTCTCATATCAATGAGTGCAGTTCGATACATTTTTAAGTTCTATCAAAAGGGGCCTCCCTTTTTATGCCGAGTCGGAAAGGCGTGTCGCTTAGCGACATCAATTGGTAGAGAAGTGTTAACATAGCATAGTACCTCACAAATGTAGCCAGCATTATTAAGAGGATAACCACTGCTTAAAATGTTTCTGATGTTCACGCCATGATTTGAACCCGGGCGGTCGACGGAAATGCTAACCTCTACGCCACGGTACTCTCCTCTACGACTCATAGATGCTTCAAGTTTTGCCTGATTTGGCAGACATTTTGTACATATGTACATAATTTTTGGAAATTGTTGGCAGAAACCAATATGGTCGCTTTCCAAGGTTCAGCCCGGCCGAACTTAGCACTTTTTACTTGTTTCTACTAAATTTGTTTGTCACCCCACCGTGCGTAAGTGGATGGTGAATATTGGCAATGCTTCATAGTGCCTATACTTGAACAAATTTTTTAGAGTCATGTACTGCGAGGGAGAATGGAGAAGACATTTAATTGCAACAGCTAACGCAACATCAACATGCCAATTTGCAACAAATTGTTTTTCAAAATGTTAAATTTTTTAACTGTGTTTTGTAATTGTTTCTCACATATGCAACTTTGAGCGTGTGAAAGGGGGATGTACAACAAAATTGTCGACGACAATTTATAGTACACGACGAAAATTTTGATTTACATTAATATATGATACATAAACTTTAACCTCCTCGTGTTATGCAAGTTAATAATGTCGATTTTAATAACATATATGATTGTGTTAATAAAACACGTCTGTCATTATAACACAGAACAAATATAGACCTATTAAACATGGTATTGATTAGTAGAAATATTTTTTATATTGAAACTTTGAATCACGACATGTGCTTGGTAAAAACTTTTAGTAAATTTTAAATTCCATGAAATAACATTTTTACTTAATAGCATAAGCAGCATGTATCTGTTTCTATAATAAACAAGACGATATAGTGTTCTCTTTCACACACATGTAATCCGAACACCACTGAAAGCAAAAACAAAATTTCTTGCTTCTCTCCCATACAATCATATTTTAATTTTGCGCATCTCCGAAGTAATTCTAGAAAACAAATGGTTGAAGGAAAAAAAAGTTGACCAAGAAAGAAGGGAAGGGAAAAAGTGATTTGTAATTATGTTCATTTGAGGAGTGGAAAACAGAAAAATCCGCAATATGTTCATATAAATGAAAGAGCTGGATACATACGAAACGTGACCAAAAAAGATGAAGATTATGGAAATAAAATGAGGTATTTATTTATGTATATTGGAAATGTTTGCTTATTTGTCCATGAACATTTCACTAGAGGCTCTATTACACGGCATTTTTTGTATTCACATTTAATTGAAAATGTTTGTCAAAATTGTCAATTTACATACAATTCATAATTTTTGCTATAACTCTTGTATGTTATTTTCGTATGACATAACCTAAAAATTTTAGCAAAAGCTAATTTTTTATGTGTAAAAATTGTTAATGTTGTGAGAAAGCTGGTTAAATCATAAATTTGTGAAAACATTTTAATTTGGGGTAGCTTACATTCGACTGACAACAAAAACAGCTGATTTCTTTCTTTTTTTGTCAGAAGGAATAAAGCACGATCTAATCGAAAAAAAATTCCATGTGCTTTTTTGAAAAGTGATTTTCATATGTTAGTTTCGTCTGTATCACACGACATGTACAACCCTACACGTGTAAATTTGACAACTTATTATTACTTTTTGCTAAAGGTTTTTAATTCTTAAACCAAGCTTTTATAAGTCAATCCAACATAACTGATAGTTATTTTTCAAGTGTACCTTTGTGGCTAAGTGGCAGACGAAACACATCATCATCAACCGTGCAACCATAAAGACATGGCACGAGATTCGTATTAGGCCTGGGGAAATACTTAATTCATGAAAATATCATCATACATGAGTTTTTCAAAGTCTTTGTCGCAGTAACCGTAGCGGCAATAGTAAAAAGTATACAAGTTCTTTTATTTCCCTATTAAAAACTTATGGAAGAAATGATGAAGTAGCTATGGCGGTGCAGTTTTTGATTAGACTATATGCAGTTTATACATCGAAAGTATATGGAGAGATTTTGTGCGAAAATTTAGATACAGTGAAAAATTATTATACCCTCATATGCGGGATTATGAACTTGTAACATCTCTTCGCAGTAGTTCTGCTGTTATTGCAAATTGTTTGCAACTTCAGAACAGCAGGCTGACTGCTAAAAAGTCTGTTGCTTGCTATAAACGTAATTAAGTACCTGGCTTAAGCGTTAGTTTTAATAGAAGAATCAATTAATGTAATGATAATAAACACACACATGTGTTGCGATTGGAAGCCACCGTGGCGCAGAGGTTAGCATGTCCGCCTATGACGCCGAACGCCTGGTGGTTATACCCAAGATATATTAATATACAGGTAGTGGCAGTTGCTGCCGTGTTAAAACTTCTCTAACAAGTGGTGTCGCACTGCGGCGCGCCGATCGGACTAGGCATATAAACGGATGTTCCTTATTATTGAGCTTAAACTTTAATTGGACAGCACTCATTGATGTGAGAGAAGTATCCCCTGTTCTCTTGTGGAATGCTCATGGAAAATTTTAGTTAGTTTAGTAGTGTTACGAAAGAAGAATTATGAACATATTTTAACAAGACGAGTGCATCGTTCAAACTAAGGCTGATGTATGGCCAGGTACACATGGAACAAACTTAACAACTTCCAAATTTATGGCAGAAATGTTTGCTGAAACAACAAACAAACGTGCCAACTATTGTTAGTTTATTCAGGATAAATCTATTAAGCTTAATCTCATTTAATGTACCACCACGAAGGTCAAGTGACTTCGGGTTATTTAATGTTCCGGACATTCAAAATTTCAGCCAAATGGGATAGTAATAACGCTTTCTAGAGGCTTAAATCGGGCGATCGGTTTATATGAGTGCTATATCAAGTTTTTTTTTTTTTTTAATTCATTTTTATTAATGCTTTCTATCTTAGTATAGATATTTACATTATTATCGACATTATTTTGTATATTATAATTACTAATGGTGCCAACCCAGTGGTTGGCCCACGTATAAAATTTATTTATGCATCATTAAAGTGGAGTTAAAAATTTACAGTAGGTCTTGCGGTGCTTTTCTTTTGAGCCGCTTAAATGTTTCAGTGTTCCTCATCAGGTTTGTTGCTAGTGGGTTTGGATGTTGTTGAATTCTCAATTTATAATTTTGGAGTTGTGACAATACTTCTTCCTGGACAGTTTTTATATTTAATTCCTCGTGTAGTCGCTTATTAGTTATGTAGTATGGTGCACCTGCAATTTTGCGTAATGTTTTTGATTGTAGTTGCTGTAGTAGTTTGATTGTTGTATGTGAAGCGGTTCCCCATAGCTGGATACCGTATGTCCAGATTGGTTTTATAATGCATTTGTATATAAGTATCTTATTTTCTAAGGATAACTTGGAAATTGGTCCAATCAGAAAATTCATTTTTTGTAGTTGTATATCACAAGCTTTTCTTTTTATTTTTATGTGCGTTTTCCAAGTTAGTTTCTTGTCCAAGTATAGTCCCAGATATTTCGCCTCATTCGCCTGCGGGAGTTGGACTTCATTCAATTGAACTGGAGGGCAGTTTCCGTGGTTAAGTGTGAATGTTACGTGTATAGACTTAGTTTCATTTGGTTTTATACGCCAGTGTTTCAGCCACTCGCACAAAGTATTTAGGTAGGTTTGAAGCATATTGCTTGCTATTTGTGGATTTTTATTAACAGCTAGCACAGCGGTGTCATCAGCGAATGTACCCACCACTGCGTTCTCTGTCTGTGGTAGATCAGATGTGAACAAGATATATAAGATTGGGCCCATCACACTCCCCTGTGGTACCCCAGCTCTGACAGATTTTAAATCACTCATTTCATCGGCCTCTTGGACGAAGAACATTCTTTTTTGAATATATGATTTAATTAATAGATAGTAATTTATTGGAAGAAGTTTCCTTGCCTTGTAGAGAAGACCCTCATGCCATACCTTGTCAAAGGCTTGCGAGATGTCTAAAAATGCGGAAGTACAGTACTGCTTTGATTCAAATGCAGAATTTATGGTTTCCACTAATCTGTGGATTTGTTCAGTAGTCCCGTGATTCTTTCTAAATCCGAATTGATGATTTGGTATCAAGTTATTTTCCTCAATTATTGGCATTAGTCTCTTAAGAAATAGAGATTCGAATACCTTTGAAATTATTGGCAGTAGGCTTATTGGTCGATATGATTTGACTTGATCGGATGGTTTTCCAGTTTTCTGGATCATTGTGACTTGGGCAACTTTCCATTGGGGCGGAATGAAGCAGCGCTTTAAACAGGCATTGAATATGAACGTAATGAAGTCAGTACCTTCTTTAGGGAGTTCTTTGAGTATTTTAGGGGTTATTAAGTCATAGCCAGGAGCCTTACCAGGTTTTAGAATCTTTATTGCATGTGAGACTTCGGCTTTTGAAATTTTCTTTATTGGCAGGTCAAGCTGATGAGGTTCATTTAAGAAAGTTTCCAAGCATTTGGGCGGTTCTTCCGAGCTATTTGGGGTGAAAACATCGTATAAATGATTGGCAAATGTGTAGGCTTTTTCTAAGTTGCTTTTTGTCCACGAGTTACCAGACTTTCGAATTGGGTAATTGATTTTTGGCTCATTTTTGAGTTTTTTCGTGATTTTCCATAGAGAATAGTCTGTTGACTTTGTTGGCCCAAGATTTTGGATTTCTTGTTCAATATGGTTATTATCTACGCATTTTAATAACTTTTGCAAATCTGCAGTTGCTTTATTAAGTTTTCGTTTGTTCTCTGGTGATTTTGTTTTTTGCCAACGTTTTTTCGCCTTGCGCTTTTCTTTAACTTTTCTCTGTATAAAGGCAGGGTATTTGTATGATTCTATGAAACTTTTCTTGGGTGTAGAGTTCCATGAAGCGCTCTGTATAGTTTGCACTAGGTGGTCTACGGCGTAAGAAATGTCTTGATCTGATTTTAAAGGTAAATTTTGATGTAATGTTTTGCTGACTAGGTAACGAAAATAATGCCAGTTAGTCTTATTATTGTGAAGTTTACATTTTTGATCTTGGGGTATATGCTGTGCGTGCAATGATAGAAAGACTGGTGTGTGATCAGAAGACAGATCGTGGCTTGAAAAACATTTTTCGGAGCCAGCTGAAATCCCTTTGGAAACGCAGAAATCTATAAGATCTGGGGTTTTATTCAGATCTGACGGCCAATATGTTGGAGAATATGGTGAAATAACCCGAAGATTAAGTTCTTTTATAGCCCAGTATAACTGTCGGCCTTTCGGCGTATTAAGACGTGATCCCCATATTGTGTGCTTGGCATTGTAGTCTCCACAAGCTATGAATTTGCTTCCTAATGTCTTAAAGAAATTAATATAATTTTCTTTTTTGATGGTATGTTTTGGTGGACTATAGATTGATGACACTGTTAAAGGTCCTTGCATGCTTTCTACTATGATGTTTGTTGCCTGAATTATATCGGAGCTGTAGTGGGTTCCTTGGTGATGCTTAATGGATTGCTTTATCAAGATTCCTGAACCACCACGTGCCATTCCAGATGGGTGCATAACGTGGTAAAAATCGTATTGGGGGATACAAAAGTGATGCTTGCTGGTAAAATGTGTCTCTGACACAAGAAGTATGTCTATTTGATTAGAAGACAAAAAGTTTTTCACTTCTAAGGTATGTTGTGCCAGACCGTTGGCATTCCAGAACACTATATTAAGAAAGTTCATTATTAGATTTGTGTTAATTTTGAAGTTAGACTCATAAGAAGGCTTGTCATCTGCTGCATAAGTGTTCCTAAATTGCTTAACATTTCATGTATTTCGGATACTTGCGGACTTCGATCCGTTTGAAGATTTTGTGGCTGAATTTGGGTGTTTTGTTGTGAGGTTTGCGGAAAATCTGTTCTTCTAGCAGCGCTTGAATATGTGGGGTTCGTCGTCAAAGTTCGGGTTTCAGGCTGTTGACTCTCTCTCGTGTTTCTAAGAGAGGGGTAATGTTGGGAGTAAATTTGCTTATAAATTGAACATCCTTTATAATTTGCTGGGTGATTACCATTACATAAGGCGCTCTTTACCTCGTCTGCCCAGTTTTTGCGTTCGCATGATTTTGATTCATGGTGTCCAGCACACTTAATGCAGACTGATTTTTTCTTGCAATATGACTTTGTATGGCCGTATTGTTGACAGTTTGAGCATTGAGGGACTATTTTCTTAGGACGCGGAGGCTCAAATCTAATAACGCATGACATAAGTTTTGTTACGGAATATATATCTTTATTGTTGGGCTTGGTGCTCAATTCGACCTCAAACAGAGGAAGCGGAACCTTTGTATAACGACTTCTTATATTCCATATATTTTTGACTTCATGTCCAAGTTGGGAGAGCTCGTTTTTCAAGTCGTCTATATTTGCTGTTGAGTGCATATTTCGCAAGATTACTTTAAATCCCCTTTCAGATTTTGGTTTGTAAGTAAAGAACTCAGTGTTTTTCTTTTCTAGTTCACCAATAATTTTTTTATAAGTTTCGTGGTCTTTTGGCATTATCTTGACCTGTTCATTTCGCAGGGTTTTTATTTCAAATTGGTTTGGAACAGTTTGTTTTAGCATGGATATTAAAGGTTGTATGTTAGCAACCTTCTCAACAAATATAGGCGGAGGTTTGTAAAGAATTTGAGGCGGATTAGAGTTGGGTTGAGACCCGTCGTCATTATCCAGATCCGCATATTGGTTGGCAGTTTGAGGAGTCTTACTCAACCAATATTTTTGGGTAGTGGCTTGTTTTTTGGTGTTATTATTAATAACATGCTCTGGGCTTTCGTTTGCTCGCTTGTTTCGTCTGACTGTTTGCCATTCGTAGGGCGATGCTACTGCACTGTTGCAGTTTTCGGAAGAATTTGGAGGTTGAGAATCAAAACGACCTATTTCTTGTTGGAGCTCTTCTTCATCTGTCTCAAATGATTCAGTTTGCTTGTTGAGTTTGAACTTTAAAGATTCAACATCTCTTTGGAGTTGACCACTATATCAAGTTATGAAGCATTTTAGATCATACTTAGCGTAATTGTTAAACGCTACGTGCCAAATTTTCAATCAAAGTGGCCGGTCATGTCGTCTTCTAAAGGCTCAAAATGTCAAATCTGAAGATCGGTTTATATGGCAGGAACAGGGGCAAACTTTTAACATATCTATGACTGTTGGCCGATTCAAGTTTTAGCTCAATGATAAGGGACCTCCTTTAAATAGCCGCGTCCGAAAGGCGTGCCGCCGTGCGACACCTTTTTGGGGATAAAGGTTTTACATATACCCAGAGAAATTAGTCTGCTGATACTAAAATAACAATTTTCCACTTTTGAATGAAACCATACACAAATTTTGGAGTCTTAAACATCTATTGAAGCATTTTTTTAAATACTAATATGAATTTTAGGCAATTTTATTTAAAAGCATAAATATGATAAAGGTAGTTATTTTTTCTACTGTTTTTTTTTTTTAAATTTTTGCAAAATTTCGTAGAATACTGCAAATAAATTTTGCTCTATAAGCCTTTAAATTTATAATATATGATAAAACAAACAAAATTTATGCAATTTTTAAATTTTTACCATTTGAAAACAGCAGAAAATGTTTTCTGTTTTGGCAAAAAATTATTATTGTCCCATTTTTAGCAGACTTCTGTTGTTGCAGCAAACATTTTTGATGTTTTTACTAACAAATTTCTCTGAGTGTAGCTTGTAGGCAGCTATCTTAGGTTTTAAATCCATTTGGACCATACTGAAAACATTGGAAGTCAGATCAAAACACAATGTGCATAATTTCAGCCAAATTGGATAAGAATTGCGCCCTCTGGAGGCTATGGTAGCCACATCGGGAGATCGGTTTATGTGGCAGCTTTGGATCGAGCGGAAGTCACAACAAAACGTCACGTACGAAAAGTTACTTAAATCCGATAAGAATTACGCCCTCATAAGGCTCAAGAAGTCAAATCGGGAGATGGGTTTTTGTATTTAGTGCAGCTTTATAAAACATGGACGGATTTCCAAAGGAAAACAAAGGATTGTTAGTTTAAATAGCCGACTGAAATGTTTGCTAAATCAGCGGCCCAGTGTTTGCAAAAACAACAGTCAGTGAAAAACTATCATTTTGGCAATAGTAAATTTCGTTGGGTGTAGTAATATGCATGAGTATGAGCCAAATCGGTTTAGGAAATTTGGAAATATTTTATTAGACTAAAGAACTTATTGGGAATTATTATATGGTTTTTATGAATTTTGTAATTGTAAATAGTCTAACTCAGATTATCCGATTAACACTAGCTAAATTTTATGCAAAATTTTGTATTCTAGTGGAGTATTAAGAAGTTTGCCTATCTTATGGAACGCAAAAACACTTTTCTCGGGCCCTTCTCTCTAACTATGGTCGGTTGTGCATGGTGGCAAAAACTCATCCATTGCGTCTTTTATGATCTGGGGGCGACGATACTGCAAAATTTTATTGCCATTATCGCAATGGATTACAAAATTCATCAACTCTTCCACCATGTGAGAGACCAAACGGAGCTAATTATAATTCGTTTTTTTTTTGTTTTTGTTATTTCGATGGTTGGATGGCTGGTTCATGGCAGCGAAAAAGTTTTAAATATTTCTTCTTCATTTTCACAAACAACCGATGGGAGAATAATTACACCAAAAAGAAAACATCAGCGATTCTGCTGACGGTGACTAACAACGCATGCAATCGTTCAAGTATGGAAAACACTTTCACTGATGACGAAGACGCCCGCTCTGCCAAAGTGACACTCGCTGGCGCAGGGTTCGCCTGCTTTTGGAAAAGCCAGAAAAGCACCTACTCACATGCCCCAAAGCTCGCAAACATATATACATGGAACATTCATTCACACATGTGCCACCATGATGGCAAGGCAAAGCCTCGAAAAAAATTTCAACCGTAAAGAAAGAAACGCTGAACGCAAGTTTGCGAATGAATGAATGAAACTGATCATCGACGTCGCACTGGTGATGATCCACTTTTGTGGCGTTGGTAGATACCGCCGTCACTTGGTGGAATGGTTGCCCGAGTTGATGATGGTGGTGTTATTGGTGTTAGTGAGCGACCAGATCACCTAGCATTTCCATCGCAGTTGCAGTCGCAAACAGTTCACAAAATTACTCTTAGCCCTGTTAGCTCGCTGTCATTAAGTTTGTTTTCTTCGCTTCTTTCGTTTGAATAAAATCCCAAGTGTGAATAAATTGAACTGGGATGTAAAATGAATTTCCTAGCAAAAGTTTTCGGCAAATATAATTCGAGAAAAGTCTATGATATCGATTCAAAATCGTCTTTAACACTTACTTTCATCCTGCTATGCGGCGGACTGTTCCAAGGTAAACGGATTACCTTAAATTCGATTTTAATTTTTCAGCAAATGGAAGATTTCAAATAAAATACTACATTTTGCGGAACTTATAAAAAAAAAAAAACAAACAAACAAAAATTCAAAATAAAATAACTGCAACAAATACAAAAAAAAAACTCTATCTGTGCCAGCTCCCTTGTTTAAAAATGAAGAAATTAAATAAATGAGTGACTTTAAAGGTAGCTGTAACAGTGAAACTCTTAACAAACGATTTGAAATAACCCAGATTAAGCAAGCATGTCCGAAGAAGCTGGTATAAAGACTTAGTTCTATAAACACAACAGTTTTGTTTCCTGCTGTTGAAGGGAAGTGAGTTCCCCCAAAGAAAAGTTTCTATTTCCGCTTTATACAATCGAAGTCCAAATACCCAAAGTGACTAAATGAAATAAGTTTCCATAAAATACCTTCCAAAATGTGAAATTAAATAAGTTCCTGAAAAGTAAAAAATATATATATGTATATACTAACTGTTGGGAAATTAGGTTTACTAACTTGCTTTTAGTTGGAATGTACGATTGATATACAATAAGTTGCTTACGAATCAAAGCGAAAAATAAACTCGACATATGGAAATTTTGAAAATCATCAAAATTATGAGTTAATTTATAAAATAATTTTAATACCGTATGGCAGAGCATGTCCGCCTATGACGCTGAACGCCTGGGTTCAAATCCTGGTGAGACCATCAGAAAAAATTGCCAGCGATGGTTTTCCGCTCCTAATGATGGCAACATTTGTAAAGTACTATACCATGTAAAACTTCTCTCCAAAGAGGTGTCGCACAGCGGAGCACCGTTCGGACTCGGCTATAAAAAGGAGGCCCCTTATCATTGAGCTTAAACATGAATCGGACTGCACTCATTGATATGTGAGAAGTTTGCCCCTGTTCCTTAGTGGAATGTTGAAGGGCAAAATTTTTAAAAAATATTTTTTTTAAAATGTTTATAAAATGTGGCATTCCCTTTCTTAACTATTTGCTGCCGTTTGAATATTTTTTGAGACTACGGCAACTTTCCAGAAGATTCATGACTTGAAACTCACATCCGCTTCCTTTTCGCGGTACTGCGTAAACGAACCGCGATACATTTTACCGACTAAAACTAAAATTTTTAGTTTTCACTGATTTCTAAAACTTTGATGTTATTCAAAGCTGTTGAAAATAAACATTTTATGGTTATATACAGGATTCACTGAATAAGGTTAAGCCAAGCGATCAGCCGATATACTTTTTTTTTTAATATTTGGCAGTACTTGGCATTGAGGATGTCAACCTGTTCTCTTTTTACATTCATTCTTTGTTTACGTTTTCTCCTATATGATGACATTTTCAATCGTCAGATTTGACATCCTTAATGATGTTTATGGGGCCTATCCACTTTGTGTTTTGCATGTGACCTAACCTTCTATTAGTGAATCCTGGGTTATATATATATTTGTGTAAATGTAATTTGCAATTATTGGAAAACTATTAAGAACCACGGATTTTTTTTTTTTTGTAGCGCGTCTCAAAGAATAAATCTTACTTGTTTTAAAATCGGTGAAAGAGATATCACTAACACCAACACTACTCTTGAAGATTCTTTATAATTTTTGTAACAATCTGTTCCACACCTATTATACTATAATACATGTTGTATGGGTTTTTATTGAATTTTAAAATATTTAAAATAAGAAAAACGTAAGCTATTTAGAATTGTCCAGAGATGACCACTACTTTGGCAGGGAATAGATCGACTCAGAAATTCTTCCCAATTCGGCTAAACCTGTTTTGCTTCCGTAAAAAAAAGTCCCATAATTGCGGCATTTAAATGCGGGGAAAATATAAAAAAAATCCTTAATCTAAACCTACGTGAAGATACCAAAAGGAAAATTAAAAGCAATGTACCTATCTTAAGCGTGTAGCTGATAAGAATCGTTTATATACAGTAATACCTCGATTTACGTAGTTTTTGGTTCCAATATATCGCGAGGTAAGTCAAATTCAAATAACTCAATTTTATTGGTTGAGCTTAACTAAATGTATATTTGAGCGTCCCCAAAAACAAAAACGCAAATTTTGTGGCTCTCCAGGTTTTTTCGCAAAAAATCTTCCAAATTAAAAAAAAATGTCAAAATCTTTAAGAATTTTCGAAAAGAAAACGTCACAAAATCGTCACTCACTTAAATAAGTCTAAGTCAATTAAATGGTGCAAATTTCGAAGGGTGGAAGGCCACTAGAACCCCTACCTCAAAAATATTGAAGGTGATTAAATTTTTTTAATAGTTTTTAATGAAAACATAAATATCTATGGAAATCAGACTTTGATATGATTGGATGCAAGGCGTATTTATAAGGTGGCCGCATCGGCGAACTGCTACAACAAAGCAAATTTTTATGGGAACTTGATATGTGAAAATTTGTATACGGAGCGTAAAAATTCGATTCGCCGTAACATTTAAAATTTACGGCAAATTTGCTTCGACCAATCAGAGCAAAAAGATAGAAGTTTATTAATAAGTGTCAAGCAAGAAAAAAACAAATTATAAAATTTTCAAATTCCCATTAGCTCCACAAAACCACCAAGATGGCAGGTTTAAATAGTTTTCACTTGGTTATTGCAGCGACAAAAAAGCTACCATGGGCAGACCAGGGTAGTTCTGGCTCAATTGGGCTGGAACTGTTGCCAACATCATAGGTGGGTGTCACATCAGATGTGCCAAATGCATGACTCTCTGGTGCACATGAGGATTCCTCTTGAATATAGTTCGTTTTGATGGGCAGGATAATAAGCGTACCACCAACCAAGAGCTCAAATAGGAATATTATGATTAAAGCTCAATCACCACAAGGACGGTTTTTGTACCCCTTTTTGAGGTTCTTGGAAAATTGTGCGATTTTCCAATCATTTGAAAAGAAAGGGCTCAAAGGATGACGATTTAATCTTGGTGTGTGGCTGTTCAAACTGCAAATAGTATGCTGCCAAGATTTGCTAATGGGATTAACGTACATCCCCGAAAGATAAAGTTGGTGCAATACCCCGATATGAGGTAACTTGGTGTGTTCAGGGGACCCCTCCTAGATGGGTGGAGCTACCGTTCTCACTACGAATAGGGTTCCTGACAAGCAATCGCAATTTCAGAACTTTGTCGTCGCGCTGCACTCATGGCGGACTTACGCATTATAGACGCTTGTGAACCTAACATTGCGGCAGTAGGTACAGGACTATGGCTAACGTGAGTTTGCAACTGCTGTAACTTCCTCAGTTTTGCGAACCTGACAATTTTTCAGTCCGTTGGATTTGTGACAAAAATCCCTTTCCGTAGAGGTGCTACATGAAGTGATACTCTTAAGGTTGCTATGGAAAACATAGCAAAAACCAATTTATTTTGGGCGTAAAAATTGAAAGTCGTTTTCAAGGCCAACAACGCTGTAACTCATTCATTTTTTCGAATTTCGAAAATTTTTCCGCAGTTCGAAATTCGAAGACGACTCGTAAAGTGAACAGAATTACTTGCAATTTCACATTTTATTTATTTTTTTTTTGCATTGTTTTAGGAAAGGCTATCCTCTTTTTTTCCTGTTTAAATTTTTATCAGGCACATAGTCCTTTCGCCATTATTGACTACAACAGCGGCTTAAAAAGGCAGATTGGAGGGAACTTCTTCAGCCTGCTTTGCTCCCATCAATGTCATGCATGTTGGCTTCTTATCTTCTTCATTCTAATGTCTGGCATTGCACTGCCTTGAATTTTGTCTGTGTTCTTTAGTACTTTTTGAATCTTTTCGGTGGTGACACAATGAATCTAAGTTCGCCGAGTGAAGCTGATAGCGATTGAGGTTGTTAGACGCGTACCATTATATGGAAGCTAATTCTAACAAGTAAGAGCGTGCTAAGTTCGGCCGGGCCGAATCTTATATAACCTCCACCATGGATCGCATCTGTCGAATTCTTTGCGCAGTATCTCTTTTTAGGCAAACAAAACAAAATAAAGCAAAATCGGGAGACCGGTTTATATGTCAGCTGTATCAAGCTATAGATCGATTCAGACCATATTGCACACGTATGTTTAAGGCCATGGGAGAAGCCTATATACAAAATATGTGCCAAAATTTGTATATAGGCTTCAAGAAGCCAAGATCCCAGATCGGGTTATATGGCAGCTATATCAGGTTATAGACGGATTTGAACCATACTTAGCACAGTTGTTGGAAGTGATACCAGACAAAAAATTGAAAATTGCGTCCTCTGGAGGCTCAAGAAGTCAAGACCCAAGATCGGTTTATATGGTAGCTATATCAAAACATGGACCGATTTGGCCCATTAACAATCCCAACCGACCTACACTAATAAGAAGTATTTGTTCAAGCGGTTAGCTTTACTCCTTCAAAAGTTAGCGTGCTTTCGACAAACAGACAGACGGACGGACAGACGGACATGCTTAGTTCGACTTAAAATTTCACGGCGATCAAGAAGATATATACTTTATGGAGTCTTTGACGCATATTTTTAAGTGTTACAAACAGAGTGACGAAATTAGTATACCCCCATCCTATGTTGGAGGGTATAAAAATGGATCGATTTTGCTCAAATTAGAAGTATTTGTGGAAAATTCGCTGGGGATACCTTTACTCGTTCCAAAGTAAGAGTGATTTTGATAGACGGACGGACAGAGGCAGGGAAAGGCTTGCGGAAGTGGCTAGACCGATTTAGAATTTCACGAGGATCAAGAAAATATATACTTTATTGGGTCTAAGACCAATATTTCGAGGTATAACATATGAAAAGACTAACAAATGAAATGACAAACATAGACTTTTCATGCTAAGATGTCTACGCAAGGGGCATATCGCACAAATGCAAATATGAAAATAATTGATTTTATTTCAACCATTATTTTAGTTTTGTAAAATTAATGCATAATTTTGGATTGAATATGCTTTAAAGTTAAAAGTTGTTAATGCTTATTGTATATGGAAGTTATCAAGGGTCCCGCGTTTTTAGTTTTCCCGACAAATCCCGCTTCATTTCCAAAATGGGATGGTCACGTTATCCAAAGTGGAACGAACAAATTAAATACGATAGATAATTGTTTCGTTACTAAGGGGTCTGAAAATTGCTTACTCCAACGCTTGATAAATCCCAGACTTTGAAAGGATTTATTTGTAATTAAGGAAATATGTTTTCCAAAATCTAAGCTTAATCCCCCAAATCATGAATAGAACCCAATTGTAAGGAAGGGTTACAATCCATAAGGCTTCTAGTCAGTCAGGCATCGATTTAGAGATGCAATTAATTTCATTTCATTTCATTTTATTCATTACAGCTGTATTGTCTCAACCATATCGAAGCCATCAACGATGTTCAACGCGTTTGGAGAATGCTTTGGAAAACATGAGACGCCGTAGCTATCAAACGAAAACTGGTCGTTCGTATTCGCCACCGCAGTCCCCGTATGCCTTGTACCACTCACTGTATGGACAGGAAGACGATGGGGCAGATGATTTCTATCGTCCAACTGCTAACCGGGGGTATTATGCAAAAAACATCAATCGCAGCTATGGCCCAAATTCCAGATTAGATTTTGATGCGGCGCTCAACACCTACACAAGTGGTCCCCCATATCAATATCATACACAAAGGCAACCACACAAATTGCAAGTAGCTCGAGTGGATGTTGAAGATTTGCGAGTTCGATTACCTTCGGAGAATGCAGCAAGATGGGTGGAAATCGACAAGTGCAAGTTTAGTGCCGAAAACTCGACTCTGGATACACGACTTATATTTCCTGACTTGACATTGAGCGGCCGGGTTGTGTTGCAGCCCACGGGTGGAAAGTGCAATATGATCCTACGTTTGAGACACGCCGGCATTGAATTTCGAACAGTGCCAATTGGCTTCGACAAAGTCAGTGGCGAAGAGTCAAGACGTGTTGGAACAGCTTCGGTGCGAACAGATTCACATTTTGCCGAACCGGGCTTTATCTCTGTATTTGCCCATGGTTGCCAAGGTAGGATATCAAAAAAAATCAATGTTGACAACATAGAATGGGATAAAGGTGTTATAGAGAATAAAAAGGGAGATAATAAACATAATCGGTGTATCAAATAAATTTGATCGGAAAGGTGTAGTTACTAAAATTTTCCAAGAAATTAAGTAGGGATGTTTTAGTACCTCCTACATATCAGTCAAAGTCTTATCAAGTCAGTTAAGGGACAGAGGCAAATTTCACATGTTTCAGCTCAATGATAAATTGAATAAAGCGGTGATTAAATGATACAACCCAATTGACGTCATAGTGTAGATGAAGAATACAATAATACCTCGATTTACGTCGTTAACAAAATTGTTCCTGGTAATTTCGATTTACGCCGTCTGAGTAGTTTCAAAGAAAACGTCGGTCGATGTACCCTCTTGGTTGTACACGCGGTTTTTTCGTGTCGTTCATTATTTGGTTTGTGAATTTTGGTCGATGTGCCTGTTAGCTTTTTTGGTAAGAAGGCTCTTAACATAGCCAAAAGATCAGACTTGCCACGTGCAGTTTACGGAGAAAATCGAATAAAAACTCGAAATTGTTTTTTTCGATACAAAAAATTTTCAGCGGTAGTTTTTCCCTCCTAATGCTGGCGACACACACTGTCATGGCCGTGGCCAAAAATGGCCAAAGTCAACATATTCAGAATGCATATTTTTGGATGCAATTTGCTAGAGAACATTTCTGTATTACTGTAAATGTGAAATTTGGTTTCAATATGTCAAGTTTATAATTTTTAGTTATGCCTTTTTTCCTTGTTTAATGAAGAAAATTAAAAACTGTTCTCATACATTTTAATATTTCCAGTAACGGTCAGTATAAAAGTGAGTCAGATGGTTATTTTTATTAAAATAATGTGCCAGTATGTTTTTTGAAATTAAATATTGATCATTTGGAATTTATTGTTACCCAAAACTGAAGTCCCAACTTAAGTAGAAAATTTCTCCAAAAACGTTCGCCCCAGTTTTTTGTGCAGAGGTTAGCATGTCCGCCAATGACGCTGTACGCCTGGGTTAGAATCCTGGCGAGACCATCAGAAAAATTTTTCAGCGGTGGTTTTCCCCTCCTAATGCTGGCAACATTTGTGAGGTACTATGCCATGTAAAACTTCTCTCCAAAGAGGTGTGCAATTCTAAAACGGCAAGTTTCTTAACCTGTAGTATCAGCAGCATCTGCCTGCAACAACAAGAGTTATTAATCTTTTTGAACCCACCACCATGGGATGTTATTGGACAACTCCCATATAAAGTGGTTCATCGATTCGACTTCTTGATCCACTAGAAGTGTCAATTTGCCAAATGTCCGATTGGCTGAAATTTTGCAAGGAATGTTGTGTTATGACTTTCAATAACCATGCCAAGTACGGTTCAAATCCGGCCTTAATCTGATATAACACCCATACAAACCTATCTCCCGATTTGACATCTTGAGCTCCTGGAAACCGTAATTGTTGTACGATAGAGCGGGCATTTTGCAAGATGTGAGTTATTTTGACTTTCCATATCCATGGTAAGTATTGTCCAAATGGGTCGGTAACCTGATATAGCTCTCATATAAACCGATCCCCCAAATAGTCTTCTATCTTCTTAGAAGCCTAAATTTTTGTCTGATTAGGCAAAAATTTGATATGTAATTACACATGTGTGCTTCAACTTAGTAAATGTGTGGACATTTTTCGCAGAATCCATGGTGGTGAGTGCCCAAGATTAGGCCCAACCGATACAAGCACTTTCTACCAATTCAGTGTCCACATCATTGAAGATATATGACATCTTTAGCAAATGGTTGGAAGTGGGAGAGAGAAATGAGGCATATACAACGTCAGCGCTTAAAGAATGGATTGAAGATCATATAAAAAGGGAAATGAAAAAACTTAACTCTATGTTAAATTAACCACAACCTAGAAAAACAATGTACGAACTAGATATCGAGTAAAAAAGGTTTTGAGATCTCTAAGAGCTATACGCAAATATGACCCTATAGTACTCATAGATGGCTTGGATAGAGGTCGTAAACAAGAGGTTACAAATTTTAGCGACATCGGATGACAAATATGCATTTTATTGTCCCGAGACCCAAATTGAAAGATCGGTCCTATGGTAGCTATATCCAAATATGGTCTCATTTGGATCATATTAGGTACGGGCTTTGAGAGGTATAAGATAACTAAATAATCCGAATTTCAACACAATCGGCTGAAAATAGGGTTTTTATAGGCTAAAACCATAAATCGGGAGATCGGTCTTTATGGCAACTTATAAAAAGTATCCGATTGGCATGGTTGGAAAGAGGCCCAAAACAAGCATTAGCATTTTGTGGGCTCGGGAAGTAAATTCGCAAGATCGGTATGGGACCTATTCCAAAACCTGGACCTACGAGGGTTGCCTTTTCTATTTCGGGATTGAACAACCCTTGTGTTGCTATCTGCCAAATGACAGCTCTATCGTAAAGGATGACGTTTTTGAGGGTATACGTACTCAGAATGCTTTGACATACGAGCGCTATTTGTGTTGTTTACAGTAACGTAAGATTCATCTCGCCCAAGAAATGGAATTAAATCGTTCCGATGTGGATAAACTCAACAACAACACTGCATCGATGAACTTAATTCAATTTTTGGCGATGAAGCTCCATCAAGGACCAGTGTCTATCGATGGTATGGTGAATTCAACCGAGGTCATAGTTCACTCCAAAAACAGTTGTTGTTCCAAACAACCATTGAAGTTGTGTGCAAACTGATATTGCAAGATCGTCATGTAACCTATCGTGAGATTGAGACAAAAATTAGCATGAGCATTTGACCGTTAAAAAAATTTGTTCGCGTTGGATCCCACACAATTTGTCAATCGTTCAAAAAAAAGGCTCGTGTCGATTAATCGAAAAAATGCTCCAAAAATACGAAACAACTGCATTTTTGAGCACTCAAAACATCAATTTAATGAGTCATCCGGCGTATAGTCCTAACTTGGCTCCGAATGACTTATTTTTTATTCCCGTACATTAAAAATAAAATGAGAGGTCAACGTTTTTCGACACCCGAAGAAGCGGATGATGCGTTCAGAATGCATGTTTTGGAGATACCTCAATCTGAGTGGCAACAGAGCTTCGGAAAATGGTTCAAAGGCATGCAAAAGTGTATAGATCTTAATGGGGAATATTTTGAAAAACAATAAAGCCATTTTCATTGATTAATATTTTTGTTTGTGTTCTCTAATCCCGATATATAAAAGGCAAGCCTCGCATATGGTCCATTTTTGGTCCTAAATAATATAAAATAAAAAATATCTGTACCAAGTTTCATCCATTCCAATTTTGGCCAACTTTACTATGAACTCACGAAACTGTGCGACATTTATGAGGTAGTATGCCATCCATAGAAGCTGCGACACGCAGTTCTGACTCGGCTATAAAAAGAGGTCCCTTGTCATTGAGCTTAAAAATTTGAATCCGAGTTCACTCGTTGATATGTAAGAAGTTTGCGCCTGTTCCTTTATATAAAGTTCATGGCCAAATTTGCATTTACATACACTCACCTCCAGAGGTTGGCATATCGGAAATGAGTCCGATTCTAATGTTGGTTCGGAAGTGTAAAAAATTCTCAAAACCCCGGAGTCCCAGGATTAACAACTTTTTGCGTTTTTTGACGTATGACTTATATGAATGATTTACATCGCGATTTTTTGGATCCAATAACGACGTAAATCGAAGTATTTCTGCACCATAGTAGCAACAGGCCAAACCTCTGGTGGAAAACGAACCCACGACCCCTCGCACTGGTAATACCAGCATGCTAACAACTCGGCTACAGGGGTGACCCACTGTTATGTGTAACGGATGCAAAAAGTTATTGAAATTGAGTATTGAAAGGCCTATGCTACTTGGGCTCATACCCAAATTGTACTACTTGAGCTCATACCCAATTTTGGTGAAATATGGAACAGTGAGCTTCACTAGACATAGCGTCATATCGTTATCATACATGCATCATTAAAGCGAATGATTTTAAATGATTTTTAAAGATAGTGAAAATTATGTTTGTCCACCAAGAAAATGTTTCGGTTCGGATTTCGATGTAGCTCCCATATAAACTGGTTCTTCGATATGACATCTTGAGCGGATTTGACTTCCAACATCAGTAGTTCAAATCAGTGTATAACCTGATATGATTCCCATATAAACCGATCTCCGATTTATTTCTTGAGTCCTTGAAGACTGCAGTAGTTTTCCGAGCACTTACTGTTTTATTAACCCCTAGAAGCTTAAACTTTTCCTTGATTTGGCAGAAATTCGGTACTTAAATTAAATAAGTTCATTTGGAAATGAATTGGAATTTTTTAGCAGAACCCATGGCGGTGGGACCACAAAATTCGGCCGGTCGAACTAAAAACTTTTATTTTTAAATCTTAAACATAAACTAAGACACTCTTAACATTTTTTTTCCTTTTGCGACAGGTCCGACTGGAATTAAATTAAGACAAAATTCAAAACGTCGTTACAGCTTTGTCAATGAAAACCAGAACGAGGTACAGGGTCCTTCTTTGCATGTAACACCGCAATCCCAGTTAACACCCGGTATAATATTCGATATTAGAAGTGAAGGTTATATACCCCCAAATATGCGAGATGAAGATTTGGCGTGGACGGATGCCAATTCGCAAGAGCTCTTCGATCCAAATGGAGATAACTTCTACCGGCGACAATTTCGAAGCAAACGCAGCGCTTATGGTCGGCGGCAGGGCAGACATACGTTGAGTGATCGTTTGCGTGATGAAATGAATTTTAACGATGACATACTCAAAGTGTCCGATGAAAATGTCCAACATTTGCTGGAACCTGATGCCCGGGCATTTGCCGATATTTTCTCTAATGGCAATGATGGAAACGGTATGTTTGGTGATCACGATGAGGTTAATGATGCCTTCAGAGATGAACTAGAGAAGTTATTCTCAATGGGTGTCCGTGGTCTTTTGACAACATATATGCAAAGAGCCTTGCAGCCGGCCATCAAGGAGACACTGATGGAAAACATGGGCTACACTATAAGCTATGGATGAATGCATCTCCTTGTGGCAATGAGTATGCACGGGAATGTATAAACATATAAGTAAATTATAAGTCTAAACCAAAATTTTAAATTAATTATTTATTTTATATTCTTTTGAAATCATGGAACAATGTTCAAATCCTACCATTTTTTGTTTTATTTCTTTGGAGATTTTAAATGTGTATTTTTATAGTTTGGTTGGTTTTCACTTTCCACACTCCTGTTTCATTCTTCTTTATAGTTTAATCATTAAAATCATATATATATATTTTTTTTTAAATCACTCGAAACGCACTAAATTGCCACATCCGCAGTGTGAAAGTAACCCGCCGCAACTGAATTCTAAAATTAAAAGTTAAGCACAATGTATGGCATATCTTAGGGGGCGTTTCCGTTTCCTCCGTGGATGCTTTGTTCAATGGTAATTGCGCATGTTCTGCCTTCAGATGCTTTTGTACTATTGGTCGACACTCATTGCACTACATAAGCAGAAATATGGTCCATACACAAATATGTAGATGTTGTTATGTACTCGTACATAGCTGTGTGTGAAACATACAAATGGCTCTGTATGTAGGTATGTTTGTTTCCTATCTTGTCTACCATTTTGTTTGTCTTTTTTCAAAATCTATTAAAATTGAAAAAGACAAAACCAAATTTAATTCACCAATGATGCAGCTAAGGACCCAAAGGCCAAAAGGCACATTCATACGAACGTGAATAAGCACGGATGCACAAAATACCTATCAGAAATGTATTTAAATGAAAAAATGGTTTTTCCTTTCAGACCTTCCACCTCTTTGCCAAACCAAAATGAAATTGAAGCCTATTGCCCCCTACTCAAGGTCAATTATATTTTGTTTGGTGTAAATTCTACGGATATCCGTTTCACTTACACAAAAAAAAAAAACACAAAATAGGTTAGCTCAGACTTTTAAATGCATGTCATATGCAAGTGTCTGTATGAGAGAACAGTCCAAAGTTTTACCTATAAATGCAAATAAAAAATAATGTTGTATAGTAAATGCAAGAACATTTATTAATAAAAGCAGAATAAGCCGTAAACGAAACTATTGAGAAGGCCTCTACATTGCGATTTTGTTTAAAAGTTTAATAAATATTGCAAAAATTAGAAAGTTTTTAAACGGTTTACAACATTCCTAAATGTAATTTTAAGTGCAATATAATTATAATAACCCCTATTTCTGCGAACTATTTAAGTAATTTCTTTAATTAGCATACTTGTTGGATAAAACTTTCTTATAGGTTTATTCAATTGATGTGTGAAACTACCCTCCATTAAATAAATTGTTTTATCGTAAAAGCAAAAAACAAATGTAGAGTAAACAAGTAAGACCGTGCAAAGTTCGGCCGGGTCGAATATTACATACCCTCCACCATGGATCGCATTTGTCGAGTTCTTTGCGCGGTATCTCATTTTAGGCAAACAAAGAATATTGAATAAGAACTGTTATGCTATTGGAGCTATATCAAGTAATAGTCCGATTCGGACCATATATGAATTGAATGCTGAACATTGTAGACTTCTACAATGTGTGTAATATTTTAGTCCATTCGGATAAGAATTACGCCTTATAGGGGCTCAAGAAGCAAAATCGAGAGATCGATTTATATGGGAGCTGTATCAAGCTATAGATCGATTCAGACCATATTGCACACGTAAGTTGAAGGCCATGAGAGAAGCCGTTGTACAAAATTTGTGCCAAATCGGATGAGAATTGCGCCCTCTAGAGGCTCAAAAAGCCAAGATTCCAGATCGGTTTATATGGCAGCTATATCGGGTTATGTACCGATTTGCGCCATACTTCGCACAATTGTTAGAAGTGATACCAAAACACCACGCCCTCTAAAAGCTGAAGAAGTCAAGATCCAAGATCGGTTTATATGGCAGCTATAACAGGTTATGAACTGATTTCAACCATACTTAGCACAGTTGTTGGAAGTGATACCAAAACACCACATGCAAATTTTCAGTCAAATCGGACGAGAATTGCGCCCTCTAGAGGCTCAAGAAGTCAAGATCAAAGATCGGTTTATATGGGAGCTATATCAAAACATGGACCGGTCTGGCTCTGGAAGTATTTGTGCAAAATTCCAAGCGGCTAGCTTTACTTCATCAAAAGTTAGCGTGCTTTTGACAGACAGACGGACGGACGTACGGACATGGTTAGTTCGACTTAAAATGTCTCGAAGATCAAAAATATATAAATATATATACTTTATTGGGTCTTGGACGCATTTTTCAAGATGTTATAAACAGAATGACGAAGTTAGTATACCCCCATCCTATGGTGGAGGGTATAAAAATAAAAACATATTAGAATTAGCACCATGTACACCGGGAAATTCGACAAGTGTAATGGAACCAAACCAAAGTAGGATAGCAATTCAAGCTGAAAAAATCAGCCATTTGAGTAATGAAACACTCAGAGAAAAAAATTGAAGTGATGATAGCCCTTAGCCCCTCTACACAGAAGAAATATTGACTTAAATTTGACCAATGAAACAAGATGTTGCTTATTAAAAGCATTTATAAAAAAAATTATCACTTACTTTGATAATTTTTGACATTGAAATTCAATTTTAAGCTGCCGTCACACTATATGCCACTTTTGTCATCATGTATGTCAAAATTGACAATTTACATACCATTCATTATTTTTACTATCACACCTGTATGTAATTTTCGTATGACATAACCTTAAAATGTGTGCAAAAGAGAATTTTTTTATGCCTACAAATTGTTAAAGCTGAGTGAAAGCTGGTAAAATCATAAAGTCCTGAAAACAATTTAATTTGGGGTTGATTTAATTCGACTGAAAAAAACAGCTGATGTTTTCATCAGAGGAATAGTCATAAGACAAGCACATCTAGTGTGATAAAACCTTTACATTGAATCATGATATGTGCATGTAAAACAACCTTTTTTTTATTTCTCTTCCACACAATTATATTTTTATTTCGTGGTTAGACGAAAAACAATTTGGCCAAGAAAACATCTAAAGATTAAACACAATATATTAATTTACAACTTCATTTATTTAGTTACGGTGGAATTCAATATTTTTAAACTAAAAACATTTTAAGTGTGAATTGGAGAAGTGCCAAAAAGAAAACTACAGGAAATATTAATGAAATAAAGGGTGATTTTTTTGAGGTTAGGATTTTCATGCATTAGTATTTGACAGATCACGTGGGATTTCAGACATGGTGTCAAAGAGAAAGATGCTCAGTATGCTTTGACATTTCATCATGAATAGACTTACTAACGAGCAACGCTTGCAAATCATTGAATTTTATTACCAAAATCAGTGTTCGGTTCGAAATGTGTTCAAATTTTGACAAATTTTGTTCAGCGATGAGGCTCATTTCTGGTTGAATGGCTACGTAAATAAGCAAAATTGCCGCATTTGGAGTGAAGAGCAGCCAGAAGCCGTTCAAGAACTGCCCATGCATCCCGAAAAATGCACTGTTTGGTGTGGTTTGTACGCTGGTGGAATCATTGGACCGTATTTTTTCAAAGATGCTGTTGGACGCAACGTTACGGTGAATGAACACATTTCGAACCGAACACTGATTTTGGTAATAAAATTCAATGATTTGCAAGCGTTGCTCGTTAGTAAGTCTATTCATGATGAAATGTCAAAGCATACTGAGCATCTTTCTCTTTGACACCATGTCTGGAATCCCACGTGATCTGTCAAATACTAATGCATGAAAATCCTAACCTCAAAAAAATCACCCTTTATTAATGAACATATCCGTTCGTTGCGAACGAATAGCACCAAAAAATTGAAGACATTGTAGAAATTAAATGAGGTTATCATCAATATAACCATTCTGTATTGAAATATAAGCGGTCGAACGCGTAAAGCTATACGCTTGAAATTTTGCACAGATACTTAATATTGATGTAAGTCGTTGGAGATAGCAAATGGGCCATATCGATTCAGATTTAGATATAGTTCCCATATAAACCGATCTCCCATTGGCTGCAAGTTTGCAACAAGTGTGCCAAGTACGGTTCAAATCGAACCGAAAATTTGCAACCCATATAAATCGACCTCCGATTTGAATTTTTGAGTTCCTACAAGCCGCTATTTTTGTCCGATTTGGCTTGTAGTGTTCTATTATTATTTCAACATATGTGCCTAGTACGGTCCAAATCGGTTAAAAACCTGATTTGCTCCCTTATAAACAGATCTCCCGATTTGACTTCTTGAGGCCTTGCAAGCCGCAATTTTTGTCTGATTTGACTCAATTTGAGCATGTACTATTTTGTTATGACTTTTAAAAACTGTGCAAAGTAAGGTCCAAATCGGTCTATAACCTGATATAGCTGCCATATACACCGATCTTGTGTCTTGACTTCTTGAGCCACTAGAGGGCGCAATTCTTATCCGATTTGGCTGTAATTATGCTGGTGTTTTGGTATCACTTCCAACCTTTGTGCGAAGTATGGTCCAAATCGGTCTATAACCTGGTATAGGTGCCATATAAACCGATCTTGGATCTTGACTTCTTTAGCCGCTGAAGGCCGCAATTCTCATCCGATTTGGATGAAATTTTGCATGAAGTGTTCTGTTACGACTTCCAACAACTGTACGGTCCAAATCAGTCTATAACCTGATGTAGCTCTGGTCTACTTATCATCCTTGTTCGGTTCCTAGAAGCTTTCATTTTTGCTGGTTTGGTAGAAGTTTGGTATATAGAATAAAATTATGCCATTCAACTACATTTATTTTGTATAAATTTTGAGCAGAATACATGGTGGTGGGTTCCCAAGATTCGATCCGACTGAACTTAGCACGTTTTTACTTGTTAGTTGCTAAAATTTTTATTTAAAAGGATGAACGGGTATGTGTCTGTTCCTACAATAAACACGATATTTTGTTCTCTTTCACACACATGCAATGAGAACAGTGAACACAGTCTTATGTTGTGTTTTATTTTAGTACTATATGGTGCAAATCACGATTAATAGGTTCTTATTATCTGTTATTGCATGATATCGATAACTAACCGGTACAACCTTGCACTGATATCGTATCGCGACCATCTGACTTGTACTAGATAGGACAAAAATAAAACACAGCAATATGTTCATTTTGTTCATTTCAGATGTATGCGTAATTGAAGAATGTAGGACTTCATAAAATTCAATAATTTGTTTAAATTTATTTAATTTATAATGTGAATTGAAGAGGTGCAAAAAGTGTATTATTTTTATATAGAAAAAATTCGTATTGAATACGAGTCTTAGCATTTCGTATGTTGTTGTTGTTATTGTTGTAACAGTGTGTTGTATACCAAGGCAGCAGCCCTTGTCGATGAAGGATTCCATCGCGTCCATCCGGTATGTACGACAGGCTGCCATGCAATATCTCGAAGTGTTGATGCACATGACGGAATGTATTTAGGAAGATTTGTTTCTGTTGGTCAATATTAAGACACCTGCAATAAAGTAGAAAATTTTGTTAACCAATGAGACCCCCATAGTTGTACCATTAACACCCCCTCCGCTTGTATATATATATATATATATATATATATATACATGGTGCATAAGATGTTGCATTAAATTCATTTCATTAGATGGTGTCGTCCTCAATGCGGCTGAGATGTACAAACAAGCCATTCTTTGGATCCGGTTAAGTATTGAGTCGCAGGTGGATTTTTGAAGCGCCGTCCACCAGACCACAACGCAATATAGCATTATAGGTCAGACAACTGCGGTATACACCCAATGCATGACACGCGGTCCACGTCCCCAACTTTTGTCTATTGATCTCTTGCAGGATTAGAAATATTTAAAGCTTCGAAATAATTTTTTGATGATTGAATTTTTTAATTGCTCTAATTAAGTAAATAATTTAAATTAATTGGATCAGTGATCATGAAAACACAAATTTTGCATGGTTACTTTTTTGAAACACTATCATCACACACAAAAATCTCAATAAAAACATACTTTTTGAATGAATATTTTTTCATAGTTAATGAGAGAATGTCTTACTGAATAAATTAGCAAGATTTTTGGTTTAAGAACTATTATCTAAAAAAAGTAATCACGAAAAAATTTCGCGAAAAACTAACATAGTACCAGCCATTGTTTAACATGTTTGAAGCCACATTTTCGAAAAAGATGTTACTGCTGTCAATAAAACAAAAGGCAGCCACGGTCCGAAAAATTGATTTGGATTTCGCGTATTGCTCTATATAGTGCTAAACTATAACACATCAATAGCTATCCGTTGTTGTACCATTACGAACCCCTTCGTTTGTAAAAATCAAGCCCGAATTAAAATGGGCGTGGCTAAGATTTTTTTTGAGTAGATATATGAGATGGATTTAACTGAAAAAAAATTTCAATGTCCTAGGTGCCCTGGTTCAAGAGCTACAGGATGTTGCGTATATGCAACATTGGGCAACGGTGTTAAATTTAAATACAAGTTGATTTATTTCAATTGCCGATTATTTATTTTATTTTTTCAATTTATGTATGGTAGAACACAAAACAATTTTTTTTTTTTTGAGTATTGAAGCACAAGTGCATATTGCATTTTCTGCATTTACAGCTTGGAAACACAGTGTTACATACTACATCTTCCCCTTTTTCTCCATTCCGCCCAATGATTATTACCATCAAATCGAATGATTTTGCAGGCTATTCATCATGCTAGGTTAGTCCGCCTATTACTCTGAACGCCTGGGTTCAAATCCTGACAAGAACATCGGAAAACAATCGAATCTTATATACCCTCCACCTTGGATCTCGTATACAGATCGGTTTATATGGGAGGTATATCAGGTTATAAACCAATTTGAACCATACTTGGCACGTAATAGCAACCGAAAACCCAAAACTTTACGTGCAAAATTTGAACCAAATCGCATAAGTATTGCGCACTCTAGAGGCTCCAGAAGTCAAGATCCGATATCGGTTTATATTGCAGCTATATCAGATTATGAACTGATTTTAACCCTTCTAAGTACAGTTATTGGATGTCAACACTACATTCACAAAATGATTACATGTAAACTAAAAAATATTTTCACGCTGGCCTTTTTTTAATTACTACAATAGTTAACGTCTCCTTATTAAGTTTTTGAACTCGGTTTTAAGATCAAATTATTATATTCATGTTTTATAACACTTTTATAAAACAATTTTTTTTTTTTTTTGTAAAATGAATTTGTCAATTTCGCTATCGGGATAACAGTTACTAACACAGCTGACTACCAACTTATCAGCTCTAAGCTTAAACAATATTGCCAAACGAAAGAATCAAAGAAAAATATATAAAATAGCGGTACTTAGACGCTCATAAACACAATGTTGCATATACGCAACATCGGGTATGAGAAGGTTAGAGAACAGGGGCAAGCTTCCGATCCAAGTTTTAAGCTCAAAGATAAGGTACCTCCTTTTTATAGCCGAGTACAAACTGTGTGCCGCAGAACGACACGAAGTCCATCGTGAACATACACCCAGAGTTATTAGTCCGCTGATATCAGCAAACACTGTCTGCTGGTATTAAATTAAAAATTTTTAACTTTTGAATGTATCCATATCAAATTTTGAACTTCTTTACAACAATTGAGACATTTGGTATATATTGGGTTGCCCAAAAAGTAATTGCTGATTTTTCATATAGTCGGCGTTGACAAATTGTTTCACAGCTTGTGACTCTGTAATTGCATTCTTTCTTCTGTCAGTTATCAGCTGTTACTTTTAGCTTGCTTTAGAAAAAAAGTATATTTGATTAAAGTTCATTCTAAGTTTTATTAAAAATGCATTTACTTTCTGTTAAAAAATCCGCAACTACTTTTTGGGCAACCCAATATTTATAAAAAATTTTGGCAATTTTAGGCGCTAGTTTTTTGTTTAAATTCGTTAAAAAAGAAACTGTACGTGATATGCTTGTAAAATTAAAAAATAAGATAGAATATAAAAATGTTTGAAATATTTATTAAATTTTAGAGCTTTTTTAACTTTTTACCATTTGAAAACAACAAAAAACTACTGCTTTCATATTTTCAACTAACAAATGTCTCTCTCTATCTATGTCTATCTCTATCGACTGGAGTAGTGTTTTTTTTTTTTTTTAATTTTCCAATTCCTCAAATTTTCCAATTAAATGCGGTCTGCCGTATTTAGTTGTAGTTTAGGGTAATCGCTTTTGTCAAGCTTCAAGTTGTTCAAATTCTTCTTTATCCACCTCTCCAGCTCGTCTTTCAATCGATCAATTTTCAATATCTTACTGTAATTAATATTAATAGATTTTGCAGCTATATTTTTAATGATGCTTATTTGTCTTTGAATCGATCCATTTAAAATATCTGTCATTTTTGATACATTTTGAGGGTATGAAAGGATACTTTAATGATCCTCATTATTGGCTGGCCTTCAAGCTAAGTGCAACCACTAAGAGAAACACGATATGTCACCTCAAAAACTGCTTAAGCTGCAATTACACGATTAGACATGTCATATATAATTTCAAAAATAGCAACTCTGAAAGTTTTACACATCGTGTGATACGTACGAAAAATTTTTGATTTAATCGAGCTTGTATTTCATCGAATATATGAACAATACATATGAGAATACATGACGATTAGAGCGCGCTCTATTCGTATGTGACGTACTTAAGACATATATGACATGTCATATCGTTATATAACAATGCATTGCACCAACCCATCTTCAAAAAATATTGAATAATTTTTTCCTGAAAGTGACAGCTTATATGACATATCATATGGTGTAATTGGAACTTAAATACGCGTTATATAACAATACATTACACCAATTCATCTTCAGAAAATATTGAATAATTTTTCGGAGCCATTTTCTTTGGGTAATTTGAAAATAACGACTCATGAAAAAACACGACAATCACTTGCCGTGATACAAAAAATATCGAACTTCTATGTCAAAAATAATTAAAGCAATTGACACCTTTGTTGAAAAGATTTTTATAAGTCAATACCATGTTTAATCGGTCAAATTTAGGTCTATATTTTTTTTTTAATAAAATATGACATTTCTTCTAATTTTCTTGATATTTTTTTTTGTCCAACCACGCCAATTTGTGTGTGTATGTAGTAGAAGCTGGACATATATTTGACTCATTCACAGTTAAAACACACACATTTTTCACGGGTCCTTTTTTGAAACACTACAAAAATCTCAATGAAAACATATTACTTGTAAGAAGATTTTTCATACGTAATGATCGAATGTCCTACTGAATGAAATCGTCAAGTGTTTTTTTTTTGCTTCAAATCTATTATCTAAAAAAGTAATCACGAAAAAATATCGCGAAAAATGAACATAGTAAAATGCAAATACAAATTTTGCCCATGAACATTCCACTAAGGAACGGGGACAAACTTCTCGCATATCAATGAATGCAGTCCGATTTAAGTTTAAGCTCAATGATAAGGGGCCTCCTTTTTAGAACCGAGTCCTAACGGCGTGCCGCAGTGTGATACCTGTTTTGAGAGAAGTTTTACATGACATAGTTCCTCACAAATGTTGCCAGCATTAGGAGGGAAAACTACCGCTAAAATTTTTTTCTGATGGTCTCGCTAGGATTCGAACCCAGGCGTTCAGTGTCATAGGTGGACATGCTAACCTCTGCGCTACGGTGGCCTCCCAACGAACATAGTACCAGCCATTAAACTAAAATAAATAATTCAAGTAAATGCAACTACTCTCTCAAAACTTTAATTATTGAAACAACAAAAAATGTATGTTCAAATAACTGAAATATGTATTTACTATAGGAACAAATGCTACGACCTAACCAAAAAAAATATAAAAACATTTTTTTTTTGCTTTCTTAGAAGAATGCAGGATTCACTCAATAAGGTTACGGATGGATACTTGCTTTTTCTTTGTGTCAAACTGTTCATTTACATTCATTCTTTGTTTACGTTTTCTCCAATTTGTGTCATTTAATGATAAACTTTTTTCATGAATTTTATGAAAAGTTTCACACGAACGTACGTTCATATGATTGTCAAATTTCTGTACACTGTCAAATTTACATTTAAATTTTAATTTGCATTTTAATGTGCTATAGGCACAAGATTAATATATTCGTGACTAAGAACGTGTTAATTATGAATTAAAACAAAGAAAGTGCGGAAAAAAAACAAAATGTTAAAAAACCTCAAAATATAAAAAAAACTATCAAGGCGAATCTAAAAATGTGGTCTCACGCGTACAGCTGTTAACAACTGTTCAGATTTGGCAGTATTGAGATGTCAGATTTTTGTTTGTATTCTATTTGTTATTATCCTTTTCTCGCGTGTTCTCTGCTCATGTACGCACACTTTCTTCACACGTTCACACATTTTTGGGGTTTGAGTCGATCAGTTTGATGGCAAGATTACGATTTCACCATATGGTTTCTAAAACTCCATTTACACTGCTCTTTAAATCCGAATTAAATGGCTTGATCATCTGTTATACCTTTATAAAATCAGCTGACGACAGCTTTAAATCCGGATTTAATGAGCAATGTTAACGGGGTTTTATGTTGTAGTACAAATGAGACAACCTTTAAAATAATTCAGTCATGAAAAACTATGCTTTATATAAATTAGCCTAGTTTCTATGGTTGTGTTCAGAATTCGCAGCCCATATCTAGGCAAAACAAGATAGTGTCACCAGCCCAGCCAATTGAAGAGTTGTATCCACATCCCACTAGAACGTCAAAAGCTTTGTTTGGATTTTAAAGCTTTTTCACTTTTTTCCTTTTTTCATATATTTATTGTTTTATTTACAGTAATCCCTCTTTCGATGACTGCGTTATTTGCGATAAACAAAACGCGTGGTCGTTCTTGTTCAATACGAAATCAATTTATTTATTAGCGGAAACAGCATTGCTCTGCCATCTTAGCGTTGTCATACTATATACAGATCTATATCTAAAAGTTCTGAAAACAATTTAATTTGAATTTGCTTTCATTCAACTGACAACAAAAACAACTGGTTTCTTTATGTTTTTGTCAGAAGGAATAGAACACAGCTCTAATCGAAAAAATAACACCGCTCTAATCGAAAGAATAAGGTGAGGTCATGCGAACAGCAGTAAATTAAATGTTAAGGGCTTGATAACACAGCTGTGATTTTTTGCCAATCTCTTATTTGATCCCATATAAGGACTAAAACAGTGTTATAATGATGAAAAAGTAAATAAAAACACATTTGAAGAAGATAAGTTGTAAAACAAAGTTTATTACTAAAACAACTTTGACATTTCAATTTACGGCATTTTCCACTCAAGGTAGTCTCGATTTCTAGTCTAGATTTTTGTTTCTCCAAGTTCATAAATTTCATTTTCATTCTCCAAGTTCATAAATTTCATTTTTATTCTCCAAGTTCATAAATTTCATTTTCATTCTCCAAGTTCATAAATTTCATTTTATTACAATAAAATCCTAAACAATTTTGCCACTTCAGAACGTCCAATGAGTGAATAAATATGTTGCGTTCTTCCTCTTTTAGTTTTGTCATTCAAATTGAATGATGACACCGATTTAAGCGGCAATAAGATCAGGATGCACTAATAATAAGAAGCCATACGAGCAGCTGAGTACATTTTTTCATTTTTGTTTTGATTTTGCAGTACATATAAATGTACTTCTAAATGTAGCATCATAAGCACAACAACAAATGTCTACCCTCAAAGAAACTACCTTGAGTGGCAAATGCCGTAAATTGAAATGTCAAAGTGATTTTAGAAATAAACTTTAAAACAACTTATCTTCTTCAAATGTGTTTTATATTTTTATTTTCATCATTACAACACTGTTCTGTTGCTTATATGTGGAATGGTTCAAATAGAACATCTTTCTAAAATTTTAGAAAAAAAAAATCTACGGCTGTGTTATCATCCTATTGTGTTATTAAGGTTTACTTGAAATTTTGATTTAACAGAAATAAAAAATTTAACTAATGAGGTCATGCGAACAGCTGGCATGACCTCAACTTATTAGTGCAAGAAGTTAAAGGTATGGTCATGCGTACAGCTGAGTACAATTGTTTTAATTTGACCAATTTCCTAATGTCAAACATTGATGTGCATGCTTTCATGTGAATGTATGTTGATTACATGGAAACAAAATACTGAGCGATGGTTGTATTTTTTTATTTTATTCAGGTTTGGTTTTTGTAAATTAAAAAAGTTTCGAGAAATTGAAAATATTTCTTGATATGGTGTCTCATTTGTAAAAGGAAATGCTTCGCTTTTCACTCAACATTAAATTTGGCTCTCATAGGTGGGTGAACAAAACAATAATAATATGAATTTCTCTTGACCAGGAAAATTATTAAACTTTTTTCTTCTTCTATCCTCTGCAGACATACTGCTGCCCAGCCGGCATTTGACATTACGAGTTGTAAACAATCCACCAGGGTTGCACAGAAAAATGTTGTTGTTGGGCAAATGACCCTAACTTCTAAGTTATTGTACCATTATCCTAATGCACGTCATATACGAATAGAGCGCGCTCTAGTCGGCATGTATTCTCATATGTATTGTACTTTTTTTATAGACTTGTGTCTAAAAGTATATTCGATGACATAAAGTTGCATATTTACTCCAATATCCATTTGTCATATTATTTTTTTTTTACGTTCCACACGATGTGTACAACTTGCAGAGTTGCTATTTTGGAAATCATATGTAACATGTCTTATCATGTAATAGGAGCTTTAGAATGGACATTTAGATGTAAATGGCCCATAAGGCCCCTTATGTTAATACTCTCTCTCTCACTCTCACTAACGTTTTTTTGAACATATGATATTAAACTGTCAAAATACAAAGTATAAGTATTTTTGGCGTAGCTACTGGAAAATCTATCTCTTTTTTCTCTTTCTTAAATAAAAATAATATTCATACAAAACATTTTCAGTGTAAGTAATTGTTGTGTATAAATGCACCCTCAGGAAAAGTAAATCGGAGTGTTAATGCGTTATGCGATTCGAAAACAATATTTACATACTTTCGTTACAACATCTTCACACTGGGGATTCGCAAGATATGTCGTCATAGTGTTTACGCACTAAAGTCGGTAACTACAGTCGACATCGGGAATGGATGGTATGTGTTCGTTGTATTGGCGAAGGGGCGGGCGGTTTGGTATTTGTTTTGCTTTACTCATGATTTGAGCAACATCGTAAGGCGCTGATGCAAAATCCAAAAATCATTCGACATAACAGATATACCGGAGGAGATGTTTCTACGAATTATATAACCAGGAACGGCCGAAGGAGTTTTCGAAATTTACTCATTTTGAGGGACGCTTTGGGTAGTGTAATGTAGTGAATTAAGTGCAAAGTCCGCTGTTCATTTCAAACTTGTTTCTTGTTTTCCAATGTCAGGGTCGTTGGCTATTCACCTTGGAGTGTATTGTTGCTTTGTTTTTGGCCAAAAAAAAACCAAAACAATGCTACTACATATATGTTGTATGCACAGATAATAGATATTATTTCCTTCTATTTCTAGAGCTTTTGCAAATACATCTACGCATTGAACACGAAAAGGAATTGTCTGCTTTTCTCGTCACAATTCTACTGTCCATATGAACTCGTGACCAGAGTTGTACCAGCTGCAGGGTTGTTGTTGTAAGTGAAGGCACTATTTAGTGGAACCACTTTGTGAGAGATCGACACAATCATACACCCTGAAAATGAGTCGCAGTGCGATTTCGGTGCCTTCCGGTGACAGTTCACGCAGTAATATGGATAGTACCTTCATACGTACCATCGAATGGGATATGATGAACAAGGCCAAATTCTTTCCACTCTCCATGTTGAGTTCATTCTCTGTCCGCTGCTGCCTATTTCCGTTAACAGTGATAAAAACACAGCTTCAGGTGCAACACAAAAGCGATGTGTACAAGGGTATGTTTGATTGTGCCTATAAAATTTACCGTTCTGAAGGCATTCCCGGTTTGTATCGCGGTTTCTGGATATCCTCTGTTCAAATTGTTTCCGGCGTTTTTTACATCAGCACCTATGAGGGGGTGCGGCATATATTGAAAGACCTAGGAGCTAGTCACAATGTCAAAGCCCTTGTAGGTGGAGGTTGTGCGTCTTTAGTCGGGCAAACAATCATTGTACCTTTCGATGTAATCTCCCAACATGCCATGGTCTTGGGTATGGCTCAACATGCCGGTAATGCAAAAGCCGATTTAAATCCACTTGGCATTGACACAGGTCCAGGACGAAGCCGCATTAACATATCCGTCGACATTGCAAAGGAGATAATGAGGAGAGATGGATTTCGAGGATTTTACCGGGGGTATACGGCCAGTTTAATGGCCTATGTTCCGAATTCGGCAATGTGGTGGGCTTTTTATCACTTGTATCAGGGTAAGTGAAATAAATATGATCGGCAAAGAAAATACTATATCATGTTTTGTTTAGATGAACTATGTCGAATATGTCCTCCTTGGGTGTCACATCTTCTAATTCAATGCGTTGCTGGCAGCTTGGGTGGATTCACAACAACGATACTCACCAATCCATTAGATATAGTTAGAGCAAGATTACAGGTATGTAAAATAAGCAACTCACTTGAATACTTTAGGCGGTTATACCGCCGATTACTTGGTAAAAAGATATCAGCAGCACCACAAAAACAAATTAATCCCATGGCAGCCGGTTGTACGTACCGGATTGACCCGTTGGAATATTTCATCGGCAAGGGCTGCCGCCTCATTGTAGAACACACTGCTACAACTACAACAACAACAACAAATTAAATTAACCTGAATATATGAAAGTTCTTCGTCGTCGGAATGATGAATGAGAACTATTTTTTTCTACAAAATGACTTATAGTTGGTGAGCTTGACAAAAACAACAATTAATATCCCGATACGGTATAATTATGAGTACCACACAGGTTGGTACTTTCAGATCCGACCTTTGTGGTGCTCATCGTTGTTATAAGAAGCTCACCTGAAAGCTACCGGGCGGGTACATAGGTTCCGAATGGTGGTATATTATCGGGTGTTTTCAATCAGACAATTAGTTATGTATGTATATCGAGTGAATAGTCTCAGTGAGAAGCTGGGTTGCACCGGCTCTTGCTTAAATACTGAGTGCCTATGATATTCAATATGATAAGACGAGTTATTGGCGCCTTCAAAATAACTAAATACCATCACCTTCCCGCGGCTTGGTGACTTATAGGAGCTTCTTCCACATAAAAAAATATTGTTACAACAACTATTAAAGGCTCTATTACACGGCATGTAGTTGTCGTATGACATGCCAAATTTACCATGTGTAGAGTTGTACCTGTTGTGTGATACAAATGAAACTAACATATTAAAATCACTTTTCAAATAGCAAATGCAAATTTTTTCGATTAGAGCATGCTCTATTCCTTCTGACAAAAACAAAAAGAAATCAGCTGTTATTGTTGTCAGTCAAACGAAATCAAATAAAATTAATTTAACCAGCTTTCTCACAAATTTTAAAATTTTTACAAATTTTACTCACAAATTTTACAATTTTTAGGTTATGTCATACGAAAATATCATACATGTGTGATAGCAAAAACGATGAATCGTAGGTAAATTGATAATTTTGACATACATACAGGATTCACTGAATAAGGTTAAGCCAAGCGATCAGCCGATATACTTTTTTTTTAATATTTGGCAGTACTTGGCATTGAGGATGTCAACTTGTTCTCTTTTTACATTCATTCTTTGTTTACGTTTTCTCCTATATGATGACATTTTCAATCGTCAGATTTGACATCCTTAATGATGTTTATGGGGCCTATCCACTTTGTGTTTTGCATGTGACCTAACCTTCTATTAGTGAATCCTGACATACATACATACATGTGAATACAAAAGTGACATGCCATAAGAAATCTACATGCCGTGTAATAGAGCCTTTATATACCAACTTTCATTCATTAGTTTTCGATTGGGTATGTGTCCGTTGTCCCTTAGCAAACAAAAGCTTGCTATGTAAATAATCCTACATTTCTTTTTGTATTTTACAATATTGCAATATAGTTGAAATTGAGACATTGTTTCTTATCACATAAGTATGCATTTGTGCCAATCAGGATGCACTTATAAGGTGAGGTCATGCGAACAGCTGAGTATAATTTTTTTTATTTTTGTTTTAATTTTGCTGTAAATCTAAATGTCAAAGGCTGGACAGCAAAGCTGTGACTTTTCTAAAATCTTAAAACGATGTTTTATTTGATCTGGTATTCCATACATAAGCAAAAAAAGGGTGTTGTAATGATGAGAATACAAATATAAAACACATTTAAAGAAGATAAGTTGTAAAACAAATTTTATTTCTAGCACCACTGACATTTCATTACGACATTTGCCACTCAGGGTAGTTTCTTTGGGGTGCACTTTTATTGTTGTGTAATTTTATTGAATGGGCTCTTATTGGGCTTTAAAATTACAAAATACAGAAAATAACATAAATAATGACGCTTTTTATCTTTTAATTGTACCAAGAGACCACACAGATAATTCGTAAGCCAGCGTTTCAAGCCTGGCTGGAGGGACGTGTTAACGATGTCCTCAAATAGTTTGGTATGGCTGACCGTGTCGAGTTCTTTCGATAGATCTAATGCCACGAGGACCGTTCTATCGCATGGCCTGGGCTGATGGAAGCCACGGCCATTGTCTTGACTACTGGTGAGAGAGAGGAGATCGGTCTGTACGACTCACCCTTGCTCGGGTCGTTTCCAGGCTTCAGTACCGAGATCACACTGCCATTTTCCAGACATAAGAGTGTTCAGAGACAGAATGAAGACAGTTGTAAGGTACTCAACTCCAGGTCTATTCAGATTCTTTAACATCAGAGTAGAGATTCCTTCAAGGTCCAACGCCTTGGATGACTTGGCGCCACGGATGACATTTTTAACTTCGTCCACGGTCCACGGCTAAATTTCTTCTGCTATGAAAGATTGTTCCATAGAACTTAAAAATATTTGACGTCTATAAACTTCACATAACAGCATATAGCAAGCATACCGATTATTCTTTTTATGGCGTTAACCAAATGGATAAAATTGTTGATTCGACAATTACAGCTTCTCATTTCCACCACAAGCATTATGCGTTCGTGCCACATACTTAATGTTATCTCATTCTATTGCCCTTATTCAACAGCGTGCTCCACATTGAAGTTCTCGATACTGTGACAAACGCACGCTTGAAGTTGATTAGGTATTGGTGTGTATGAAATTCTTCAGACTGTTTTATGATTATGTGCAGGGAGTAATGTGGTCGGCACAAGAACGTCCTGGCCGAAAACCTGACTGTTCCTACGCTGCAGAAGAAGCCTTGCCATCAATTTATTTATTACGTTTAGCAATGTAATCCCCCTCCAGTTTTACACTGGGTGAGGTCATCCTTCTTTGGGATTATGACCATGATCCCTCTCTTCCATTCCGAGGAGACAGCGTTTGTATCCCAAGTATATCTGATTGTTGGGGTGGTATATTCGCGTATCTCTGTAAAATATGCGCTTGACCAGCGAGGTGGAGGCGCGATATTCATCCTGGCTGCGGTTTTAGTTACACTTGATTTTGCCCGTAGCAGAGTGTTGCGTAGACGTTTCTGGTGTTTTCTTTTCTCTATAGTTTCGTTGCTTACCCATGGTTTTTTTGGATCGTCGAGCAATGGCTATGATAGAGGTGGCCGTCTCCGTACATACTGCTATTATGTTGGCCCATGTATGGGTGTTATTTTTCAGCTTCTCCGTTATTGTTTTTTTGGAGTCGAGTTGGGAATATAATTTAACCTTGGTAAAGTCTCGATGCTTCTGAGTTTTCAATTATAAACCGTGTTTTGAATCCATATGTCGTCATCGGGGGGTTGTCAGTTCTATTATTTCTTGTTGATGTTTCTGTAGTCGTGATTTTAGATGGGTGGCAGATTGAAACATCGCATCGGTACCTAGTGCTGGGGCTTTATAAACTTTGTTTTTCATTTATTTTAATATATCATTTTACAAAGAGTTACTGCAACTTAATAAACTACAAAAAGGCAATGTAAATGTTAAATTTCCAATTAACACTCCATTACGGAACAGGGAAGAACGTCTCACACATCAATGAATGCTGTCCGATTTAAATTTAAGTTCAATAATAATTATGAGGGACTTCCTTTTTTTAGCCGAGTCCGAACGGAGCGCCGCAGTGCGACACCTCTTTGGGCAGAAGTTTTTACATGACATAGTATCTCAGAAATTTCGCCAGCATTAGGAGGGGATAACCACCGCTGAAAATTTCTTATGATATTTTCGAATTTTTTAATGACCTTTTTAAAAGCCAACAATACATCATTGTACAATAATAAATAAACACAAAATATATACCATACCGATTGGTCGCTACAATTGTGTTAGCATTTTTTTTTGTAATATTTGTCTTTTTCACTTGCTTTCTTTTCAGGTGCAACGTCTCGAAAGTATGAGAGTAGCTTTCCGAGAACTGTGGCGGGAAGAAGGACTAAATTGTTTCTTCAAAGGATTGTCAGCCCGTTTAGTTCAGTCGGCTGCCTTCTCCTTTAGCATAATTTTAGGCTACGAAACTATTAAACGCATTGCAGTGGATGAACGTTATAAACACCAAATACGTTGGTAAAAACTCTAGAGCCCAACGAGAGAACTATAAACTACAGGTCCGGACCCACCAACTTAGCCTGGAATGCACAAATCAACAGACGATAAATGAATAACCCATGTTAATAATTAATCAGCAGAATACGGAATGCATTTAAAGATATACAAAAAGAAAAAAATTTTACCAGAATGCAACAAAAGAAACAAAACGCTACAAAATATCTGTTCATATGGGGTAACGACAAAGTTCTCCAGTGTGAATTTCCCTTTGCTGTTTTAAATAGTGTCAATGGAACAAAGCTCACCAAAGAGGTTAATTGGTAAAATATAAAAAAACAACAACAAAAATGTAAACAAATACAACTGGAATCCAATCATTGCTAATTTCATCCATTTCCTTTTATAAATAACTTTAGCTTTAGGCACGATGGTGACGATGATGAATGAACACATCTTGTGACACACAAAAAAGAAACTTTTGAATGTTTTTTAATTTTTTATTTTTGTAAATAACTAAATGTTGATCATTTCTATCTAACTATAAAAGAGAAACCAATACACATGCATACTGCATAGCTTTATTATACACATCTTTATATTTATTAGTTTATTGTCAGCTTTATGTAGCCAATTATACTAGAATGACGCTAAAACAAGGGCCAAAAATCCTTATTATTTATTTGGACATTTCTTTTATAATTATTATTATTGTTATATTGTTAAGTTTAAAGGCAGAATGCGTCTACCAATCCTTTTTCAATGGCTCAAGTGTTTTGTAAACAATTTTACTTTATTTGTTGCTATACCAAAACCCCACACTATGCATACTCTCATAACCTACCTACATACATACATACATTTATCTCTTAGATTATTTGTTACATGAGAAGTGATGCAAAATTTTGAAAATTTTGTAATTATTGTTAACCTTAAGTCAATGTACTATAATAAAATAGATGCGATAATAATAATAATAATAATATTATAACATTTATGTAGATTTTCCGTTTAGACAAATTGAAGTGAAATGAAAATAAAACAATTACAAAATATGTACAATAATTTATTAAAGCAAAAAACTAATATACAAAAAGTTACAACAACAAGCAACAGCAAAACAAATATTGTAATAAAGTACAAAACAAAAACAATTCCTAAAAAACATCTTTTCATTATTATTCATACCGATATTTCTATAATATGTCCACCAAAAAACGTTATGAATGCCATTTTCATGTCTGATTTGAAAACATTTTAGAACAACAGCATTCAACACTGTTCAAAGAAAAAGAATATGACGAAAGCGGTGCATTGCATTGCATGTCTTTTCTTTATCTCAATTAACACTCTCAAAGGCAATGAATATACCGCGAATGGTGTGAATCATTTTAGTATTGATTGAATAAAGCATTATAGCATTTAAAGGGAATATTTTTTTATACTTCGTTAATTTCTGTTGTATCCACCACCATAAAATGGGGAAAGGTGTTGGGGAAGAGAATGCCAAAAGACTTTGAGAATGCCTTTACTTGGCCAATGTGAGATTTAAATAAAAGGGATTTGGGAGCGGGTTTGTAAATGTGTTTGTTCAGTATAGACTCAAAAACGGCTAAACCGATTTTCTTGAAATTTTCACAGATTATGTAGTTACTACATACTTTATTACATTTTATCTTAAGCTCTTTCATTTTTTTTCATTTATCCCAGCGTTTCGTCAATTTTTGTTGACATCTTCAGGGGACACGTCTATTTTATTAAAATATTACTTAAGCTTTTAAAGTGCATCTCTTTCTCTCTTTGTTTTCTTTATCTAATATTTTGACATTTTCTATGTCTGCCCTATGTTCATAGTGCAGACTTAGAAAATATCAAAATATTAGATAAAGAAAACAAAGAGAGAAAGAGATACACTTTAGAAAGCTTAAGAATACAACAACAAATAAATAGATAAGACGATGAACTTGAAAGAGGACATAAACAATTAAAGACTTTTTGGCATAAACTTAACCAAATTTTTCTTGAAAGAATGTTCTAACTTCTTATATTTTCCTCCAAAATAACCTTTGTAAAATATAAAGCATCCAGTCTCGAATAATGTGCATTTGTATATTCTGTTCTGATTTTCAAGCGAAATGCTGTCAAATTCAATATTAAAAACACGTTGGCTAAAAATAGGCGGAAAAGTAGTTGTTGTACATTGAGGCGGCAGCCCTTGCCAATGAAGGAATTCATCGGGTAAATCCGGTACGTACAACCGGCGGAAAAGAAGTACGCTTATAGTGAGGGAAATGACAAAAAAATTATTGTGGCAACACCATTACCGGCATCATTTTTGTGTGTTTTGTTGGTTTCATTGGTTCGGTATTCTTTGTTTATTTGCAAAAAAAAGAAACAATATATGACGAGAACACAATAAGTGCAGAAAAAACATGTTTTGGTATTTGTTTTTTATGTTCGATTTTGCGAAATTTTTTCATGATTATTTTTTTAGATAATATTGGGTTGCCCAAAAAGTAATTGCGGATTTTTTAAAAGAAAGTAAATGCATTTTTAATAAAACTTAGAATGAACTTTAATCAAATATAATCTTTTTACACTTTTTTTCTAAAGCAAGCTAAAAGTAACAGCTGATAACTGACAGGAGAAAGAATGCAATTACAGAGACACAAGCTGTGAAAAAATTTGTCGACGCCAACTATATGAAAAATCCGCAATTACTTTTTGGGCAACCCAATAGGTTTTGAAACAAAAAACTTGCTGATTTCATAAAGAACATTCCCTAATAACTTTTGAAACAATTTTCATCAAAGTATTAAGTTATCATATATTGGAGGTCACCGTAGTGCAAGTGTTAGCATGTCGTATGACGCCGAACGCCTGGCGAGAACATCAGAAAATAAATTTCAGCGGTGGTTATCCCCGCCTGATGCTGGCGACATCTGTGAAGTTCTCCCCAAAGTGGTGTCGCACTGCAGCTGCAAAAAGTGGACCTCTTATCATTGAGCTCAAAATTTGAATCGAAGAGCACTCAATGATATGTAAAAAGTTTGCCCCAGTGAATTAGTGGAATTTTCATGGACAAATTTGCATTTGCATTATGTTATCATTGAGATTTTTGTAGTGTTTTCAAAAACTATCCAAATCTACACCAAGTGTTGTGATTTCTACATCCTTTTCAGTGAATTTTATTCCTGTTTAGGTTCAATATTTCTTTGTTGAGAAATTTTACGTGGCGGAAATACTCACAATTGTTCCCAGCATTTGGTGAACGGATAACCACCGCTGAAAAATGTTTTAAGATGTTCTCTCCCCGGCAGCATTTAAACCCGAACGCTTGGATGTGATGTTGTTGTACCAGTTTGTTGTGTTCTAGCTTTCGTCTGCTTGATTCTGTTGAGTGTCAGGAACCCTGCGACTAAGATGGGGTGCGTGCACAGGTATCTGGGCCTGAGTTGAGTGCTCTTCGCTTCCCTTACATGTCAGTTCGTAGTTGCTCTGCTTTAGTTTGTTTGTCGTTGTTCTTCTTCTCGAAAATATTCCTCGAAGTATTTCAATTGATTTGTATTGTTGTCATTTATTTGAAAATTGCAGCAATTCCAATCACGCTGGGAATGACCGCCCCCATAACTACTATACAATACAAAAAATGGTTTATAAGTAAAAATAAGTGAAATACTCATCCATAAAAACCCTAAGATCAGCTTTTCTCATCTTCATGGTAGTCCTTAGAATTGCAAAGCCTCAATGATTGTCTTGTAAAGAATTCGTGTCACCTGACAGTACTCGATATCCGCTATAACATATCGATCGTTTGGCAGAACCTTGCGCACTACATACGGATCCTTATAGCTAGGCAACAACGTCGGGGTCTTATTGACCCCGACGGTAATGTTCACATTCCGAATGACCACAAAATCTTGTTCGAAAGAGCCAACTACCTTTATCTTTTCTACTTACTTTTCCTCATTATATCTCCGCAACCGCTCTATTCTCACCTCTGCTTATGCCTAACCTGCACAATACCCTCCCTCCGGCCTGAAAACTTATGGTCCAAGTATACCGTCACTGTATTTAGCCAACATACCAATTGGAGTTCGGCTAGCTCTGTTAACCCTTTCCACCAGAGATTTGCCTGAGGGGAGTGAACCGCCAACTTAACATGCATAACATTGCGCTGCGACAATGTTATCTTTTATACACCTAACAGGTCTGCTATAATAATCAAGGTATATAGTCAGGGCCGCATTAATCTCCTTGGTACTAGTAGTTTTACGAACTTGGTGAAAGCATCTATCACCACCAGAATATCTTTACTTTTCAGTCAGTCCTTTCAGGTAGTGGCCTCAAATGATCTAAGTGTATAGTATGAAATGGGGTCGATTTCTTCAAGTTACTATGTAAGATCCTATTATTCAGTTTAAGCGGAGCGGAATACATAATATACAGTGGTGGAAAAAATAATAGGGACAGCAGTTACGAAGAATAACATTGCACAAAATGAGTAAGAAAACATGATTACTTCTGTAAAAGGCTGAAACTGATTATTCGTTGACCTTGTGACCTTTGAACGGTGAACATAACCTTAATACTAAATCTCACAACTGAGTAGTCATTCATTCATTGTTATATATTTATACTTTTTTTTTTTTTTTTTTTTTTTTTTTTTTTTTTTTTTTTTTTATTATTAATTTTTCAAAAACGTTATAATACTATATATACAATATATTTTAAATGTAAGTATCAATATTTAAAATGTGTTTTGAAAATGTACGGCATGGTTTTTGTAAACCGTCTGCCGGAGAAGTGAGTTTTATTTTTTAGCTAGTAATTAAATTCATTTATAAGAGTTCTTCTATAATTCATTGCCTCTCGTAAGAAATTAAATAGTCTAATCCAACAATTATCTTCACCGCCGTTTAAAACAGATATAATTTCTGTGTCTGATAGAATGCTTTTTTTGAAATTCTTGCTTCTAATTCTACTAAATATTGGACATACCCCTATGAAATGTTGCGTGGTTTCTATTTCTCCTAGGTTACAGATGGAGCACATTCGAGCTTGTTCTTCTCTGTAACTAACACCATTTAGCCCCATCGCACCAGCTCTAGCTCTCATTATATAAGATATTTGTATTTGACTAAATTTGTCATTACAATAAGATGAACCTACTGTGGGGTCAAGTAATTTGTATATTCGGCTTTCACTTTCTTGTGATTTTTGGTTATGGTGGAGGTAGTTGCTGTTTTGAAGTTCGCATGTTAATAGTTGGCAGGCTTCGTACCAATAAATTTTATCTGTGTTGACATTTTGGTGTTCTATTCCGTAACATTGCAATCGGTCTTTAAAATCTTTATACCAGGAGGTATTGTTCTGCATATATTTATACTTAAGAAAAAAAAATAGTTTTCCCTTTTCACATGCGTTTCACCAAATAGATATTTAGCTGACCGGCAGTTCACACGAAATAAGTTTTTCGAAGTCACAGTTCGAAAAATTAAAACATATGTTTTATCTGCAAATTCATACAATTTGCAGAAACAAATGCAAACAAAAGATAGAAAGAAGAAAACCCTTTCTTGTTGGCTGTTTTGTTGAGACCAAATTGTAGATGTATTCTTAAATCTCAATTTAGCGCTTACTGAAGTGATTTTTTGATCGAAAAACTAATGACACAAATAAAAACCAAACCAAAAGTGGTTATTTAACAGTTGTTTTGTGATTTAAAGGTGTATTTTCAATATAAGGAGGAATTCACATTGCTTTCATCATAAAATTTTTAGTGAAATGGTTTAACAGTTTTGTTTTGGTAAAATCTATCATACGGGTTACCTCATTTCATAAATATTTCACATTAGCTTGCACTTAAACTAAAAATATTTAACACTGTGTATCTCTGAAAAAATGTTTAGATATGTTTTATTATTTCACAACATGTGTGTCCAAAACTTTTTTAAAAGCGGTTCAGATTTCAAACTTAGCTATAGCTTCCACATATCTATTTCATCCGATATGCTCACCTCTAAAAATAATAGTATGACCATTGAATAATAGAGTATTGTATAGTCTGTCGTTCCGGCCCCACTTTTGACTTCCCTGACATGTTTTTTTCCAAATAGTTTTTCATTTGGCACCATATGTGTAAGTTTATTCTGAACATTTTTTAAGCTATAAAATATTTCAAATGAAACACACAGAGAAATTGGTGGTTAAACCATATTCATCACCACAATGTAGTATTTTTTATTTAATATGTTATCCTTAAAATTCATAAAAAAATCTGTGTATAATTTTGCATACAAAAATTATTTTAATTTTGTAATCATTTAGAGGTTTTTCGATGTTACCTCATTGCCGCTATCTTTCAGAGCTTAATGTAGCATTTTACGTATCATGTAGTTTAAGATACCACCATTGCGATAATATTCAATATCAACTTCCGTATCGAAGCGTAAAATAGTTTCGAACACGTTGCCATCAGCCTAAAAGAGAAAAATAATTTGAGACTCTGTGTGTTGGTACTTAGTTACTTAAGCTATCATGTTGGAAATGCGTAACTGAGTTCTATAAACCCAATAGGTGAAATTACGAGACCGTGGGTAACATTTGCTCCATCCTTGCACTCGTGGCGAGCGTTAGATTATATATTAATAAAGTTGCAAAAATATTTAGGCAGTTTTGTTGCGCATTTCCCAAGAAAACCATATGTGAATTGAAATATTTATATCTACCTCGACTTGAATCTTTTGTCCCGGTTTAATGTTGTCAGTTGGAATGTTTATGTTGTACTGCTCGCGGCCATTTAAGTTCAGAGATTCGGCATTTTGACCGGGCAAAAATTGCAATGGGACAATACCCATTCCGACGAGGTTAGAACGATGAATACGTTCATATGATTCTGCAATAACAGCTTTAATACCCAGAAGGAAAGGCCCCTTGGCAGCCCAATCGCGACTGGAGCCACTGCCATAATCCTTGCCAACGACCAAGACTAAGGGGGTTCCCTCTTCGCGATATCTTCGAATGGCAATCAAAAATAATTACACAAGTTCAATAGAAATTTCAGAAGGGAAAGAAAGAACTTACCTTTCAGCACAGTCGAAAATGTCCATTTCCTCTTGACTTGGAATGTGTATGGTGCGGGGTCCCGTCTTGGTAATTAATTTATTGACCAAACGTATATTGGCAAATGTGCCGCGTGCCATAATAGCATCATTTCCACGACGTGAACCGTACGAGTTGAAATCTTTGGAGGTCAACTTGCGTTCCGACAGGAAACGAGCTGCTGGAGAGTTACGTGCAATAGACCCAGCTGGTGAAATGTGGTCGGTTGTTACACTGTCGCCCAAAAACAACAAACAGCGAGCACTTTTAATGCTGTTCAACTTTGGCAGCTCACGGGTCATTCCTTCAAAGAAGGGCGGACGTTTAATATAGGTGGATTCCTCATTCCAGGGATATAATTTATCTTCTGATACTTCTAATGTCTGCCAATCCTCGGAGCCAAGTTCAATTTTACCTGTAAAGAGGCAGAGGTTTGTACATTTTTGAAGAGCTCGTACAATTGTTTATGTCACAGGGTCACTTTATATGCAAGACAACGACACGTCAGAGTCAAGTTTTCGGCGTTTGTTTTTTATATGAAATAAGCCAATGATTATCGAGATCATTTCCTTATTGTTGTACATTAAATTTTCTGAGGGTAAAGTGTTTTTTTTATTCCCTACTTGTTTTTAGACTTTTTTCTTGAAGTTGTATAGGCATCTCGTTATTTTGCATTTAAGTACGCTATAAGTGTTTTGCGGAACTTACTGTAAACTTCTTGGAACATGGCTGGAATCACATGCTTATTCTCGACTTCCTGTATCTCCGAACGAGTGGGCCAAATATCCCGAAGGTAAACATTCTCGCCATTTGCATCGGTACCCAATGGTTCGGTTTCGAAATCAATATCTACTCGTCCAGCTATTGCATAAGCTATCACCAGAAGGGGGCTGGCCAAATAATTGGCACGTGTATTTGGATGAATGCGGCCCTCGAAGTTGCGGTTTCCGGACAAGACTCCGCAGCAAACCAAACCATTCTTTTCAATAGTGTTGACCACATTTTCATCCAAGGGTCCAGAGTTGCCAATGCACGTCATGCAACCATAACCCACAATGTTGAAACCTAGTTGCTCCAAGTACGGTATAACGCCCGATTCTTTCAGATAGTACGTAACCACCCCCGAACCGGGAGACAGGGACGTTTTGATGTAGGGCATAATGCTCAAACCCTTCTCAACGGCTTTCTTGGCCAACATTCCAGCGCCCAACATGACGGAGGGGTTTGAAGTGTTAGTACAACTTGTAATGGCTGCAATAACGACGGAGCCATGTTTGATGGTATAACTCTTTCCATCATCCCATTGGAATTGCCCAGAAGCTTCTAAGGCATCCGAAGGAATAGCAAAGCCTTTGAAACCAACCTAAAAGCAAAGAATCAAAGTGACACAAATTGTTTAGTTAGCAAAAATACCCATTATTTGTGCACAGAAGTGCATGGAGAAAACGGGTTCAATAACATTCTGTTTAATTGCCCAGAGAAACAAAAAAAAGTACTAGGTCAGTAAATTTTTTATTGTTGTTGTAATCATTTCCTAGATAGCATAGCGGAAGTTTGTGCAATTAATTAGAACGGCTAAAGGAAAATATATTTTTAATAATTTTTTCTTGTTTGGTTTATATAAAATTTCTCTTTAATATCAAGTAAATAAATATGTTTGTGCTTGTTAGATTGCCACGATTAACAGGATTAAAAATGTGAAGAAAACTGCTTGTAGAAACTACTAGTATGCACTCTATCTTAGTCGCAGAGTTCCTGGGTCTTGACACTCAACAGAATCAAGCAGACGAAAGATGGAAAACAATAAATTGCTACAACAACAACTAGTATGCCATATTTTAAGCGAAATCTTGTATCCACGTCAAGTTATACTTGTATCAAGAATCTAACGTCGACATTTTGAGTTAAGCCACCCCGCAAAATCCACAGGTGCGATCAAAATTTAATAGGTTTTAACAATATTAGATTACGATAATAGAAAATAGATACCAATAATAATTGTCTTTGTTGCCTAGGTGCATTCAAGATTATGCCTAAGCCAATAACACGGACGATTAACTGGATATTTGTCGAAGAATACCGCTGATGAAGGCATGCAATCCCGGAAACTACAGTCCGGTTAACTTTTCTACCGGTTTTAAAAACATTTTGATTTATTACCAAATGGAGATTTTATAAATAAATTAATAAAATCACTCACGGCTGCCTAATAATTAATAAGTTGGGCAACCAATGGTTTGGTAGTTACCCTGTGGTAGATGCCAAACCAAAAAAAACATGACGAACGCACATAGACAACTATGAAAAAAAACGTATCTACAAAAACAAAGAAAACGGGCATATAAATATTACATTTCCCAGGAAGCAGCAGAGATCATTGATAAAGTATTGTGAATACATTGTTAATTTGATAAGTTATAAATGAAATGTGAACCCGCAAAAGATCTATTGGTCGGTTGATCTTCCATTTATGATAATTAGCGAAAACTACGAAGGGACGGGAAAGGGATCACCAAGGATTTATAAATTAGGAAAAACACTTATAGTTAATAATAATATACGCACCAGAGAATTGAATAAGATCCTATATTTATCACTTAATCGCCAATGCGAAAGCAAGTCTATGTGGTGTATGCCAAATAAAAAACTCGTTAAAAACATGCTTAGAAGACAGTTGAATGAGCACGGGATAGCTGCGAGCACCACACAGTCTGGGCTTTGAGGTCCAATGTGTGTGGTGCTCATAGCTTTCGCGAGAAGCTTAGCTGCAAGCTAGCTTACGCGTCCACACGTTGCGGATAATGTAATGCTCCATACAGAGAAGCTGCAACAGTAGTCGTGCGGAGAGTCTCAAATAGACGCCCCGAAAGATTCAAAAACCGCAGAAGAACATTGTTTAAACGTACGTCAGTACAATGCCAGACATTAAATTTAAGACGATTAGGGGCCAACAAGCCTGACAAAACGGCCAGGCGGTCTGGAGAAGCTCCCTCCAATATGCGAATAAAAGCTACAGTAGTCAAGAATGGCGAAAGGACTTTTGCATGTAGATAATTTAGGTAGGAGAATAAAGCTTAAGTCCGCCATGTGATCAGGGTAAGGTCAAAGTTCTGACATTGCTGATTGTCTGTGACTGCCGTTGCAACTACTCCGTATGGAGCATTCCACTATCCGCAACCTGTAGACGCGACAAGTAGCTTGGAGCTAAGCTTCTCGTTGTTGTTGTTGTAGCAGTGTGTTATACACTGAGGCAGCAGCCCTTGCCGATGAAGAACTCCATCGAGTCAGTCCCTTTCGTACAACCGGCTGCCATGGAATTGAGTTAAAAATTCTGCCCGCCATATGCCTACAGAGGCAAATCGTGTGAGATAGGTTTGTATGAAAGCTTTATTTGTATGAACCATATTTGACTTTGTCCTCTACGTATCAAGACGTACAATCGGCACTTGGGAGCTATACCTAAACATGTACCGATTTGGCCCATTAACAATCCCCAGTGATCTACATCGATCCCATGGCAGCCGGTTTTACGTACCGCATTGACCCGATGGAGTCCTTCGTCGGCAAGGGCTGTCGTCTAAGGGTACAACACACTGCTACAACAACAGCAACCATCATTAATCCCGGCACGGGATGACAATGAACACCACACGGGTTACAACTCACAGTTCTGATTTGTGTGGTGTTCATTGTCATTACAAAAAGCTCAGCTGAGAGCTACCGAAGCGGGAGCGGAAAAAAGGTCCCACCTCCGGGTGCGTCCACAGATTGCTAATAATGGAATACTCCACAATTGCAGTTATAATTGCAGTTGCGGACAACCAGCGGCAACAAGTGGCGAACCTCAGAGAGTGGCTGGGCGGCACTGAGTGCCTATAATGCTCGATATAACAAGGCGAGAAATTGACGTCTTTAAATAACTTATGTTCATAATACTTTTCGGCGATCGAGCGATCCTATGGACCGAAACGACCTTGACGAGGATCGCAATCTCCACATGCAAGCATGCCGGTACCACAACAGCACCAAGAAAACTTATGATTTTGAAGAAGTTTGAAGCTAGTCGTAAAGCAATTTCACAACAGTTTAGTTTTATTCGTTTTAGGGAAAGATCTTTTAAAGACATCAAAAGATTAATGTTTAAATTTTGAAATGGGTAAAAAATAAAAACAGAGGGGTTGGTGAGAAAAGTTTTGCTAAAGTAATTTACAAGTTATGAGTTTCAAGTTCATGTTGCTAACTAAACGAACGTTTCTTTAATTAAAAAGGCAAAGCACAAAAAGTTCCAAGCAAAATTCAATTTTCTCCTCTCCTTGACTAAATACAACGTCGAGAAATTGTTAAGCAAGCATTCCAGCAAAAAAAAGCAGGTGATCTAAAAATTATAATCGAGAAGTGAAGAGACATGAAAAAATATACACGATATAGTGTTGAAGACCTGAATTGGATAAATTTCCATACCCAAGCAAGATTTTTGTCTGTTGATTTGTAATAACAATAAATGAAATTTAATGCCTACCTATGCATTAAAATGCTGGGGCTATTGGTTTTGCCCATTGGCAAGTGAAAAAAAAAAAAATGAAAATCATACCAACAAATTTGCCAACGGGTAACATGAGGCCACTAAATGGGTGCAAAAAACTGATGATGGCATTGAACGCGGAGTTTATAAGAAGGCATTCAATTTGCATATGGTGAACGTTTAGTTGAACCATGTCTGTAATAAGACACACTTCAAAGTCATTAGCTGCGGTTAAGGAGTGCGACCATACTTCATAGGAACACCAGGACTTGTGCAATATTAATTTCTATATAAATTATTTGGATATTTGGGAAGAATGAAGATCATAGAAGTTCGTGGTTGTCAGTGGAAAATGTGGTGTTCGACGTTGTCTTGGAGTTATTACAATTTCCCCCCCATTATATCGAGTTATCTAAGGAAATAGTAGCCGTGATTTTATGCCAACACCAAGAATCTGATATATCACAGTTGCTGTTTCTTTTGATAGCTCTGTGTTCTAAAGGCTCTTTTGTAAACCTCAAAGTGTGCGCAGTTAAAGTGAAATGTTTATCTAGAATCATAACGAGTGAATCAGTGAATACATGCAGTGTAACAAATTTCAAGTTATGGGATACACCAAGTTCAGTTTTGTCGAATTTCATGGAAAAAAGATTTTGTATACTGATTGAATGAATTGATAGCATCACTGGGCTTTGTTTATCTCATAATAACGGAATAAAAACAACGACCCGCGGTTGACAAGTGCATAATATTAACTTACGGGACTAACTAAACAGGATCGGAAGTCCTTCTTCATTTCGGACACAGAGACACGATCATGGGGTCGTTTAGGTCCCGACACTGAAGTTACCACAGTACTCAAATCAAGTGTAATGCTTTGGGTAAACTTGGGATCTTGTGATTCATTGGAGTAATCTCTCAATTGACGCGTGGCTTTTAAATATTGTCTAATGATGTCGATTTTCTTCTCCGAACGGTCTGAAAGAAAAAAAATCTAAATTGGCATTCAAATAAAAGTAAAGCTAGCATACTTGTCTGCTTCATATAGCTCAGAGTATTTTCATCGATTGGGAAATAACCCACTGTCGCACCGTATTCGGGACACATGTTGCTAATTGTAGCTCGATCGGCGATCGAAAGTTCAGCTACACCAGGACCATAGAATTCCACGAACTTTCCGACTACGCCTAGTTGACGTAAATGCTTGGTTATAGTCAAAACCAAGTCGGTGGATGTAACAAGCGGTCCCAATTTACCTACCAGCTGTATATATTAAAAAAAACTGTTCTCTCTCAGAATTCTAAATTTATTTTAGATATACTTTAACATACCTTGTACCCAATGACTTCAGGTAACAACATAGAAATCGATTGACCCAACATTACAGCCTCTGCTTCAATACCTAACATGAAAAGAAAAACAATAAAATTATTTTCAGTATGTCAATTTAATTTTTTTTTTTAAATTCCATGGATTAGTTGGTGGAAAACGATTAACTTGGTTAAGAGTTTAGTAAAATAACTCACCTCCAACTCCCCAACCCAATACGCCCAAGCCATTGATCATGGTGGTGTGCGAATCTGTGCCTACAACACTATCTGGATACAATATTTTGCCACCTTCAGCATCTGCTTCGAATACCACACGGGCCAAATACTCTAAGTTGACCTGATGAACAATGCCGGATCCAGGTGGAACAATTAACATGTTATTAAAAGCCCGTGCACCCCACTGTAAAAAAAAACAATCAGTTACACGATATTTTTGATTTAAACGCTTTTCTTGTTGCTTTAACCTTCAAGAATGTGAAACGCTCTTTGTTACGTTCGAATTCCAAATTTTGATTCTTAGACAATGCGTCGGCAGTTCGTGAGAAATCCACCTGCACTGAATGGTCGATAACCAAATCCGCAGGACATATGGGATTGATTTTCTCCGGATCACCGTTCAAGCCATATACAGCAGTGCGCATAGCCGCAAAGTCAACAACGGCAGGTACACCAGTGAAATCCTAAAAGTTGGAGAATATAAATTGGATAAACTCGAAACGGATGACTACAAATCGAAATAATTTGTTGCCTACCTGTAGAATCACACGAGCCGGCTTAAAAGATACTTCAACATCGTTTTGACCTTGCTTCAAATCCGGAGTCCAACTCAGTATACTTTGTACATCCTTCTCAAGCACATGGAAGTTATCACAATTTCGTACGGCAGATTCCAAAAGGATGCGGATAGAATACGGCAATTGATCTGCATGAATATTGATATATAGTTTTTTTAGTCTGTTTTTTCAGGATAACAAAAAAAAATAAAAAAGAACATTGTCGTTAAAAACCGAAAACTCGATTTTGATATTAGGGCTTTGGGTTTTGGAAAATGTTTCCTAGTATTCATCGTAGATTTCGATTTTGATGACCGCTTGATGGGTTTTTGTGGTCGTCACAAATTGACCCAGCGTCATGTACATGGCTGTCAGTAGTTGTGCCCTTGGTTATAAGTGAAGCGTTTCTTGATATTTTGGTAGCTACGGAGTCGTTGTCGTAACCGAATCATCACCTGTTGCATGCGCAACCACTCTCCAGAGACATCAGGCAAAAAGTTTTAGCTCGAAAGGCTCTTCGATATAAAAGGAGGCCTTAAGACCAATATATATCAATAAACAATACTTCCTCTTCCCCCTCCAACCCTTAACTCTCATAATTGCCAACGCAATGGTTGGTTACGTGAAAAAAAAATTGATTCGTACAGCACTCGTGAGGATAAGTTACCATGGACCACAGGGGCACGGCATCACGATCATTTCAAATGCAAAAATGGCTTGGCAACATCGTGGCTTCATTTCCTCATTTTGATGACATCTGAGGGGATGGACCGATCCGAAAGTAAAAATCATGTTTAAGTTTTCCAATATCAAAAAATGTGAACTACCAAAAAATGTCAACTACCAACGCCACATCCACCAACAACACAGGGTCATAAAATCAATTAAATTTTGCCACGAACACGAACCTTGTTTCAAATTTCGATATTTTGGCCACTGCTATAGAATCATTCAGGATATATAAACTGCGTTTCGAGAATTACATCCGTATGAAAAACATTAATACGAACCGAGGGTATTGCACAAACTTATTGCTCAACTCTAAAGGTGCAAAACAAATTCAAAATCGTCACAGCCTTAATAGGACCGAAAAGCGTAAGTGATCTTGGTTACGATGAACAACTGTTGCAGTCACAAAAACAAATTTCTGATTTTGCCGACATCGTTAGCAAAATTAGACTCAAAAGCAATGTCAAAAACAGATCAGTCGACATGTGGGGAAATTAACAAAATTTCATCAAAAATGTTAAACCATCAAAAGTAGTATAATCAAATCATGGCATGAAGCCAATCAATTTTAAAGCTTTGGGATTGGATGGACTGTGTCTAAAATGCGGTAAAAGCAGTCAATATGCTAAGGTTTTCCGCAGCAGTAAACTTAACCTCAAGTGCTCAGTATGTGGAAAAGGCGGTCACGTAGTCAAGATATGCATCAAAGCAAAAATGAATGAAAAGAGGGCCAATCAAGAGGAAGTAAGTAAAATTGAAAATGTTTAGCCTTATGGTGCATTAAGTGTTGTAGAAATATTGTAAATCAAAATGAATCAATAAAGAGCGATCAATTCTTCCTATACATTGAAATAAAAGGGAATTCAATCAAATTCGAAATCGATACTGGATCGGGTTTTACATTTATGCCCAGAGACAAATTTTTCAAATTAAATTTAAGCGTCCAACTTCTACCAACAAACATGGCAATTCGCTCATAGATGAGATTTATATTGTCCCAGAAGAGTGCACACCTATCCTTGGCCGAACTTGGATTCGGAAATTCAAACTTGATTTTAGCTCGATTATTTCCATTAACCTCGACCATAAAGATTATGAAGTTATCGACATCAATTTATTGAAAAGTAAATTTCAAGATATTTTCAAACTAAGATCGGATGTGTAAAAGAATTCACTTTTTCATTAAAGCTACGTGAAGGTGCTAAACTTATTTCTAACAGGGAACGGGACGTTCCATATGCCCTAGTTGAAAAAGTAAAGATAAAGTAATAAAGAACTTGACCAACTAGAAAAACCAGGCGTGATTTAAAAAACAGAAGTTTCTGTTTGGTGTTCACCACTGGTCGTAATTCCAAAAGCCGATGGAAATGTACGCTTGTGCATAGACTATAACTCGGTGTCGACGAAAGGTTTGTGGAAGCTCATAGCCCATTTTGGAAAATTGAGCACATATTTAACAGTCTAGGAGGTTCGCAATTTTTCTGTAGACTAGATTTGTACAAGGTATCACCACATACCTGTAGATGAACACTCATGCAAAGTACAAACTATGTCCACACATCGAGGTACATACAGAGTAAACCGTTTATCATTTGAAATAAAAACAGCGCCTTCTGAATTCAACAGAATAATTAATCAAATCTTACAAAGTATTCCTAAGACGGAAGCATACTTTGATGATATTATTATACACGCAGCCACTAAACATGAATATATATCGAACTTGTCTAAATGTTTGGAACAACTTTGTAAATATGATCTACATCTGAATCAACAAAAATTTTAATTGGGTCACACCATACAACAAAACAACATTTTAAAATAGAAAAGTAAAATTGTTTCAATTACCGACATGCCGAAGCCAATATCACCGAATGATGTACAGAAGTTCTTGGGAATGGTAACTTGTTATTACATAATATCGATAATATCCACAATTCCGTCGATCTTGCCACGGAGACCGTTGTAATTCAAATGATACACTCCCGGCACTGGCCTGTCAATATTGCGGCTGGGATGCTGCTTTTGCGTATGTTGCCGCACGGGAGAGGTCGGGGGCGTCACATATTCCGACGACGAGGACGCAGAAGCGACGACGACGACACTTGTGACCCTATGTTCGCACGGCACCTTTAGACTAGAGCAAAGTCGGAAATGTACCCACTCCATGCACCGATTACACCTCACCGACACCGACCGATGATGAAGTCGATTCTGGCAAATCGAACAGAACCAGGGTCCGGGGTTCTTTTCAATCCCGGCAGGGACCAGAGGCGTGCGGAGAAGGCACTCCGGGATGTGACTAACCCCTGACGAAAGAAGGACGAACGTGTACACTGAGGCGGCAGCCCTTGCCGATGAAGAAATGGTTGCAGGAAAATATTCACGAGTTAATTCCATTTTTTTTTGTCCAATTAATTTTTCAAACCACTGTAAACGACGCAAATGATAGTGAATACGATTATGCTAGAAATTGTCAAACGTTTAACGGAAACGTCAGATTGCTACTTGCAACACTTGGTGTTGCCTAGGCAGTAAACTTATATAGCAGCCTTAGTATCTATACGATTCTTAGAGAGTAGTCTAACATAAACTTGTAGTTCTAAATAAATCTTAAATCGTATGGCTTAAAGCAGCAAAATTGAGTCAATAAAAAAACAATTAACGCAGCCAGCGTAAACGCCAATATTTGGGCAAATTTCATAACATTTGTCAAAATTACCCAAATAACCATGTTTTGGTTCACCGACTTATTTTGGCAAACCCGACAAAAGAATAAAATTAATATTTGAACAAAAGTAATTTTCAAACATTTGCTTTAGAATATATTAACTAAATATACATAAACCAACAGGTTGAAGACAATGCCACATGAGCTCATTTATAGAGTAGAGGATAGTCGTTGTGAATTTTGAAAGATTAATAGCAACACAAAATGTGAATAAGCTCGATTTTCTGTACGTTGACTGAATATGGTGAGCTGTTGAAGAGTTACAAAACATTCTACATATTGTAGGAATTCTTCACCATTGACGCAACTAAGTTAATGAAAACAAAAAAGAGAAAATATATTTTTTTTAAAAAACTCGAAATTCCGGACTATTTTATGTTGGTAAAAACTATTACAGGTCGCCAAATATTTATAAAAATAATTTCAGATTCACGGATTCGAAAAAGCACAACACTTTTCCAATTTTGCATATGATGGCTGAAGGCTATATATACATATTTCTGACCTAGCCAACACTAAGTGTTGCCTGTTGCAATTTCACAATTCCATTGGAATAACCGTATTCAGAAAGTTTTAGTTAAAAAAAATTTATTTGGCAAAAAATGGAATTAACTCGTTAAGTTTTTTGTGCAATCATTTGTCACAACTTTCGACGTTGATTATCACGACAAGAACGCATTGATGAACTAAAATCTTTGAATGCCGATGAAGCACAGACCCATTGGATTGTGAAAAACGGATTTTGTGAATTCAATGGTGGCCTCCGCTTGCTCAAAGATTATTTCAGTATGCATCCGATATTGCATAAACGCCGGGTCCTTAAAAAAGGATTGATCTCGTTTGATCCCGCGTAGTTTGACAATAGCTCAAAAACTGGCTCGGGTCGATTGGTGCAAAAAATGATTGAAAAAATACAATGACGGTGATTCAAAATACGTTTATGTTGATGTAGCCACATTTACATGTGGAGGCAGCGATCCTTTTCAAGCTCCACAGGTGAGCAAGCTCGTAACGGCCCATAGGACCGATTGCCCTGTGAACGTTATGGCAATTGGTTATTTAAAGGCGCCAATAACTGGCCTTGTTATGATAGCATAGGCACTCAGTATTTATGCAAGAGCCGGTTTCCGGCTGGACTCACTTTATACCGCAGATTCTGCGCAACTGCATTTGTAGCTATTCCGTTTATTGAGCATCACACTATCTGCCACCAGTGGTAGCTCCCAATCCAGCTTCTCGTGATGCGTTGAAAACAGAAAACCATGAGATCCAATATTTGGCACTCAATCGCCACTTATGCCAAAGCAAGTTTATGTGTTGCATGCCACTTAAACATTAACAGCCGTATTCACAAAAATTAACTAATGAAGCTTTAAGGTGCACAATAGTTATTGAAAGGTTATTGTGCAATAAACCCACTTTAGAATTTCGCATTCAAAAACCAACAATAGTACGAACCTTCATTTTTCTTTGACAATCCTAAGCCATTTTAGTGCTAATGCCGAAGAAAAATGCTATTGCTTCGGTTTTGTGACGTTCGGTTCCAGATATTATCAAACTTATTTGTTAAACAATTATTGAAAAGAAGCTGTAATTCATAAAGAACACGGAACGCGATAGCTGTGAGCACCACACAGGCTGGAACATTGAGCTCCAATTTGTTGTCACGAGAAACTTGGCTGCGTGCTACCAAACACGTCTACGGGTTGCGGATAGTGGAATGCTCCATATGGAGTAGCTGTAATTGCAGTCGTGGACAATCAGCGGTCCCTTGGGCCGGAACGAGCTTGCTCACCTACAGAAGCTTAACAAGGATCGCCATCTCCACATGATAGAATAGTACGCTACATTTTTTCTTGCAGGATATTCGATCATATTTCCCCGTTTGTTGAAAGCTTTCTTGGTTGTTCAGTCAATGATGTAGAAATCTGATTATGTTCTACCAACCTTTATATTCCTTGATCCACAATTTCTGGTAAATGTGTTCTCATTTTCTCACTCTACTCGAGTTAATCAAATACTCATACCAAGAGTTCTACCCCATATGGATGGGAAGTTTTCTATAAGAGTAACACGTCAATTGAATGTACTTCCTAACTCTTTGCGTGTTTTCAATTGTACCAATGATACATATCGATAAAAACTTATTCGACACCTTGATGAGATGCAATAGGATGATTTCTCTTTTATTCATGTTTTTCTTTCCGTTTTTTCTTTTTGGTTCTGATTATAGTTATTTCAAATAAATAAATAAATCATAATAATAATAATAATAATAATAATAAAATTAAATAACTCCTTGTTGAAAATTAGTTTGATTGAATTTTACACAATCGTTGTTGAAAATTAGTAGATTTTGTAGAAATTTACACACTGAAAATTGTCATACAATTACGCTTAAGTTACCAATTTTTATATTTCATATAATTAATTTGAGAAGTTTTATGTTTAAGAGTAGTGTTTGTTGAAATTTTATTGAATGGGCTCCTATAGGGCTTTAAATGTTAAAAAAATTTTTGTGTTAATTAAAAACTTGGTATAAAATATATTTATCTACATATCGTAAGATCATTTTCCAAAGTCTCGGTTGAGCAACGTAGGAGGTCAATCCTGAATGGTACACTACTAAGTCTTTGGAGAACGGTTATTTAAAGGTGCTAATAACTCGGCTTGTCATATCGAGCAGCATAGGCACTCAGTATTTAAGCGAGAGTGAGAAGAGTGCCGGCCGGTCTCTCACTAAGACTATCCACTCGATAGCGCTGATCGCCCACGACTGCTCTTGCAGCTACTCCCTGTAGGGAGCTTCCCACCATCCGCAACCTGTGGATCAGCCCGTCAGCTCCCAGCAGCTACTTCTAATGACGATGTACATCACACAAATCGGAACTGAGAGTTCCATCCCGTATGGTGCTCATGGTCATTCAGTGCCTGGCCCTTGTATTGGTTTTCTAGTCTTCTAATGTTTAGTTTTAATTGAATATTCTTTACACTGTAAAATCTCAGACGTAAGATTTTTATTGCTTAATAGACAGCACGCCTACCCTGCAAACATTTTTCATAATTTTGGAACGGTGTTCGTTCTCGAGTTGAATTAAAGAATCTTCTGGAAGTTTTATATGCAATTTTTTTCTACTATATCTTTGGGCAATCTATTGTGTGAGTGGAAGTTTAAGTAACTCGTCGCGTCGATTATCAACTCATTGCGTTATAAACACTCTTCTAGGATATCATTGGACAATCCATAGCGGGTGCGAAAGTTTTAGCCACTCTTCGCGACGTTTCTATTACAACTCATTGCGCCATAATCCATTGAGTTTTAATTGTCCAGAGGATTTGTTTATCAATCGCCTGAGTTAACTTTTCGCGATTAGTGTTATTTTAATAACTGGCGTGTGTAGGATTTGTATTGAATTGTTATTCGATCTTTTGAGTGGACAACTTCCACAACTTCAAACACAATTTTTATTTGGTTTGTTTGACGATTGGTACTTAGTAAGCGTTTTTTTTTTTTTTTTAATTTTTTGTAGTAGTTACGTTTTCGACGAATTAACCTTAAAATATTAGGTTAGGTTGAAAAGAGCGTGCAGATATTAATCCGCCCCATGCCACTATGGACATATTCCTAAGCCAGTAATCGGCTTATTGTGCGCTCTAAAAACTATAAAGTAACCTCTAAAAAGAAATTTTTAAGTTAGGAATTCAGTGCTACTCACAAAATCCTTAATTGTTTTCAATACCACTCCCCTAAGTTGGTTCATGTCTGATATTGTGTCTCCACCTAGGTACCGGTATCTGTTTGGACGCAAAAGCCGGGCAATGACAAAGAAATGCTAAAACGTCTCATCATCTTCTCCGCATGCCCTACACATGCTATTACTTGCCGCACCTATTTTACTTAAGTGAGCTCGTAGTCCTATGTGTCCCGTTATGATACCAATAGCTATACTGATCTCCTTCTAGCTTCCTTTCAGCAATTGCCTCGTCTTCTCACGATCTGGATCCCCCATAGGATTTTCGCCGTCCTACCGACCGTTTCGCTGTTCCACAATATTGCATGCGCATTCGTCGCCCAATCCCTTAATTCGGTCTGCGTCGACCCGAAAGGCTTAACCGTCAGGTTAACCAAGTTTATTGACGCTAGTCCTCTGGCCTTCACCGCCAAATCGTCTGCTCTTTCATTTCCCCTTACTCCGTTATGGCCCGGCACCCAAACGATGCGGATTTTGCTATCCTCAGAGGCGTTAATCTGCTTTTTACACTGCAAGACTGTTCGAGATCTTACCGTCCTGGTTATTATTGCGCTTACGACAATTTTACTGTCGGTAAAGATGTTCACACTCGACGTCCTCGCGTTAGCACCACACCACTTCACGCATTCCAGATGGCAATACTAGGGTTCCGTCAATCCAAGACTGTGCCGATGGCATTAGTGCCTCGCACTCGACTTCAAGGTTCATCTCAGGTATCCGATCGGAAACCTCTTCCCTTCCCTCCAGGTTTCCTATCGTCGCCTCGATTATACCGCGATGGAATGAGCTGCTCCCATCCTCAGTCCATTCTCCCATCGCCTTAAGTCTCATAGCCGCAGTGGCTGCCTCACACTTATTTGTATGTCTATGGGTCGGACAAAATGAAAGATTCGCGGAAGGGGAATCGTCTACGACACTTAGATTAGTTTGGCCGCGATCATTATCTTCATCTGGAAGACTCACGAAAGATTATTTGGTAATCGAAAATGTTTGCAGTGTAGCGGTAGCTTACTATTCAAATTAGAATATTTCGACAAATATAACGCAATGAAAGCTTTAATTAGAATTGAGAGTGATTATATTACCTTATCACCTCATTCTCGATTTTCGCCCCATCATCTCTACTTTTGAAAGATTGCGAAAAAGTGGAAACATTTAAATTACTTTCACTTTTATTATTGTCATATAGGTATGTACATATTGGAAGGCTCTTTCTTAATAAATAGCGCATAACGACTATGATTTTTTCATATGGACATTGGTCTGATTTGTGGATTTGCTTGACATCAAGACTCCAAATATACTGATAAATATGTTTGGACAAAATCATTTTTTGACTTCGCAGACTTTTATGCGTGTGTACTGCTTTGTCAATTTATGCACCAAATGAAATTAATGAACTTCAATTTCTGTAAACAATTCGAATTTCCAAAAACGAGCAAAGTTCAGTAGGCTTTTTTCCAGGCATTCAGCACTTAGTTTTATGAATTCTTTGGCAATAAATTTCCCACCGCGTAGAAACCGATCAGTTACCCAAAGCAATATATCAAAATGCTGCCAAGCAGGAGGCTCATGCAACTTTAGCAATTCATGCTCTTATTACTGCGTATTTGATAAATATTTATAAGGCAACATGCCAGCTACATTAGCTAAACATCGCAGCCCATCTACTCACCATATTTTGGATCTATTGAGGCCAAATCAAAGTATTTGTATTCGACTCCGCCGTTTGCGAACGACTTTTGAAACTGAGCAAAAGGATTTAAACCTGAAAAACAATAAGTAAGATTATATAAGATCTTTTAATTTATTAGGCACCGATGACAATGATATCGCCCAGCCCTTTATAAAAAAAAAGGCAATGGCAGTGCTGGTAACTGGCAACTCACCGGCCATGATAAATTCCTAAACACCCCTTACTTTCACCGATTTATTTAAGTTTCAGCAATGTTCTAACAAACACAAACCAACGACACTACTTGATATATAGGACAATATTCAAAGCAGAAAATTGCCACGTTATTTGTAATTTAATATTTTTTGAATAATCAAAATAAAATAGTTAAAATAATGAATATGTTTATTAAGACTGGTACTATGTTCGTTTTTCACCGTTGAATACTTTTTTTGTAATTTAATTTTTAAACACTACACACAAAAAAAAACACTTTTATTAAAATTTTACCAAAAGAATGAAATTGGAGGTTTTTTGTCCTGAAATAAAAGTAATGGGCGAAAAATAACATGAAAAGCGAACGTAGTACCAGCCTTTAGATGTAAAAAAGAAGCGAGTGTCTGCGACGCGCTGTTACTTTGTTGAATGAATGAATTAAAATAGGCAAAAAGCTCTCGAAAAAATAGATGGAATGGAGGATTAACTTGTTAGTATTCTGCACTACATTTTAAAATTTATGCGGCGTCTGTCAGTTATCGTTACCGATAATCGATATCATGTCGAGTGGAAAAAACAAGCGAACTCTGCTGAGAGAACTTAAAGGGTGGTACTATATTCGCGCGAAATTTTTTCATGATTACTTTTTTTAGATAATAGATTTTGAAGCAAAAAAACTTGCTGATTTTATTCAGTAGGACATTTCTTCATTACTTATGACATGTCAGCTGTTTTGCTTTGCTTTATGAGAACACATGCAAACGATTACCGAACGTCTGTCGACCGTAACCGGAGAGTAGAATTCAGTGAAAACAAAATTTTACCTTCCGTTTCGGAAGGTAAAATTTTGAAGAAATTTCAAAACGAAAAATGTATATCTACAAAGTGTTATCTCCTTTTCTATGGTTTCTCAGTGAAATTTATTACAATTTATTGTTAATATTAAAGGTTGAAAGGGTAGCCCACCACAAAAGGTGGCCAGTATGACCTGTTGTGAAAATGTCAAGGGTATGGTATTCCAACACCTAGCAAAACGAAGGATAAAGGATCTTTCAAACGCAGGTCTATGAATTCGAGGTATTCTCAATTGCGCATTTTACTCGACCCAAAAAAATTGAACTTTACCGCCAAGGTGGATTTACAAAGGTAGTCTCACGCGAACAGCTGTTAACAGACGGCCAGGGCGAAACAATTAAAGGTGGTCTCATTTGTATAACAACCACAAATCATATGGTGCAATCCGCCATCTTGTCATCAAGCTTATCGTTCATTTCAGGTAGTGGCAGTTGCCCAACAACAAAATAATTGGTGAACTATCTGTCAAAATCAGTGGTTAGTGCAACTCTGATTTTGTGTATGTAACTAGTTCGCCCAATTTTTCGTTGTTTTGTGTGGTATGGTTCCTAACTATTGTATAATACACATACCCAACCAAAACTTATTGACAGATAGTGCACTTCGCAAGAAAAAATTGTTCTCAGCTGTTTACGGTACACTACCTGTATATTATGTCATGGTTTTTATTGTTGATTTCGTTGTTGTTGGATAAGTTCCTCAACATTCTTATTTAAAATATGAGAGCCGAAACTTTTGCTAGTGAAACGTACCGAGCTTTAAGTTGAAAAAGCAATCAAACAAATCCAGTTTTTCAAATCCTGGCGAGAAATTGTCAGCGGTTCAGTGGTTATCCCCTCCTAACGCTGGCGACACCTCTTCTCTCCAAAGAGGTGTCGCACTGCGGCACTCCGTTCGTGTTTCATGTTTCATTTACAATTTAAGGCTGGTACTACGTTTTTTTTTGCGGAAAAATTTCCGAAAATTGTTTTTTTTTTGTGGTTTTACAATGTTACCACATTGGATTTTTTTTAGGTTTCTTTGGTCAACATTTTGCCATTTACATTAAATGATAATATAGCATCAAACAATTTATCAGCTGCTTACACACAAATGTGAGTTTGTAGGTCGTATTCAATGTAGGTTGTTGTAATGAATTTAATGTATGTTGTTGTAATTTCAACCAAAACACACCCCTTCGTAATTAATAAATAATGAAAGAACAAATTTAAAAGAGACAAATGCAGCATTTTTTATAAAAATAATTAGATTTTGTAGTATTTTCACTATAATGGCTGCTTTAAAATCTATTATCTCAAAAAAGTAGTCAGTACCAGGCTTTATAAGTTAAATAAACACAACTTACCAAAAGCCTTTGACAGAATCTTCCACTTTTATCCAAATATTGTTGTTGTAATTGCAAGACCAAAAGCACAACACATTCTTTCACAAACCTTATTATCTGGTACAGATTGATTGAATTGCTTGTTATGAAAGAAATATTTATTTTTCTTTCGAGTATATTTATTTATATATAAAAAATACTTTCTTATAAATGCATCCACAAACACTTTTTTCCACCCAGAGTAAATACATGTGAGCAACATCACTAGCACTGACAAACACTCAGTTACAATTAGATGTTTAGCGATGACTTTTATTTTGCGTAAGAAATTGACTTGTTGCACAGCGACTGTGGTTGTGCTCTTAATGGGCGTCCCGAAATGTAAATTTTCCCCTGATGGAAAAACAAGTTATGACGAAACAAACACATTTCGGCAAATTTTTCCGTTTTTTTTAAGAGTTTCAACGCGAAAACCAAATGTAGTACCAGCCTTTATTTATGTGGAGTTTGAAAGTTGGTCACGTGGAAAGCCGAATAGAGTACCAACTGATCATGGAAAAGTTAACTTTTAGGTTTTAGACTTTTCCAGATCGACCGAGCAGTGACTCCAATTATTTCAATTTCAAAAAAGTGGACTTTTGAAAAGATTACCGTTTAAAAATGTTTCGTTTACACGAACCGTTATTACAAAAATTTGACGTGTCGGGCATTCACTGGAATTGAGAGCAAGGGCCATATCAACTAATCAATTTCTGTGAATGGATGGAAGCTAAAAACCAAAACAGAAACCTTTTTCTTCGGAAGAGTTTTTTTGAGTTTGGTTCATTCATCGGTTTCCATCTACCGTCATCATATCGTATTATTAACGGATTCTCCAATATTAAATAACTAAGGGCTAAATAAGAGAAAAAAATATTTTACATAATAAGATATTGAGATGTAAAAGTGGGAATATGAATCCATAATGAAGTGCAAAAAACCTTAATTAAATATAAATATTAAATATACAAAATAAAACAATAAAATTTAATAGCCATTGTACTCACAAATTTCGTGTTTTGTGCTGTGTTTGTTTATTTGTATATCATATGCGGCTCGAGATACTTTTCATTTTCCATACACACACAGTTTTTTTAGTCGTGTTCGCAAATTCCAAATGTCAGTGCAAAACGAAATAAGGCAAAACAATTAAAGTTACCACAAAGCGAAAGACCAAGAAGAAATTAGCTGCATTTAATACCAACACTCACTATCATGGATGACGAGTTCAAGCTGTGCTGGAAGAATTTCCAGGATAACATAGCTTCGGGGTTTCAAAGCTTATATGATCGAGGTGATTTGGTCGATGTTACACTGGCCTGTGATGGAAAACTACTGCAGGCGCACAAAATTGTCCTTGCCATATGCAGTCCATATTTTCAGGAGATATTTATAACGAATCCCTGCAAGCATCCAATAAGTAAGTCCATAAGAACTGCTCCATATTTTGATAAAATATATTACATTTAGCGGCGGTAAATGTATAAGCACGAAAAGCCCATAGAAGGCAAACTTTGTATGTATGTGATTCATTATTTCAGGGACCAGAATCAGGGTTAACTTTTCTTATGTTAATGATTACGGTTCAGACAAGGTTATGCCAATAATGAGGATTTCCCTTTTAATATAAGTGCCACAGAGAATGATGTAAACCATTTACCAAGTTTAAATGTTGTTACCAAGTTACCAAAGTTCGCAGAGCAATAAGTCGAATAATTGGTTGGTCCTCTGGTGACATCCCCTTGATCATTGTGAGTAAAAAGACCCTTTGTCTTCTTATGTTGATGGTCAAAGAGTAGCATTTGATGGAACTAAAGACTGTGTTTTGTAAAACCTACAGAAAATTTCAGAATTCGTAGATTGTGCAAATTTGCCCATGAACTTTCATTTAAGTAACGGCGGGGACACCAAGGGGAGCCGTTGGATTCAAGTTTAACCTCGTTGATAAGATACCTCCATTTTGTTACCGATTTTTAAGGACGTGCCGCAGGGCACTGCTTCGTAGATAAGTTTTGCACAACTGAATATCTCGCTCATGTCGCCAGCGTGAGTAAGGGGATGCCCAGGCCTTTAGCTTCCTCTCGTGAATCTAAAATTTCTGAGGATACATATTTACCTGTCAGTTCATACTATTGAAGCACGTGGGGTAGAAAAAACGAATAAAATATACCATTAGGTAATGTGTATGCATAGGTTAGATTACGTTAGAGAGCTAGTCTATTTTCCAAACAGGCTCAAACAATTTAAGTCCATTGTCCACAGAAGCAACAGACCAGGCATGGGATATCTTTGAGCGCCACAAAGGCTGAATATTTCAATTCAGATTCGTGTGGTGTTCACCGTTATCACGACAAGCTTAGCTAGGAGCTTCCAGGTGCGTCCACAGGTTGCGGAAAGTGGAATGCTTCGCGTACGGAGCAACTGCAATTGCAGTCACGGACAATCTACAGTATCAGTCGAAGAGTCTCAGTGAGAGGCCGGGCGTCAATAGCTCCTGCTTAGATACTGAGTGCGCATGAAGCTCGATATGGCAAGGCGAGTTATTGGCGTCTTTAAATAACCAATGGCCATAAATATCCCTCGCGATCGATCTTATTATGGTACCAGGTCTTTGGTTGGAATCGAACCCCGCGTCGACCTAAGTGACACTTGACAATGTTTAATAGTTAGAGGAGGAGGCGATTGTGGCACAGAGCTCAGCATGTCCGCCTGGGTTAAAACCCCGGTGTGAGCATCAGAAAAATTTCAGTGGTGGTAATCCCCTTACTAATGCTGGCTACATTTGTGAGGTATCCCCCTATGCTGCTCGCCGTTTGGAGAGACCTCTTATCATTGAGCTTAAACTTTAATCGAACATTCACTCATCGATATGAAAGAAGTATCCCCTGTTCGTTAGTGGAATTTGCATGGAAAATTTTAGAGCTGAGGTATAAAATATATGATGATGGTGCAAAATCTAAATGCCTTAGATGTGCTGGAGTTCTCTTGACAGGTTTTAAAAGTTTGTCAGTTGGACGGAAAATAGTTGGAGCTACCAAATTCTGATTTTTTATTCGATTTAATTGTTTTTTGTGCTCAAAATCCCCTTAAAAAAGTCTACAATATTTCTTCTGGCGACGGAGATATTCGACATTTCTTTTCGTGACTTGGATTGGTGACAATTTTTGCAGCTTGGCCGCAAGTAACGGAAAATAATTTTTGATCAAATTAAATTTCAAATTTCCGAATTGGACATTTTGATTTATGGGTTAATATTGTAAAAAAAGGAAGGAACACTAAAAAGAAATTAACTTCGTTATGAAACGAAACTTCCCGTTGCAGAATTGTTGTTTCTCTCATCATTCATGCTCTATAAAATTCACCTCGATATCTGAATTTCTTTTGAATAGGCATTATTTCTATTAAAACCTTAATTATAATATGAAGCACGGTTTCGACTTGAAGTGAATATTCTTGCAAGAAAACAAATCGTCATTGTCGTCGAATGCAATAACAATTTGTTTCTTTTGCATTCAATAAACACATTTGAGTGCATAAAACCAAAACAGTTTGGTATACAAATAGAATTATAATATTAGGTGACGTTGTAGACATATTCAATGTATGTAAATATGTATGGAATGGCATATCATGTTCACTAGAGCTTTGATAAGGCCTTTATTTTTGCAATTGATTGGATTCTATTTCAGGAAAATACAAATTCATTCTGTTGTCGGATAATATTGATAAAAATTTTGTAACTTTTTTCCGGTCACAATTTTTTCACATTTTCTCAACTGTGTACACATTTTTGAAGGTTTTGTTTTAATATAACGAAAGTAACATTTGTTTATTTTACACTCATTAGCAAACAAATCCATTGTAATAAAATGACATAAATTGACACACAATGGTCAGTCAAAAAAAAAAATAATTGAGAAGCCAGCCGGGTGATATTTCTAATATCCTCCTGATAATGTTTCAGTAAAAGCATGGAGCGATCGAAACAAGCTGCAACTTCACCCTTTTGCAAAACGACCATAAAAGCAAGCAATAATATAAGTAACGTTTCGAGATATTGAGGAGTTAGTGTGTTCCATATCATCAATTTCAATAGATTTGGTAAACTTAGAGTCCACTTTTCTCGAAAGAAAAATAAAGAGTAGGTAACAATGAATCGCTAGGCCGAGATTGTGTGCTTTACTATAGGTAAGGTGGGGTGGAATCCTATAGGCTTATCCTAGATAAATCGAATGAAACGTGTATAGAAGTTTTTACCAAATCTGAAGCGACATTCATATATTAGACGCATATATACAAACAACCCCGGAAATAGTTCACACCGAGTTTTGTTCAGATCGCTTGAAAATTGTGTTATATTATAAGTAAAATAACTTAGTCCTATGTAGGATTTATCTCTACAGGCAAATGCATGTTTTTTGTAGAGTCTTTAAGCACCATCCAAAAAAAAAACACCTAAAATTGGACCAAAGGAAGACTTCGCAAACTGAACAAATTTGGCGCCTCTCTAATTCCTTTGCCTTTTTTGGGTCCTGAAGCAACGAATGAACATGCGCAGAGGTATACGCATAGTTTTTGTGTTTTCTTTTAAAAGCAATGTATTGTAGTTTTCTGATTTAAGACAATATATAAAAGTAAAGATTAAGGACGAACACCGGCGGGCAAGACTGTATTTTACGGGGCAGTTCGCAAAATATCAAATATTTTGCATACCCCGCTATAACCACAAATATGAAGTCCGTGTTTGGGGCTCCGACCTGTGGAACCCCTAGGGGCCAAAACTAGCCCCCTCGGGGAGCTGTGTTCTAACCTAGGCAAAATGGGTGTCAAATGAAAGATGTTGATTACTAAATTACAAATATTTACGAAATTGGTATTGTTGTTTTTAATAAAACTCTATTTGCCTTCCAAATTTGGACAAATTAGCCTGCCTTTGACTGGGTTTGAAATTTATTCCTCTTCCAAAAGTCCAACAATGGGAAATAGCCAAAAGCATTTTAAATAAACCCCTATTTGCCTTCCAAAGTTGGAAAATTTTGCGACCCTTCGGCCGGGTTTGAGATTTTCTACTCCTCCTATTTTAAATAAAACTCTATTTGTCTTCCAAAGTTTTTTGTAAAAATGGGCGATTCTGTTCAAACATTTGTAATTTTTTATAGAAAAAAGCACCGCATGCAAAAATTCAATGTTTGTATGGAGTTTTTCAATTTAGAGTACTTTTAGAGATTAATTTTTTTCATATTCATAATCTACTCAAGACCCCTCAGGTTCGTAATCTTCTAATCATTACCTTTCATTTGATACCCATATTGTCTAGGTTAGAACGCAACTCCCCGAGGTGGGTTTTGGCCCCTAGGGGGTCTACGCACCCGAACCCCAAAAACGGACATCATATCCATGTCTAGAGGTCATTTTAGGGGGGTATGCAAAAAATTCGATTTCTTCGGGTGCAATGGGTGGCGGTCGTTCTCCAAGGACTACATTCACCCGGTAGCCAATTAACGCATCTGCTACCGTGTCTGCATGAATGTTGTTCAGGCCCGCTTGATATGCCGCTTGATCTAGAGGTTCTCTCTTGTAGCGCTGGACCTCACGCTCTAGATCGTGTAGATCTACCTTAAGGCTTCTGGGCGGTGGGTATCTATTCACAAGATGATGATTTGGATGATTTCTGCGATAACAGCCCAAAAGATATTGCTTAGACAGCATATAGTTATGTCTTCGCACTGGTAGGATCTTTGTCTCCTGATGGAGGTGGTCCACATGAGAACTGAGGAGACAGCCCGTCGCAGTTCGGAGGGCGGCATTCTGACAGATCTGAATATTATTCCACTGCGTGTCACAAAGTTGACGTGACCACACTGGCGCTGCATAACTTACCTCAGACCGGCCAATTGCTTTGTACGTGGTCAACAAGGTTTCTTTGTCTGCACCCCAAGTGCTGCCAGCGAGTGACTTGAGGACCTTGTTTCTACTTTCGACCGAATTGCAGATTGCTGTGGCATGTGGGGAGAAAGTGTAGGAGCTGTCAAATGTGACGCCAAGTATTTTGGGACACTTGATGGTCGGAATCATTACGTGTTCGTCTAATTTGGTTTTGTGTTTGCCGGTTGTTTGACTTATGTTACATTAGTATGAATGGCGCGCGTCTTGCAATCTCAATAGCTGTATTCCTTTCTTAGATCCTTTCCGATAGCCTTGGAAATTTTTAAATAAACGCAGAGACAGGTAAAATTAACAGCAGTGCGGTGCCAGACAGGAATGGATTCATTGCCTATAACCATTATGGGAGTCAATCGTACTGACGAAGTTATCTCCTATCAAATTTGTAACAAGCTTCCACAGTAGTCAATCAAGAACGGCGAGCAGACTATGTGCCTTTAGAGACTCCAATATGTAAATTAAGGAACAGGGCAAACTTCTCACATATCAATGAGTGCTGTACGATCCAAATTTAGGTTCAATGATCATTTGCCTCCTTTTTATAGCAGAGTCCAAAGGGCGTGCCACAGAGCGACACCAAGAACGGTGAGCAGACTATGTGCCTTTAGAGAATCCAAATTGCAAAGTAAGGAACAGGGCAAACTTCTCACATATCAATGAGTGCTGTACGATCCAAATTTAGGTTCTATGATAATTTGCCTCCTTTTTATAGCAGAGTCCGAAGGGCGTGCCACTGTGCGACACCTCTTTGGGGAGAAGTTTTTAAATGGCTTCTCAATTGCAAATACTCTTGACCGCCGTGGGAGGTTAACGGCTTTACCTATCTACCCTATCCTCGCGAAATAATGCTGCCTGATGCCTGTTGTTTCCTGTTATATTATTTTCATCTTGGAGATGGCAACGGGTTAAGCCTTTGGGAGTTGATGGCAAAGCGCACATATTTATTTTTTTATTAAGTGACACTAAAATTAAATAAAAATCTTGTTCTGATTGGTTGAAACACATTTGCCATGTTTACAAATTCGCCGATGCGGCCACCTTATTAATACGCCTTGAACAATTGCTTAGAACTTCTTGGGCAAAATAGGTTTTCATACTTTCCTCTATGAACTTACATATGTATTTATGCATATGCAATTATTTAACGCAAGGTTTTCTGATATGGAAATGCATAAATAAAAAAGAAAAAAAAAACAATTGAAAATAGTAAACCGAAAAAAAAATAGGAACAAGTACAGGTGATGACTCCACGTTGTCTATGTGAACTTTTGGCTTGTGAATATGCAATTGAATAATAATCTTAAAGACTTGGTAAAATGGTACCTCAAATCAATGCCTATAGTTTTGTGATTATTGTAATAGTTTATTATCAACTATCTATCGTTGGAACATATTAAAACGTAACATGGGTACATACAATATATTTTGACATTGATTAAACAACAGTCAGTTCTAAATTGAAGTGAAGGACGGACGGACGGACGGTCAGCGCACATTAATGATGTTTTTCTAGTATAGAAAGTATTAGACGTATTTTACACAGGAATAAATGCAGCACTCGTCTTTATTCTTACTTATTTGTCTAACTAACCCAACCGCCAACCACCTGTAGATACAGTGGCCGGCCATAAATATAGCATGTGCTTGCACGAACATTTGTGTGAGTGTGCGATAATTTGCTTTATCCACCGTTTGAAGGCTACTACACATCCAAACATCAACAACAATCGCCTTACGATTTATCAGCATAAGCCGTCAGTTAGTTACTACGATTTTACAACTAAGTGAGCTCCAACGTCTGCCCCTCTGTCAATACGCCAACTTTCCAATAAGCACATTCAGTGGTGGTATTGGTGGCGAGGCGATGATGGCAAGGCTCAACTTATGTCATTTCCAACAAAAACAAGAGACTGTTTGTTTGTTCTGCGAGTGATATTTGTGTCGAATTGTATGATATAAATCAACTTGGGTAATAAATTCAACTCTATCGAAAAACCCCTTAACTTAAAAACACAGTTTGCACTCGCTAAACAGTACGCGGTGTTGATAAATTTAAAAAATGGAACAAAATCAAGCAACGAATTTTACAATTTCATTTTCCGGCACGGAATAGCTGTGAGCACCACACTGGCTGGAACACTGAGGTCCGATCTGTGTGGTGTTCATTACTGTGATGAGAAGCTTAGCTGCGAGCTACCAGGCGTCTCCACAGGTTGCGGATAGTGGAATGCTCCATTAGGAGTAGCTGCAACGGCAACCGCGGACAATCAGCGGTATCAAGCGGAGAGTCTTAGTGAGAGGCCGGCGGCACCGGCTCTTGCGCAAATACTGAGTGTTATGATGCTTGATATGACAATGCGGGTTATTTGCTTCTTAAATAAAAAATGGCCATCCTGTTACAGCGGCGATCGGTCCGTTGGACCGGAATGAACTTGCTCGCCTGCAGGAGTTTGATGAGTATGCAAATGTGACTATGACAACGTCAGCAACAACAACAGGATAATCGAAATCAAATTAAATATATAATACGAAGGGGTATGGTATTTATAATGTGGTCTGCCATTATTCCGATTTGCTCTATATTACTGTCTAACATCCCATGGATAATTGCCAAACTGCATTGTTAGCCAGGTTAACCTGTGTCACGAAAATTCTACAATTATTGCTTGGTGTTGGAACTGATAAAACAGGCAACGAGACTCGGTCATAATAAACGGTTTTATTTGTTTATGCCCAATATTGTTTATAACATCAATTCAATAATTTTGCTACTTTATTTAATTTGAGAGATTTTCCGTAATAAACTTATATTTATCATTCATTGATTCTACTTTAGTTTTGTGATAGCAAAACTGATAATAGTCTTAAGAGTACAATATCGGCCAAATCTTTTCTTTACACAGCTAAGAATAGGTCACAGTTGCAAATGTATTAGTCAATAGTCGAAATAATGCTTAAGCTGGAAACAAGCGTCAATTGCAAAATGTGTTAATGGTCATTCTTCAATTAAATAAAAACGTTTTTCTAATTGTTTTTTTACATTTGAGTTGATTGTTCAATATTTTGGGGAATATAAGTTCGACGAGGATCGCTAACTCCACATGCAATATGGCTACAACAACAACAACTGTGAACATTCTATTAAGGAACAGGGGCAAAAAATATCATAATCAATTACAAATTATTGAAAATTTTCATATTTTTAATAATCGATTTTAAAATTATTGAATTTATTCCAAATTTTCAATTCAATTTTCAACTGATGCAATTAAAAAAAATTATTGAAACTTTGTTTTTTAAATATTAAATTAGTTTTTTAATTATCAATTAATTTTTTATGACCCAATAAAAAATTATTGATTTTTTTTTTAAATTTAAATAAATGTTTTAAATTAAAGACGATACAAATTTCAAACACATCCTTAAAAGAAAATTGGTTTTAAACATAGTCATAAGGAAAATACTTATGCGTTTTAATGTTGTTGTTGTTGTAGCAGTTTGTTGTGTTCTATTTTTCGTCTGTTTGATTCTGTTGAGAATCAGGACCCAGGAACTCTGCGACTAAGATGGGGTGCGTCCAGAAGGATCTGGGTTTGAGTCGATTGGGTCTGGCTGGGCAGTTAAAAAGGGGAAGTGTATCGTATGGTCCCTGGTTAGGGTATAGGTTAAGTTAGGTCTCGGATTAAGTGGCATTCTGCCAGTAGACGCAATCAGATGTTTTCCATCATTGTAATACAACAGAAACAGGAGAAGGAAGATGCCTTCAATTTACAATGGTTGAACCATCTAAAGCGCTTTAAAAACCCCATCAACTTGCGAACATCCGCTAAATCAGACAGGTTCTCAAAGAAATGAGAACCTAAGGTGGAATTCGCTCTACCGTAGCCTAAGAGTGCTTGGAAACTTTCCCTTACACATTTTTGTTCCAGAGATCAAACGTCGTAATAACGTATCGCCTCTTGTCTTAAAAAATTCATCTGGTGGTTCATCAATTCCAGCTCATTTGAATTCTGTCCGGATTACATCTGTGTGGAGGAAAATACTATATCCCCTTGCTTTTTGTAGAAACAGATACATACCGTTTATGCTATTCAATAACAATTTTAATTCATGCAATCTCTTTTACCAATCACATGTCATGAGTCAATACACAATAGAATTTCAATGTAAAAAATTATCAAAGCAGTTATTCACTTTTTTTAAAATGTTATTATTAGTTGATTGGTAAAAATAAGTCAATATTTTTTCTGTGTAGTAACCCTGTTGCAACAAGCCCATTCACAAATACGACCAATAGCAGAATCTAAATTTTATACACAACTTTCTGTAGAAATATTTGCACTAGTGCTAAATAATTGAAAATCATTGGCATATATAGTTAAGTCGACATTTTTGTATACAACGATACACATCGATTACATACAACATGAAAAAGATGGCCCCAAATAGATCCTTGGGGTACAGTTGCTTTACTTAAGTTGATAGTTGAGCTATGACCACGGCATAAAACAAACTGCCTACGATCACAAAGAAAATATGACATATGCTTATACGAATAATGCGAAACATTAAATTCATGTTCATGTTTGTGGTAAAGAAGATTATGATCGAAAGAACCAAATGCCTTCCTTAAATCAAGTACAGCAATAACAGCAGTATTCCAAGTATTGTAAGTGTCGTAGTGTTATGAATTTTCCTGAAGCCTGAGGCAGGAGGCAACTATAGCGATTATGGTGATCAATTAAAGGATAATTAATTAAAATTTCAAAGATCTTAGACAGCGCAGGTAGAATGGGTATTGGCCGATAATCTGAAAAGTTAAAAACGGAAGTATTCTTTTTTCTTAGCGGTGTTACCCGTGCTAGTTCTAGCCAAAAGAAATTTACATGTCATTATAATGGTATTAAAAAGGTATATAAATAAATAATATTTTCACGTAAATCAGTATTGTATTTCCCTGTAGTCATACCACGCCGGTCTATCAAATCTAATCAAGTTTGTTCTTTCAGAAACATGAGCATGAACAACCTATATACAATGTTATTGAGAAGCTGCAATTGCGAATAGGTGTTCGTTAGTTTCGTAAATTGGCCAAAAGTGGTTAAAACAGAAGAGTCACATATTCTGGTATATCATGAGCGGGTGGTATTAGATATTTCACCAACATAAAGGCATAGTTACACTTTAGTGCAGAAAATTGAATTGGTTACTACTAATAAAAGCAACGGAATCACTAACCAGGGTATAGTCTATTAAAGAAAATTATTTCCGTGAAAGGTAGTAGTATGTGGGAATATTGTGGTGTAGAACAGATAAATAAAATTGAATCAAATTTGTTTGAGAACTGAGTATTTTCTGGGGTTTAAAATATCATAGTTGAAATAACCAATAAAAACAATTTTTGAGAATCTAGATCACCAAGAGCTGCTTCAAGAGCGTCAATGTTGCCATTAGGTAAGCAAATAATCCCAATGACAATAGAAGGAAACTGTCCAGAAGTAATGTTAACAAATAAGGTTTCACAGGGCACGTGGCTCGGAAACAGCTAATAACACCTTGAGTTTCAGATTTTTCGAGAAATGAAGTCCAACACCAACACTGGTGTGCGTACCGCATCGGTCATTCCGAAAAAAAAAATTATCCGGATATAGTGGGTACATATGGCTTAAGCCATGTGTCAGAAATACCTACAATATTAAGTTGATCACTACTTAATAAGTTTTTGATATCTAATAAGTGTTTTATTATATATCTAATAATAATAAAATTGTATTCGGATATAGTGGGAACATATGGCTTAAGCCATGTGTCAGAAATACCTACAATATTAAGTTGACCACTACTTAATAAGTTATTTATATCTTAATAAGTATTTTATATCTATCTATATATCTAATCAAATTTAGTTGGTGAATGTCTAGGTTTTATATTGATATGCAATTTATGTTAAAACACAAACTTCATATCCTAACCCACCCTAACTTATCTAGATTTAATTTGCTATAATGCTAAAATCAATGTGCAACAGGCGTTCCAAATCGCAGAATCCCCATCACAGCTGACTGTGGTACAGTGTTTGTCGACCTGCGCGACGATGAGTCGTTGAATCTGATTCTCAACGTTATTGAATGATTTGGAAACTTATTATATGTTACATTGGCAGCTGGCATAAAGGAAATAAAGCGAAAGCCTTTGACGTGCATTTGTTTAATTAAATTTCAAATTTTAGGTTACCCTTTGTCATTAAAATCTTATTTATTTGAAATGTATACGACAATTCAGTGGGGTGTTGCAACTCTGAAATTTCCCAATATTTAATCAGCTTAGTTTAAGTCTTTAGCGAAGGTCATCCATATTGCAACAATGCTGACTCTTTTACTCAGTGTCGTATTAGTTGTCTCCTCTCAATTTTCCAAACATTGTTATAGTTCTCAGTGTTTTAACACAGTAAAAATGATAAAGATATGGACGATTGACAGATGATATATGAATATGCTTTTCAAAATGGTCAATAATACACAGTAACACGGCAAGAGGCTACTGCTAAATTCAGAATATTCAAGAATAGACTTGACCAGCTAAAGTCCATGCACATAAATACATACATATTTAGTAGTACCTCCAAAGATAAATGATATTTTCATTTTTGATTTTATAAATAATAATATGTAATACAAACTCTAACACATTATAGTTGTATATGTATTTGTGGAGTGTGTGTGCGTGTACAAGTCACAATAAGTATTTATTTGTTTACCACATGGACTATGGAATGGATATCATATCACACACATTCGTTCGCACTCGACGACTTTATCTGATCGAAATGCAATAAAAAATGTTATTTTATCTTTCAAGTGTAGTAGCAAAGGTGCGGATGGATTGTTAGCCACCAGTAGAGCTACTACCATTACCAATTTCCAATTTTTGTTGTTTTTTTTTTGTTCTATTCGAAGATAAAGAATATTAATAAACCTTATAAATAACATTAAGTAAAACACAAATACAACAAATTTATTAACAATACAAACTCAAAATCGAAGCAACTTGATTTGGCTCTGTTCTTAGCCTCTTCAGCACTACACTACACTACCCTAATGAACAACTATAAAACATCCTCATGAAGATGTGTTATTATTTGCAGTTGGTCCGTTGAAAAGAACTTGAAAAAGGAATAGAAAAACAAGAACACAAGCTTCAAATCGGAAAAGATTGTGAATGTATTAGGGCTTTGGACATTATTATCAAAGATAAATGCTAACTGTCCCCTTGTCCTTTAAGCTCAACTTTAGATGACAGATTTGTGTTTGTAAATTAGACTTGATGTTAAAGCAGTTATTAACTCTAAAAAAATAGCGGTTTTGAGTATCATATTTTGTATAACTTCGACCTCTATTCGAGTAAGCATAGAATCCATAGATACTGGATGATTTCAACGATAATGCATCACACATTTTTCACAATTCAATTGGGAGTTTATGCGAATGCATTACGGGCTGAAATTGAATGTTTGCGTCAATAATTATTTACAATCAAACCATCGTTCCCAAACTTTGCAAATTGGTATTTCTTATCAAAAAAATTTTACAAATGATTTGTAACATTCAGATTTAGGTATATATATATATATATATATATATATATATATATATATATATATATATATATATATATATATATATGAATGTTACAAATCATTTGTAAAATTTTTTTGATAAGAAATACCGATTTGCAAAGTTTGGGAACGATGGTTTGATTGTACTGTTATGGCTATATTAACTATAATTTGGATCCGATTGTTGTTTTTGATATTTGAAGTTGCATCCAAATCGAATCAGCTTTAGATATAGCATCCATATATATATTTTATCCGATTTACGGGTTTTTACCTACTGTAGCCACAATTTTGGTCCGATCATTACAAAATTTGGTATGCGTGTGCAAATTTCGGTTCAGATATAGATACAGTTCCCATATATATCTTTCCTCCAATATGCCCTTTTTCGGCCATTAAATAACAATTTGCAGGTATGTGCAGGCAAATTTTACACCACGCAAAAGTAACTCTCACACGAACAATAAATAGTAAAGGCCCTATTCACAAAACTTAATCAATCCTTAAAATAGTTTTATTTCACGTTTCTATAAAGGAAATCTCTACATAAAGTGTAAAGTGTAGTGTAAAGTGTATGAAATTGTCAATAGCTCTTGTCAACAACTCTAGTTCTATTCCAAATAAAATAGGAAAAGTGTTGATATTTTCACAAACCAACATCACTGTTTAAACCCCAAACGCAACTATTAAAACAAAAATATAATAAAAATGTTTACCATATTTTTACATTTTTAATCATCTCTGCTTTTAGAATCCATATAAAAAAATGTCTTAAATAATATATAACCAACCACCTGTTGTTTAAATTTTGTAAACATTAATTAGCAGCTGTTTAGTTATAATCACAGTTGCCAAATTTTATAATTACTTGTGATTGTTACTATCCAAGAACAATCCCATAACAGCCGATGGAGTCTTTCATCGGCAAGCGCTGTGTACAACACACTGCTACAACAACAACGCCTCTCCAGGTGTCAATTTCGACCGGTATCTCAGTAACAAATGCTTCAATGTTGTCATCCAATGCGTCAATTGAAGCCGTCTTGTCTGTATAGACATGATCTTTAACATAGCCCCACAAAAAATAATCTAATCTTGAGCAGTCCCGAACGTGAAATAAAATGTTCACTAAACTGGCCTTTCAATAAGTCCATTGTTATGCTGTGTGGCATGTGGCACCGTCTTGTTGATACCATTTGTTATGCAAGTCAAGTGTTGTATTAGTACTAGTTTTGGATCCCTCAACATCCTTACCCGATAGAGACCGATTCTCGAAAAAAATTATTTTGTTCACAAATGTTAATATAATTTTGGATAAAATGTGGGTATCTACAGCTCTGTGCAGGGAATTTGTTAGGTTTTTTGGTCGCAAAACTTTTTGTGCAGTAGCAACGCTGCTCGTGAGTCATGTGTGAGTAAAATTTTTGTCTGGTGAGCGTACATAATCGTGAGCCGACATAAAAATTCGTGCGTGAGCGTGAATGAAAAATTAGTAACGTGCACATCTCTACTATATCGCATGTTTGAAGTTCTTATGCGTCCTGTTCGGCTTGTATTTTAGCGAAAACCTTTGCAGATAGTATGTCATATAGTACGTCAATGGTATTCAAATCGGGACTCATCACTGGTCGTTCTAATAATGGTATGTTTCTTGATTTAAAAAATGCCTTTGTCAACCATTGAACATGGAGGGAACACTGTTTTATGGATAAGTCCACACAAAATTCTTATCAGTTATCATTTAGAAGGTCTTTATATAATTCTACATTCATTTTAGTTAGAATCATATTTGTAAGATTGCAAGTGTTACAGATGCAGCAAACAACATAAGGGATGTGTGGCCATGGTTTTGCTTGTAGTACTCTTGTAGGGAACACCGAGAATCTCCTCCAATACTTATTCATTATATCGGCTCCTTGAGTTATGCATTTTTCAGTATTCAAAATTTGTTCGTCTTTAGAACGTCGATTTATGGAATGTTCATGAACTTTGCAAATTGCAAATTTACCCTTGAACATTCCATTAAGGAACGGAAAGGAGTCCTATTCGATTCAAGTTTAAGCTCAATGATAAGGGGCGTCGTTTTTATAGCCGAGTCCGAACGGCGTACAGTAGTGCAACTATACGACTATATTTAGATGAGTCGCGTATAGAAAAGAGAACTATGCCAAATAATTGAAAATAAATAATGTAAGTGCAACGATTAAGTATGGTTTGCGCTTGTATGTCGGCATTAGGATTATGAAATATAGTATTTATTGATGGAACAATAGACGCCAAAAATATTTAAACATTGTTACGATAAACCTTCCCTCGAGCACTGGTAAAATAGATTTCCAATATAAAGAATTTATGTTCCGCAAAGATAACGATCCCACCAACACAGCATCGTACGTCAAAATGTGGTTTCTTTACGACACAAATTATCCCAAAACACCACCGCAAATTCCAGAAACAAACTCGATAGAAAATCTGTGATCACATTTGGAATCCCCGATAGGAAAACTCCAAATTTCATCCAGGCCAACCCTTAAATAAATACCGCAGGAGGAAGAATGGGACAAATTCACTCCTTAAATGTGTTGAAAGTCGATAGCATCGATACCAAGACGATTGGGGCCATCTGTACTTTGATAAATTTACCGACGAATACTTTTGTGGACAAGATTTTTTTCTATTGGTCATTAGAAATAATAAAATGAAGATATCTCTTTCAATTTTTTGGCATAGTTCGCTTTATCTCGATAAACATATATTTACAAAAATATTCATAGGTTTACAAAAAATCTAATGTATTTGAAGAAAATAGAAAAACCAAAACTTATGTGAGTTTGCATATTCAATTAAAAATTTTGCTGAAATCGGACCTATAAACAAATTTGTATTATTAATAAACGATTTTGCAATTTGGATTTCTCAAAAGCTGAATAATTCAATTAAAATAAATTGGTATAATAATTGGTATTTTTCCCATAAATAAACCAGTTTTTACATCACTCGATTAATTGCAAATACAAAATGAAATGTACTGCATTAAGGTATTGGTGTTTTTATTAAAAACAAAAAATAATTAATGGTGCAACTATATGGTTAGCAAAATCTTTTAGTTGCGTGGCCACCATGTAGATGAGGAAAAAGTCCAAGTCAACTTTTTCAACTGTGATTGTCATTTTGATTGCTGTCAATGAGGCTTCAAACTAAAATTATTAAAATCGCAATATGCAGGTAGGTGGAATATTAGGGAAGGGATTGGACTGCACGTTGTTTTCTCGGGTATTTACTTCCTTTTCTTCTCATAAGTTTTACATCGCCGGCGCCATATTTGTAAAGTGTTAAACAAAGTAATTATTTTTATATTGAAATAATTCGTAATGACAACCACCAACCTTAGTATTTCGTATATAATATCTCAAAGTATTGAACCACATGAAGGGATGTAGTTGTGTTTCTGTAAGTCAATATTAAGAAGCCTAAATGATATATAAAAAATTTAATATTCCAATACAAAATTGTAAAATTAATGCGCATAGACAAATACCCATTTAATTCCTGTAAGATTCTCCTATTTTAGGCCCGTTTCGCATGTATAATTATTCCATTTATATTTCACCTTCTCGATTTTTCTGCTTTGCACTCTTCCAATTCAATTTATTTAAAGATTATGAAATTTTATGAAGCTGTAAAAAATCTTTCACTTTCTCGGTGTTTGCAAAATTTTTAAATCTAGGCACGCCAATTGTTTGTTGTCTTCGCTTGAATTACATCAGGAATACACAAAACGACAATATGATTGTGTGTGAGAGAAGCAAGAAATTTAGTGGTGCATGCGTATAAATATTTGGCCCATTTGCACTTCTATTCACATAACATGTGTGTGAAAGAGAAGACAATATTAAATTGCTTTTTGTAAAAACAGATACATACTGCCATTAAATAACATTTTTAATTCGCCCAATTAAAAATTTGTTAAACATTAGTCTTTTGTACCAATCACTGTCATGATTCAATGGAAAATAGAATTTCAAAACAATTATCAAAGCAATAAATCACGTTGTTACAAATGTTTTTTTAAATCAATACCATTCTTAATTGGTCAAATTTAAGTTAATATTTTTTCTGTGTGTATATCTAAACCTGAATTGAATGTATATCTAAAACTGAACTGATTAACGAATTAGAATAAAAATTTAAATTGAGCCGATTCTGATGAAATAGAATAGAGATATACAAAAAAGTAAAGAAATTAATAGTCATTAAATTTCGTAAAGATGTGTCGTTAAATGTGGATACCTTATAAGTGAAAATCCATTTGGACTTAATTCATAGAAATAAGTTATGTGCAAGATTTTGATAAGATCTGCTAAAAAATTTGCTATACATATACTTTGGTAGAAATTTCAATAGAAACCTATAAGCTAAAGTTATCTTTATGACATTATATATGGTCTAGGTCTCAAAAAGTATTTTGTTTATTTATTTTGATTTTTTTGAATGCATATAATTTAAAGCCATCAGATATCCATATATTTCCCCATGAACATTCCATTAAGGAACATGGGTTACCCACATGGATGGCCCATATAAATATAAATTACACAATTACGTACATAAATATTTAAGCTACTCTCTTATAAATTCTTAAATTTTAATTGTAATTAATAAACATTGATTTATTTTATTATTTTTTACAATAGAAGAGATTTTACAGATCAAGATTTCATAGTTACTCCTTAAATAATTTTAGTTATACAGAATTTTTTAGTTCTATCATCTGTTGCAAATTAAATGAAAATCAGATAAAAAACAGCCTATTTCGTGTGTCTAAAAGTTGAAACCGTTTTCTTAAAAAGTTTAAAATTTTATTTTAGTTACCGCAGCGCAGATTTTGGCATGTCCGCCTATGACGCTGAGCGCCTGGGTTCGAATACTGGCGAGAACATCGGACAAAATGCTCTGCTATTTTTTCCCCTCCTAATTCGGACGACATTTGTAAGGTACTATGTCATGTAAAAACTTCTCTCTAAAGCGGTGTCCCTTATCATTGAGCTTGAACTTTTATCGGTCCCATTGATATGTGCGAATTTTGTCCGTGTTCTTTAATGGAATGTTCATGGGCAAATTTGCAATTAGCATTGACAGACAATGTTAACTGATAATAGCAAACATAATCCTTTGGATATATATATATATTAGGGATTTGGATTGCTTATACATCTTTGGAGTTGAGAATTCGTTAGGTGAAACATTGAGGATACATAGCTCAAATTGTCAGTACTTTAAATATTCTCGTTTGAAATCTGAAATTAAACAGACGACACTGATGAAGGACTGCTCCCCCGGGACGCAATAACATAGGCTGGAATGTTGAGCTTCGATCTGTGACAAGATAGCGGAATGCTCCATACGGAGTAGTTGCAACTGTAGTCGTGGTGAAACAGCTGTGAGGGATGAGTTATTGGCACTTTCCAATAACCAACTGCCATTACGTTCCCTCGCTGAAAAGTCCTACAGAACTAGCTTGCTCACCTATAGGAGCTTGACGAAGATGGTTACCTACACATCCAAATATGTGGCTACTACAATAAAAACAAGGACCTCCCCTGTCTTTCTTGATAAACAATTTGTGGGTAAACGTAGCGTAACCAATCAAAAGCATTATGACTTCCTTTCGATTTTACCCTGCATCTTTGCTCTGTGACTGCATGGTTTCTTTAGAATATCGTTTTAATTTTTTTCTACTTACATATTGGCATACTTTTCTCTTAATAAGATCTTTAAGTTGAATAGAACTATGCAATACAGTCGACTGCTACCGTTTCCTCTTATGACGATTTGATATTTGTCCGGGGGAACGAATGTTATTTGCGTGAGTTTGGGTACGTACACTTCAAAACACTTTTTATCTTTTTATCGCATAGTAAAAATCGAATTTATTGCTCCATCACTGGGGACACTCATTCACTGAATGTGCTACGTTGTGCTACTGATATTGAGCTAGAATTTTGTTCTGAACCTTCTAGGGTTGGGTTCTCAAGTGTTTTTCTGTCCAATTTTTGTTGTTGTTTGTTTTTGTATTAATATCAATGAAGTCATTTATGGCATTAATGGAAGTCAATCAATCTCATATACAAACAAAAGGTTTGGAAACGGTAAGGGAGAAGGAGAGCAAGGAAATTATCTAAGGACCAATTGAAGAATATCCTTATTGCTTACCTTTTTTCAATATTCTAATCTAATTATATATTAATATTATTTGTCTTCACACGTTTTAACCTTTACCGAAATAGAAAAACTTAAAATCAATGTCGATTATGTCGACTGATAGTTGATAACAAAGTGGATTTTAACAATTTGGTTTTAGGTTACTGCAATGCTCCATGAATTTTCTTGGCAATATTTTACAGAATATTGCTTATAAAAAGAAAAATTGCAATCGCTTACAAAAGTTGTAGTCAAAAAATCAGTTATAATAAAGTATCATATATTTACATAGATGCTCATAGCATCTTTTTACAAATAGATGCTATGAGCATGAGTGTCAAGCTATATATATATACAGCGGTCAAAAAAAGTATTCATTATTAGCAAAATTGATAATAAATTCACTTATTTTGGGTAATTGAAGAAAATTTAAAGTAAACAAATAATGCAGTTTTATGCAATAGTTTATTTTTCGTAATATGTTTTAAAATAAATTCAAAAAATAAATTTAATTAGCGCAAAAAATTCAATTTTATATAATAACACCAAAAACAGAACAAAAAAAGTATTCATCATTGATGTGCTATCATCAAAGTCAAATTCAAATATTATTTGGGAATCTCCCTTTTCTGTTTTATTTAGTAAAGGAGGCTTTGCCCTTGACAGCAAATATTTAATTTCATTGAAAATATAGTTTTTGTCAAAATGGGTCGTAAGCAAAACGAGGTTTCTGATGAGGTAAAAGTTTTGATAATAAAACACCACAGGAATGGTTTAACTCAAAAAACTATCAGTGAAATATTAAATAGACCACGATCTACTATACAATCCATCATCAGAAAGTGGACAGAAACGAAAACTGTTGACAATAAACCAAGATCTGGTCGACCAAAAGCACTTTCAGTTGGAGATGTGCGTTGGCTAGTGCGGCAAGTTCAAAAAACTCCGAAGACAAATGCGACCATTCTTCGTAAAAACACTATGGAATATTTAGGGAAGGAAGTTACTACACAAACAATTCGAAATACACTCAAAAGGCATAGTTACAGAGGAAGAACTGCACGTAAGAAGCCCTTTATAAATAAAATAAACCGAGTGAAAAGGCTAAACTTCGCAAAAATGTATGTAAAACAGCCCGAATCATTTTGGAAAACAGTCATTTTTGCAGACGAGAGCAAGTTTAATCTTTTTGGGTGCGATGGAAAGGTCATAGTGTACAGAAAACCAAATACAGAGCTTGAAGAACGAAACACAGTTGCTACTGTAAAACATGGTGGAGGTGGTTTAATGGTTTGGGGGTGTATGGCGGCTTCAGGAGCGGGAAATCTTGAAATTATTAATGGAGTAATGGATCATAAGTATTACATTGACATTTTAAAGAGGAATTTAAAAGATAGTGCTGTAAAACTTGGGCTTGGTAATAACTTTCAATATTATCAAGATAATGACCCCAAACATTCTGCTTTAAATACCAAGATGTGGATGCTGTATAACTGCCCCAAAGTCATTAAAACTCCTCCTCAAAGTCCCGACTTGAACCCAATTGAACATCTTTGGGAACATCTCGAACGCAAATTGAGAACGCGCAATTTTTCGAGCAAGAGTCAAATGCAACAGGTGATAATGGAGGAATGGACTAATATAGACCAAAATATAACCGCTAAATTAGTCCAATCGATGTCAAACCGTTTAAAAGAAGTTATAAGACGCGGTGGTCGAATAACAAAGTATTAATTTTTTTAAATTATGTTATTTATTTTTTTGTTTTTTTGCAATGATGAATACTTTTTTTGTTTAATTTTTTGTGTTCAGCTGTAAAATTGCCCTTTTTGTTCCAATAAATACTATTTTTTTCTTTAAAAACAATGAAATTGTGTACATATATATCACACAAGCACTACTGCATCATTAGTTTAATATGTTTTTATTCCAATTGTCTTTTGTAGACTTATTAAAAAAAAACATTGAATGATGAATACTTTTTTTGACCGCTGTATATATATATATATATATATATATACATATATATATACTGAAAAAATATAGACTTTAATTTGACCGATTATATATGGTTTTGATTATTAAAAATTTTTTAAACAAAGTTTTAATTGCTTTAACGCTCGATTTTCTTTTGTATCACGGCAATTGATTGATAAACAAGCCATATGTACGTTGAACGCATTTTTAATTGTACAAATTAAATTGTTATTTATAGTATAAATTGAGCGGTGAAAAATAATATATTGTACATATGTTATGCGAAAAGAAGAGAGAGAATGAGTTAAATATACGTCTCGCTTCCACCTGTATATGGTAGGGCTAGAAAAACAAAATATATACTAACTTGGAAAACGGCGCTGTGGACGGAAGATAATATATGTGTATCTAGATGTCGTGGTATTGTGCGCAAAATGATGAGATTGGTATATATTTCGATTTATTTTAAATATGTATATAAATTAATTTGGAACGCATATTTATTATCTACTCTTTAAGACCATGTTCGACCATTTACAAGTCAGCCAGGTGGAACATTCAACGTAGAAAAAAAATTGTTAACTGTGTAAACATCACCATTATAATCCAATGTGTCACCATTACAACAACCCGAACCCTTAATAACGCCTCAAAAACTCTTGGCATCTAAACTGTCAAAATGTTTTGGGTAATGTTTACGCCTTACGGCTCATCTTAAAATCCAGCCATATTTAAAGATTACTTTGTAATATGTGTAGATAGTTTTTTTTTCACCATTTCATCGATCTGTACTAAAGGCCCAAGATGGAACCAAGTAAAACATTCTGAAACTATCAAGCTATTTTTGTGTTCTTTGGAAAATTTGAGACGTACCTTTAAATTGTTATCTCATAGTGCTGGTTTCTTTAGCTTAAAGGACGATACCAAACCTATTCTTCGAAGATCTATTCTTGCCGCCCACTCACTGACACTCTTTTTCTGGCTGCAACTTGATTTGTTATTGTAATCATTTTGATGGCCAGTAAACGTTCCTAAGTACAATTTTTTTAATTAGACAAATTTCCTAATGTCAAACATTGATGTGTGTGCTTTCATGTGTATGTGTGTTGCTGCCCAGCCGGCATTTGACACTACGAGTTGTAAACAAGCCACCAGGGTTGCACAGAAAAATGTTGTTGTTGCGCAAATGACCCTACCTTCCAAGTTCTTGTACCATGGCTCCAACTATGGACAACAAATGCTTACTCTCTTTGGGACACGAGAGAAAGATATTTACGACCTTTCGTTCCCCATATCGTAACAGATCTCCATAAATTGTTGGACGGTAGGTTCGAGCGCCAGATATTTTGATACTTTGATACAAATACTTTCAATTTATCCCAACCGTCCAACATGTCCAGAGGGCCTTGTCAAATTCATATCATGAGGTGCCATATCAGACACAATAAGTTTAAAGGCCTAATGGTACTTCCTGGGCCAGGGTTTCTACTCTATTTCCAAAGTGTTACTTGATTGCTAATATTAATGTCCAATTCGTACTGACCCGATCGGCCTACATGCACCAAATTTTTATATCACATTCATACATTACTTTCAAATACCTTTTCGATTGGTTTGATACACATATACTCCCAACAAACATGTCTGTTTGTGTAGGTTTTGGGGTGGGGCGTTGCCCCAGGTTGCTTGATCTCAGATTAATATCAACGAACATTCCGTTTAAGAGTAGGGGGCAAACTTCTCACCTCAAGCCGATTTTTTGTAGGGATTTTTGGAAGTCGGACCACAAGCGGAGTTTTGGTAGGCCCAGCAAATTTTTTGAATACCGAGGTGACCAACTTTAGGGGCCTGCCAAAAGACATATAATCTAGTGTTCGCCCAATATATTTTCAACTCCAAAGCAAGTATCCGTGGCAATCTGTGTGATCCTAAATGCATTAATGTGATGAACTTCAAATTATCAAGACTACAAAATCAATGGTAATAAGCTTCAGTAAAAATATGCAACAAAATCTTTTTCCCTTCCAAAAAAAAATTTTTTTGGTATTGTCACAGATTACAATTAAGGATGTAATTCCCTTCCTGGTTGTAAGGAATTTTCTTAGAAAATTTCCATCCCCTTTTAGTGGCAAATGTTCATAACAGAAGACAAAATTTTCATAGGGCGTAATTTGTATACCAATTTTGGGTATATTTTTTACAACATAATACGATACCCTTTTTTCAGTGTATAATAAAAGAGTGACAATTGAGGTATGATACCACAATTTGCAGAATCCCAACCATAAAAGAGTAAATTGTTTTTATCGAAGCTCTACTGTGTTAATACACCGCCACTATCTGCTATCACTTGTTCACGCATGTATTAATATTGATTTTCTTTTATTGTTGTTGTTGTAGTAGTGGTTGCTGGTCTGCCTCATTGATAAGACGATTGTCAAAATTTGTTAACGTCCATAAATTCACATAAAGAAAGAACTACTCCGATTCGATAAACATTTATCGTAATCGTAATGAAATGTTTTATTGGATCGCTATTGTTGGTAGCTTGTCTCTGATTGGCTAATTCTACAAAAAAAAATCCTATGGGGCGTGTTTAATTACAAAATTCATTAATAAAAATGCAGACGATCGCCTAAAGTGGTACAGCGATAATGCTGCAGAACGGTAACACATTTATTTTCAATTATTAAACTTATTTCTTATGAGTTTTCACATCAATTTTTTTCTAAATGGTGTATTTCTAAAAAAATTTGGTTAAATGTGATTTTTCAAAATTATTGTAATAAAGTTTTATAATTATTTTTGTGATATTTTTCAGATTCGATTTAGGAATATTCATTAAAATATATTCTTATACATATTCAAATTCAATTGAAATTCAGCGTTTATAGCTCATGCCAAATAGTAGCTTCCAGAAATATTTGTCAACATTTCGTTTTTCAAAACAAAAAATGTTATCTATATTTTGAAAAAATTATTATTTTTTACAAAATTCGGATACTTTAGTACAGACCACGTATTACCGCGTCTACAAAAATTGCAAATTTAGGGAAAATCATTTTGGAATCGTATATTTAAAAAAGTCTTTTGGCATTGCAAAAAAATTTAAAATAATATTAAAAGTTACAGAAAGATTAAATCAAGCTTCAATTGTCATTCAGTTTTAGTTTTTTGTTCTCATGCAGATTTGAGCATTTATTTTGAATTGAGAAAATACAACCCACACCATGACTGAAAGCGTCTTAAAAGTTAGAGTCGTTAGAATGTTGTGGCTATCTAGTATCTTGAGTGGCTGACGCCATTCTCTATTGGGTCCATCATTGTAATAATACATTATCCCTCCAATCATTTGGAATTTACTTTTTCACTCCCTCCCAGAATAGTCACTTTTTGGGTCCTTTTGTATGATAGTTTGTAGAGATTTCATGATTAAAACAACAAAATACATTGCTGTCGGAATTCTATCATTCATGTTGCCCTAATTAGTTTATCATTATAAACTGTTATTGGTACAAATTAGATTTTTTGTTGTTGTTTGGACGCTAACTCAGAAAACCCCATACAAGAGAATATATGTTTACTTATCCTTCTGTAAGGAAGAAAGGCGCGTAGCACAGAGGGATAGCATACGCCTCACAATCGTAAGGTTGGCTGTTCAAATCCCAGTCAGGGAGAATCATTTCAAATAAAATCTTCGACTATTAATCTCGATTTGAAAAAGAAATAAATTAGAAAGAGAAATAAAATAAAGATTCACTTTACCAGGTAAAAAACACATTGGCAAAAAAAAAAATATTTATTTTTATTAATCACGTGGATAATCGAATTTTTAACTTTTTAGTCCCTATTTAGTCACTCATGGGTATATATCGCCATGTGGCACGTTTTCTCCCGTACCGAGGTACTAATTAGATTAAAAAATTTTATCGCCTGAGATTGTATTCAACTTCGTTGAGTGCAAATTTAGTGACTCGCACGATAGAAAATGTTTGCAGAGATTTTGGTTATGTCTATGTATGTATATTTTTTCACATTAAGGACTAAAAGTAATGTTTTTTCGGACTATTCTGGGCGTGCATTGGTTTCTCCTCAATAATTGTCTTATTTTTTCGTGTAAAACAATAATTTTTCATTCATCCTTAAGCTCACTTGACAGGGTTCTTGACGCGCAGTCCGCTCAGACTTTTTGCTCTAGTCTACCCTCTTTTTAAATGCGGCCTAAAATATTATAAATTGATTGTGTGGATAACGGAACATGTCGGACAATTCTTGGGCGCTTTTCACTTATTACAATATGATTATAATACCCCAACTGGACCATGCCGAATGGAAATCTTATTCCAAGCATCACTCATCTATATAGTTGCTCCAAAAACAGCTCTATTTGAATGCAAAAAAATTACTACGACATTCGCGTATACCGATATAATAACGGTTCATATAACTTTATTCCAACTTAGGGCTGGTACTATGTTTGTTTTTCATCGTTGAAAACCCTCGCGATTACTTTTTTGAAAAATTACGAGAATAACATTTTTATTAAAATTTTACCATAAGTAATGAGGGAATGTCCTTCTGATTGAAATCAGCTAGTTTTTTTGCTTTGTAATTTATTGTTTCAAAAAAGTAATCGGCGAAAAACGAATATAGTACCAGCTTTAAGGGAAAGAGGGATGAATAATAGAGTGTACAACACTGTCTTGTCAAACACATTTATGGAAGTTTGTTGCTTTTGCTATTAGGATTTATTTGTTTGCGTTAAAAATGTGTTTTTGTTTTTTTAAAAGCAATGTAGTGAACATTATATATTGTGTAAAATACAGAAGAAATATGTTTTAAAATTTCATTTAATATAAATTTCGAAGAAAATAATTGTCAAAACACTTTCTTGACATACTGTACAGCCCACATTGCATTTTGAATTCTTAGAGTCATATTACATTCCTATAGCGAACTTTTTGCCAACTATTTCATAGAGAAAGAAACAAAGTCCCAATCTGGAAGATATTTGACCTGAAAATAAATTTTCATGTGTGTAGAATAATCTTTTTAAAAGTATGAGAGCGTGTCTAGGAAAGGTTGACTACTGAACCATGTCTTAAAAATAAATACTTGCTCCAATTCCAATGCTATGTTTTAGTTTTGTATCGTACTCTGCTACACACATTGATGTGGCATGTCTGTATTTAGTACATTTAAAATGAATGAGTGAATGGATGGATGAGTACTGGAGGGAGGAAGCATGACTCGCTTTGGATTTTCGTTGTAGTAAACTAAAAATTCGAGACACTCATTCACTAACAGTGATAATCAATCGGTGAACAAGAACGAGAGAGCGTTCTATAAAGACGAGGATGATGCTACCAGATTTATCAATGATTTCAATGAACTTTAGACAAAGTTTATCTTCAACAAAACACCCAAGAAAAATAAATAAAATGTAGAGTAAAGAGAAGATGTTAATATACGTGATTTTTCATTTTGTTATTTTTTTCTTTTTGGGTAATAAACAATCTGTTGGTGATGCTGTGACGCCGCAGCTGATGTCTTTTTCGGTTCTTCACAATAACATGTATTGCTTTAATCGGTTATGTTTGTATGTATAATTATCGATACAATGTGCGTATGTGTGTTCAATTGTATTTCCTAGGCCAGCGCTTGGCAAAGCGTTTGTAATTCATAAATATCTCCAGTCACAAAGACCGATACGCACACGCACACGTACATCATGGACGATTATAAGCATATCTTAGGTGCAAGTTTATCTGGAAAGCCATAAAATAATTATTTGACATCTTTTTGGGCAGATTTATTTGTTCTATGTTCTGTATATTCATCGAAACATTGATTTCCTATGCTTATCGAATAAAATCGGAATACTCTAAGATTAATTGATAGCTTATCCCTATCAAAACAAAAACTTGTCGTGGTCCAATTTTTAACACAAACAGAAAATTACTTAAAATCCTTATAACAATTTAACTTAATGTGATCACCAACAGATAGAGATGGGTTTCTACCGGGAAAATACCCAACGCTTGGGTATTTGTTGGGTAAATACCTAATAAATACTTTTTTTTTTGGGTATTTATTTCGGAATTTATAATTTTGCAGATATTTTGGGTATAAAAAAAATTTTCTAAACAATTTTTGATGAGTTCGTATTCTTTCTGAAGTGCGGTTTAGATTGGACTATATTTGGATAAAGCTGCTCGATATAGAGTATTGAGCCCATAAAAGGAGAATTTTTCATCCGATTTTGGTGAAATCTGAAACAGTGATTTCTGATAGACCCTACCTATTTTTGATATACCAACGTGGCGCTGAGTTTAGTGTGTCCGCCTATGACGATGAACGTCTAGCTTCCTAATAATTCCTTTCAAATTAATTTCGAAACTTTTATTGTTTCAGCATACCCAGAAAAAATGTCACCGATTAAATATGGTAAAATTAGGAGGTGAACAAAGAGAATGAATGCATTTCAAACGCAATAATTTGAGGTCAATGTAGAATGCAAACATGGTAGTAATAAATATTATTACATATTTATCTTATTTTAATAGTTTATTATCCATATATAGAGATTATATTAACTTGGAAAATGGGGCTGAGGACGAAAGATAGCGTATGTGGATCTAGATTTCGTGGTATTGTGCGCAAAATGCTAAGATTTGTAATTATTACGATTTATTTTAAATATGCGCATAAATTAATTTGTTTGTAGTACTCTTTACAGACCATGTCCCCGATAACGAAAAGAGGCTCATAATAGAGACGGCAATTTTTCTTCTTTTTTCACAGCCTGGGATCATTAAATGTATATATATACATAAAATGTAGGCAGGGTTTCTCGTAGGAAAAAAATTACTTTATTTTTGTTACCATTTGCACGAGAAACACTTTTAAAGTAATTAAGAAGATATGGCAATAGATGTTCGCGTACTAAAAATTTGCATACATTTTTACTGAAAGTCATTCGTTTTGCTAGTAAGAGATATTGTGGAGACTGAAAAAGATTTGGAGAGTTTTGTAAACGAGAGGTTGCAAATCTCTGCAGTTGGTTTTTTTTTGTGAAATTGAAATTTCTAACGCTCCTGCACATTTTTACTGACATATGTATTGTTACTGGATAAGTACGCACACACATAAGGTCTGTTCGCGTACTTTAAAAAATATTTTACTCGCTTTCACGCGCTCTTCCGCAAATTTTCGAGTACACGAACACAATTAAAACTCTACTGATATGCTTTTTTCTGAATGGCATAGTTCAGGGAGTGCCAGAGAAACTTACTTATTTCAAAGGTCAATAAAAACTAAAGTAATTCAGTTATAGTTTTAAATTTTCGAACCCAGGCGTTCAGTGTCATAGGCGGATATGCTAACCTCTGTGCTACGGTGGCCGCCCTTGGAATTTGATCGCGATCGCGGAAGGCACGTTGCGTAGCAACAAGTGAATGACCGTTAGAAAAGAATCTGTCGACGGCGAAGGCCCTCAGCTGCCTAGACCAGAGCGTTATGGCAAGTGACTGAAGGGAGAAACAAATTTGAGGACTTCGTCATAGATGCGCCCACTCTCGACCTCCTCCCCGCCCAATTCACTGCACGGGAGTTTTTTCATAAAAATACGTTTGTCTGGCGCACCCTGTACATAGTATAAATGTCGCCAGCATTAGGAGTGGAAAACCAACGCAAAAAATGTTTTTCTGGTGTTTCTCCGGAATTCGAAAATAGCTAAAGTTCGAGTCATATGTGGACATGCCAACCTCTGCGTCACGGTGGCCTCCGTACGATTTGTACCTAATATTAACCCTAAAAAAGTCACATTCCTATATTAATGTGGAGTCAAGTACCAGGGGAGCACATTAAAACCACTCACCTTTTAAGAGAATTTCCAATACCTACGACTTTTTTATTTTGGCTACCTTTTAAATAACAAAATTCGTTCGGCCTTCCGTTTACTATCTGCAATGAATGATAGATATTGAAGATAACATAGAATTGCGAAATCTTGTCAAGAACCTTTAACATCTCATCGTATGTTGTTATTCAGAGGTAATTGAGATTAATCTCTAGACCGAGAATCATTTCAATTGGGGTCGTATTGGTGTGTAAATCTATTATCTTAACACTTTGATTTCGTACATTTGGACGACGGAGGCTGTCTATAACGATCGATACTCGTTCAAAATATAATTTATGTTTTTTTTTTTTTATTTAGAATACATTTTATATAAATAGGACTAATTACATATGTACGTACAAACATCGATATATACATATGTATATGGCGTTTCTTACTGAGAGATCATGATGTTGCTGACGCTGCTGATCAACGGGCCCAGTGAGCGCACAAAAAAGAGGTCAGCCATATTCCTATAAGATGTTATCGCTAGAAGTAAAGTAATAACAAGTACAAATACTAAATCAATACATAAAATTATTTACGATAAGACACAATATAACGAAAAAAACAACATACAATCATTTGTACACATGGACACACGGACAAACAGACAGACACTTTTAAATACTGAAATCTTAAAAAACAACTTAAAGGCAAAGGCGAAAAAACGAGTGGAACAGCATCAGAGACTCACATCTACTTAAAAACAATATTATCACTTGTTCTCAATAATCACACACCATTACTAATAATTTTTTTTTAACGCCGCGACCGACTGATAGATAGATAGTCAAAGGGACGAATGGACAACAGATCGACCAATCAGAAAAAAATACGGACTCAGCGACAGATAAGTCGAGATGCATACATTAACAGACGAGCAAAGGAAGGAACGGATAGAGATAGATACGAACGAGAGATCAATCGAGATCAGTAAATGCTTGCATTGCTTGATTGCTGGCACTGCTGCTTACAGACTGACTACAGGCTACTGCTGGCTGTGGTCTCCATTTTAATCTCGGCAATGTATCATTATCTGCATCACCCTTAGTACCCAGTTAAACATGCCCAGCATGACTATAATGAACTCTTCCAATTGATGGCGCCAACAACTAGTCAGCACACACTGCTAACCCAAATTCCCTCAAATATGAATGCGCCTTTTTTTAATCTATAACTAATTTTGATAACCATAAAAATCATCATCATTAAACTAAACATAATATTTCAAAATTTTAAACTAAACTCAGTACCTAATACCAATCGAAAAGTTTACTTTTTTAGCACCACAGCATCGCTTGGACTGTGATGAAAACTGCATACGAAAACAAAGCTTTAAATTTTCTTAAAAAAACTTTTCATTGAGCCGAATTGATAGTGTGCCCGTATTATCAGTGTGGAGGCCGAGGGTTCGATTTCCATCCCAATGGAAAGGAGTCTGATCAGAGAATAGCCTGTCACAGTAACATAATCTAGAGTGCCCATGTAATCTGACACTTATTTACTTGCTATGACTCCTTTCAAATCAATCATTAAACACGGAATAAAATATTTATGTTCGTCAAACGTGCGTCTCGTTACGGGATAGCTGCGAGCACCACACAGGCTGGAACATTGGTTAAGGCTCTATTACACGGCATGTATTGGGTTGCCCAAAAAGTAATTGTGGGTAATATAGTAGTAATATAGCAGTAATATAGTCGGCGTTGACAAATTTTTTCAACGGCTTGTGACTCTGTAATTGAATTTTTTCTTCTGTCAGTTATCAGCTGTTACTTTTAGCTTGCTTTAGAAAAAAAGTGCGCGAAATTTTGTTTACATTTGTTTGTTTGGCGTCAATTTTAATATGGGTACCACATGTATTGAATTCGATCCGTTTTTAAAACGAATCATAACTGGAGATGAAAAATGGGTTGTTTACAACAACGTTAGTCGAAAACGATCATGGTCCAAGCATGGTGAACCAGCTCAAACCACTTCAAAGGCTGATATCCACCAAAAGAAGGTTATGCTGTCTGTTTCGTGGGATTGAAAGGGTGTGGTATATTTTGAGCTGCTTCCAAGTAACTAAACGTTTACTTCGGATGTTTACTGTCAACAATTGGACAAATTGTATACAGCCATCAAGGAGAAGCGACCAGAATTGGTCAATCGTAAAGGTGTCATATTCCACCAGGACAACGCTAGACCGCACACATCTTTGGTCACTCGCCAAAAACTGAGTGAGCTTGGCTGAGAACTTTTGATGCATCCACCATATAGCCCTGACTTTGCACCATAAGACTATCATTTATTTCGATCTTTGCAGAACTCCTTAAATGGTAAAACTTTCGGCAATGATGAGGCTATAAAATCGCACTTGGATCAGTTTTTTGCAGATAAAGGCCAGAAGTTCTATGAGCGTGGAATACTAAATTTTCCAGGAAGATGGCAAAAGGTTATCGAACAAAATGCCAATTATATATTTGATTAAAGTTCATTCTAAGTTTTATTAAAAATGCATTTACTTTCTTTCAAAAAATTCGCAATTACTTTTTAGGCAGCCCAATAGTTGTCTTAGACATGCCAAATTTATCACATGTAAGTTGCACATGTCAAACGAAACTAACATATGAAAATCACTTTTCAAAAAAGCACATGTAATATTTTTCGATTAGAGCATGCTCTATTCCTTCTGACAAAAACTTAATGAAATCAGCTCTTTTTGTTGTCAGTCGAATGAAAGCAAGCCCAAATTAAATTGTTTTCACACATTTATGATTTTACCATCTTTCTCACAACTTTAACAATTTTTACGCATAAAAAAAATTAGCTTTTGGTCAAATTTTTAGGTTATGTCATAGCGAAAATAACCTACAGTGGTGATAGTAAAAATAGTGCATCGTATGTAAATTGACAATTTTGATAAACATTACATGTGAATAGAAAAAGTGAAAGGTTACTTTCTCATAGAGGCACAACAAGAAGCACAAATATTGTCTTGATTGTAGAATAATTGGTGGGTTTTTACTGATTATTTCTTGAGTATAATTCAGTTTTTGGGTTTTTATCTATATATATATATATTGTATATTGGGTTGCCCAAAAGGAAATTGCGGATTTTTTAAAAGAAAGTAAATGCATTTTTAGTAAAACTTAGAATGAACTTTAATCAAATATATAATTGCCATTTTGTTCGATAACCTTTTGCCATCTTCCTGGCAAATTTAGTATTCCACGCTCATAGAACTTCTGGCCTTTATCTGCAAAAAATTGAACCAAGTGCGATTTTATAGCCTCGTCATTGCCGAAAGTTTTACCATTTAAGGAGTTCTGCAAAGATCAAAATAAATGGTAGTCTGATGGTGCAAGGTCAGGACTATATGGTGGATGCATCCAAAGTTCCCAGCCAAGCTCACTCAGTTTTTGGCAAGAGACCAAAGATGTGTGCGGTCTAGCGTTGTCCTGGTGGAATATGACACCTTTACGATTGACCAATTCTGGTCGCTTCTCCTTGATGGCTGTATTCAATTTGTCCAATTGTTGACAGTACACATCCGAATTAAACGTTTGGTTCCTTGAAAGCAGCTCAAAATATACCACACCCTTCCAATCCCACCAAACAGACAGCATAACCTTCTTTTGGTGGATATCAGCCTTTGAAGTGGTTTGAGCTGGTTCACCATGCTTAGACCATGATCGTTTTCGACTAACGTTGTTGTAAACAATCCATTTTTCATCTCCAGTTATGATTCGTTTTAAAAACGGATCGAATTCATTGCGTTTAAGGTGCATATCACAAGCGTTGATTCGGTTTGTTAAATGAATTTCTTTCAATACATGTGGTACCCAAATATCAAGCTTTTTCACCAGTCCAAGACTTTTTATGTGATAATGAACGCTAGATTTTGGTATATTTAACTTCTCTCCTATCTCACGCTCAGTTACTGACGATCCAATTCGATTAATGCTTTGATTTGGTCATCATCAACTTCATTTGGCCGACCTGAACGTGGCTCATCTTTGAGTGAAAAATCTCCAGAACGGAATTTGCGAAACCTATTTTGACACTGTCTTCCTTTTAAGGCTTTATCACCATACACATCTCGTAACTTTTTAGCAACCTGCTCCGCGTTTTTTCCTTTACGGAAATAATAAAGTAAAATATGACGAAAATGCTTCTTAGTGGGCTCCATATTAAAATTGACGCCGAACAAACAAATGTAAACAAAATTTCGCGCACTTTTTTTCTAAAGCAAGCTAAAAGTAACAGCTGATAATTGACAGAAGAAAGAATGCAATTACAGAGTCACAAGCCGTTGAAAAAAATTGTCAACGCCGTATATATATATAACGAAAGAGAGTACACATATCTCTCTTTTGTTATTACATGTCTCTCCTTAACAGTGCACAATGTTATAGGTTTTTTGGTTCAATGGAATTATTATTTCTTCGATATCATTTTTATCTTCCTGTTTTCTGTTATAATTTTCATGAATTTATATTATAAAACTTTTAATTTTGAATATTTTCAGTTATCCTTAAAGACGTCTCTTACACCATCATGTGCGAACTCTTAGAGTTTATGTATCAAGGGGTAGTAAATGTTAAACACACCGAACTGCAAGCATTCATGAAAATCGGACAATTGTTGCAAATCAAAGGCCTGGCTACAAATTCATCCTCTTCGACGTCGTCATCAATGTCGGAGAAATTGACCACAAATCAAAATACAAACGCTGACAGTGAATCGCCATTACAACGTTCTGTCAGCCCAACCAAAAGGGATATTTCTCCTCCAAGTAATGAGACGGAGGCGAACAATGAAAGTTCCAATAATGCTGAAAAACTAAACCTCACAAACGCTGACTCAAATACTCCACAAAGAACGCAGTCCCCAGCAATGTCTCCTGCGTCGCCTTCTCTGAATATATCCAGTGTGAACCAAAAACAAGGCGAAAGCCAAATGCAACACAACTTTCACTTGGGAGCAAGTGGAGTCGGTCACAAGCGCCACTTAGCCGAGTTTAATTCAGACTCCTTGTCAATATATTCCAGAAATAAAAGCCGACGTTTCACCACGCCCACGGACCAGAGCAGTGATAACAATGAAGGCTCCGAAGTTGGCGGCAACAATAGCATGGACCAAATGAATGCGGAAGACTTCTTCTTGCCTCACATGTCTATGGTGGAGGGACGTTATGACCTAAACAGTGTGAAGAGGGAAAGCTCTGATCATCATTTACATCCCAATAGTACAAGTGCAGCAGCTGCTGCTGCGGCGGCAGCATCTTTAAGAAGTTCCTTCAACCCAGCAGCTTTTGGCCTAGACTATACATTCTATAAGAATAATAACAGTGGTTCTGTCTCCAGCGGCCAAGAATATCCAAATGATTTGAACATATCCAGCAGTGATTTCTCCAAAAGTTTTGCCAATCACATGGATATTCCGCCAAGTAAGATATATTTTTTGTCACCTTGGCATTTGCCGCATTACTGCTGTATGTTTGTTTTCCTTTGTTTTTCATTATTTGTAATGGGTGTCTATCTCTCTGGGGCTTTCTATAACCATTTCAAGTACATTCGCCATGACCATCTAACATTTCATTAAAACTATTTTAACTACTAAACAATTTTATTAATTTTTTTAATAACGTATTCTGCATTTAAGATTCTATTCCCAATCCTTCCACAAGGCCTAAAATGTTACATTATTTCAACGAATCAAAATGATATTGTGAGCGTTTTTCCCAAAAAGTCTATTCGATATTTTAGATTATATAACCACTTTAAAGTTATGTTTAATGCTAATCCGACCAAAATCTCTTTTTGTACATGACACTTTGATTGTTTTATTTTCGAGCCAATACCAATTGTTTTTCAAAAAAAATTGATTTTGATAGCATAATTACTCAAAATTCGATTTGAGCAGAAAATTTCAAAAACAAAAAATTATAAAAATTTGATGCTTGTAAAAATAAATACAAAAAATATTCTTTACAAATAGTGCGACTGAAAATATTTTTTTTTTCGTGAATTTGTACAAAACTTTTTTACAAAGTTTGATTTTCATGAAAAAGTTTAACAAAATCAATTTTTTTGGATTTTTTTAAGTCTACTGTGGTAGTGGGTGCAGCACGACAGGCTCGTATTCTATGATCGAAGATATTTTTGTGCCTCACATTGCTCTTATCTATATATATATATGTATGTTCGCTCGATTAGATTTTCTTGGATGGGACCTTTCACAAGCACTTCTCCAAATGTTGACATTGAATTCTTACTCTACTTCCAAAAAAATCATTTCATTGAAATCTATATTGTCCTCATCGGCCAGCTTGAGGCCAAATTAGTATTTCAGATGCGTACTCACAATAACTTTCTTTTGAGTCTCTTATTTATGTTGTTGTTGTAGCTACATTTCCCTATGTAGGTGAGCAAGCTCGTTGCGGTCTAAAGGACCGATTGCCGCGGGAACAGTCTGGCAATTGGTTATTTAGTATTTGTGCAAGAGCCGGTGCCGCCCGGCCTCTCACTGAGACTCTCCACTCGATAATGCTGATTGTCGGCGACTGCCGATGCAGATACTCCGTATGGAGCATTCAACTATCCGCAGTCTGTGTGGTACTCACAGCTATCCCGTGCCTCTTATTTATATTCCATGTGCATGATCCAATACGCCGATCGGTATATATGGTCGCTCGTGTCATATTTCCGGGTGGGTTTCGTACTCTACTTCCAAAAAGAATTCTCATTCAAACCTATCTTGTCCCCATTGGCCAACTTGGGGACACCTAGATTCACACACTCGTTGGACAAAAATAGTAAGAGTTCTAACATGAACTCTAACATTTTGCACAGATATTTGAGCCTAATATTGGAAGAAGTAATTTCATAGTAAATTTATGTTCGAATTTTGAATTTTTGTCCGCCGGGGCAACACTGTGGGACGTCCCTCGGACAACATCCAAATAACTTTCGTATGAGTTCCACAATGTACTGTTCGATATTCGTCAGAGGGGTACTTTAATCCCAAATAATTCGTCAGACGCGTACTGCAATCTCAACAATATGGAGACATATTGTTCAGATCAATACACTTAGATACCTGACACTAAATTTTTATTTCAGATTCACTTTTTTGGAGGGGTAACATATCGGTTCAAGCAAAAATTCACTTACACGATCTATTTTTTTGCGGGGATAAGAACACATTATTTCGCCCCTGCCACCCCTGTTTATCTGGGGGACATTCTAAAGTAGTTAAAACAAGTCAGATCGGTGTTGAAGTGAAGTGAGATTTTCAATGTTGTGTATCTCTTGTTCTCTACGGTTATTCGTATTTTGCCTTCCGCTTTTTGGCTTGTCTCGTAGTAAGTAGTCGCATAAGTGGTCATTAATGAGAGTAGGATCAGCATATAATGGATTCCGCCCGTAAAGTGTAGTAGGTTTGTTAGCATTGTTTAATATGTATCGCAATTTCAATACATCTACCGTAATCACTGCACAACGCTCCTATGAACGACACAACTGAAGCACCTTTTGTATTAATTTATTTTTAAGCTAGCATTTTAAAGTAAAATGCCATAGTCTCGGTTGTACATAAATTTTGATTTTGTAAATAACAAAATTGCTATATTAGCATTAAATGTATGCGTATAATTAGATAAACTCGTTGAAAAGTCTATAAAATAACGAAATGTATTGTTTTTCCAATGAAATTTCTCTCTCTTCGTTTACATGCTGCTCTAACTGTTGTTAATACACCGCATTCCGTTTTAAGATTGCCCCAATGTGGTGATGCTAAGTTCAACATCCCTACTACATGGACACTGTGTGTTCAACCGTAACAACACGGTGGCCACGCAACAGGGCATGAAAACGTATTGGTTGTGCAAGTCCTATAGGATAAGTATGTGCCGTGCCCGGTGTATAACCCATCAGGGGAAGATAATATCGGCTACTGGGGTTCATAATCACCCACCTCATATGCGAGGCAATAATAATGGCAGCGGAGGGCCGCCCGTTACAACCGGTCCACACAGCGATGTCAATATGACGCACAGTAATGGTCTTCCCCCACCTACACCAACTTCGCTGCCGACATCTGCTAGATTCTCCCAGAATATGGGATCACCCAGTGCGAATATATATCAGCCCAACTATCATGGACCACCAACACACCATGGGCATCCAATATCACCAGCCACGCCGCCCTCCTCAATACAGCATGCCACTATTTCAAGTGTTGATGCCCCGGGCTTGAATCCAACTTCTTCGCATCACTATATACAATCGGTAGTATCAAACCAAGGCCATCAGCATGGTGGAGGCGTCGCCAATCAAATATCACCCCCACAACTGCACCCACCCACAGCGGCACCAAACTTACAATTACCGCACAATAATGTTAATCCAGTATTGATGTACCCGCCAATTTCCAGTCATGGAGCATATGAAATGTCCCCCTCAACCATCAGCACAGATCACAATCGCTGCTCAAACCAAGAAATGTACGATGTAAGTGGGAAAGCGCTCAAGGCTCATGTAAATGACGAACATATTTCGGTGCAAAATGCAGCTGCTTTATCCCCCTCAAATCTGCAAAACGAGAGTGATGGTGGCCAGCAAACAATAAAAACATCAGCCGAGCAACTATCGCAGCATCACCAACATCAACCAGTACAAGTGATAGATTCCATTACAATATCGCCTGGTGGAAATGCACATAACTTTAAAATGGAGCCATTGTAAAATCAATCAGAACCGATGAAATGGTATGGAGGACATGGCATCCTTTCCTAGTTGGAAATCTGTATTTACCACTTGTATTCACCATCTATGGCCATTTGTACATAATAAACCTACATGCATTTGTGTAAATATATCTACATTTATAGAAAAACCCTAATTAAAATCAAAAAAAAAAAAACTTAAGATCACTAGCTAATAAATAACGAAATTCATTACCTAGTTCTAGTATTGTTCTTACATTAGGCAACTTACCCTTACATATTGATTATTATACATGCATATATGTGTTCAGCAGGACCCGAGTTATCCCATCGATTTCGCTTTAATACCGCATGACACGTTATCTGGTATTTGAAGTGAATTTTGCATTTGTATTAATAAAATTGAAAAATTCTAAGAAATACATAACCCCTAAAATGAATGATTTTGAACGTTTTAATAGTTCACGCATGTGGTGATTCGGACTCAGTAAAACTTATAGATTTACACACATATTCCTGGAATATAATTGCCCTGTTTTATTTTTCTACTGGATGTATGGCTTACGGAAGACAAACCTCAAAACTAAAAAAAAATAATTCGATGCAAGTCCGTTTGCCAACCAGCTACAACAATTCGCAATAAAAGTGAATAAGGAAACTAAAATTCAAACTTGCAGAACATTGCAATAACATAACGATTTATTTATATTTGTACAATAGATAAATTTAAAAATAATTTGTTTCAACTTAGCTTTGTCATTCACAACGGATGTATTTCTCCAGTTTCCCAATGATAATTTTGTTAAAGTACAGCTAGAATGCGTTGCTCTGCATTCTAGCTGTACTTTAACAAGTAAAAAAAAAACTTTTCTACCACCTGGTAGACAAGTTTTTAGGGGGAGAGTAGGTTAGGTTAAAGTGGTAGTCTGCCATTAGACTTAGACGTTTTCGTCCATTGTGATAGCACAGGAACAGGAGAAGGAAAGGAAGAGAAGAAATAAGAACCTAAAGTGGAATTCCTACTGACTGCCAGTGCGGGGCACAGCCTTTACAAGTGGGGGAGAAACCACCGCTGAAAAATGTGACCGATATTCTCGCCAGGATTCTAGCTCAAGCATTCAAGGTCATAGGAGGATATGCTAGTCTCTGAAATCACTCCTCCAGAAACGTTGCATGACAATCCTATGCACATAGTTAGGTCAATACATAAGCCTGCTATATATCCAGAACATAGTTGTTCTGAGCAGTTTTGCATACAATTTTCATTACGCCGAATAGTACTTAAAATACAAGGGGATAGTAGTTGTGCAACATATACGGTTATCCATCCGAATATAGGCCGTTGCATGACCGCAAAGTTTGGACGAGCCGATCTACTTATAAACATTTCGGGTCGTTATTTAGTGTGGGTTTTACAAAAACCTTAAACTGTTGTTATTGTAGCAGTGTGTTGTGCACTGAGGCGGCAGGCCTTGCCGATGAAGGACTTCTTCGGGTCAATCCGGTACGTACAACCGGCTGCCTTAGAATTGCCTTAAACTGTGATTTGAATTTGTACTGATTTTTCATGCCACATTTTTGCACATCGTAACCATTGCTACAAGTACACCCGGGTCTCCCACAATGGAATAGGTTCATGTCAAAATAACAAAAAATTCCCAAGATACGATTATTCCCGTCAAAATGTTATAATTTGCATGATATTGTTTTTGTTGCCGCCAGCTTCTGTCTGGCTTAAAAATGGGATACAAATGTCTTGGTGTCGGAAAAATCCCACTTAATGCTAATACCTATTTGATGACCAGCAATTCTAGGGGAATATCTACAGTGTTATAAGCCATATTTTTAAAGTTTTCTTTTTTTCACAAAAAGTCTCCGCCATTGAGTCGCCTGAAGCTCAAAATGTTCCATTAGGTTCTTTTTAGCTTAATTTTAGCGTCACCAAATGTCTTCATTCTAATAGTTTGTAGATTCTTAGCCTATATTAAAAATACAGTCGAATTTTTTATAACGAAGTTCTCTATAACAAATTGTTCTTTGGCTGTGTGTCGAATGGTAGCAAAGTTGTCGGGATAGTAAAAATATGATGTTAAGTGTGGTGAATAATTTTTGAGTAGCCCAGGGTCTAGTACTATTTTTGACAGCATAGCAAATTTTGACGTTTCATTGAGCAAAGTCCCGTGCCAGTAATTGTAAATTCATTTGCGTTTTGGTAACCACATGCGGCGGCATAACTTAGCCATCTACATTGTGGGCAGACGTCACTAAATTTAAACGACTTTTTTTGGCATAAAATAAGTAAAATTATTGTTTATATGGCAACGAGATTCTAAAAGGCTGTTTAATAACAATAATGGAAAAAAGTACAGTTTTATGTTTGTAGTTTATGGAAATGATGGCGCCGCCGTTAAGTGTGCCGCCATGAGTAGTTTGTGTGTGGTACGGTTCTTAACTATAATACACACACAACCAAAACTCGTTGGCAGAAAAAATTGTACTCAGCTGTTTACGGTACACTACCTGGTAGTTGTGTCATGATTCATTTACAGGTATTGGCAGTTGCTTAACAACAAAATATTGAGTGCAATGTCTGTCAAAATCAGTGATTAGTGCAACTATGATTTTGTGTATGTTACTAGTGCGCGCCATTTTTGTTGGGTGTGCGGGTTATGGTTCTTAATTATAATACACACACACAACCAAAACTCGCACTTCGCGAAAAAATTGTACTCAGCTGTTTACGATACACTACCTGGTAATTATGTCATGATCATTTTCATGTAAACAATGGAAAAAATAGAAGCAAATTTGCATTTGCATTAATTTTTCGTAAAGTAATGGTTCGTGAAGAAGGTTCCATGTACAAAATTTCCTAAATTGAAAATTTCCTAAATTGAAAACACAACTTTTTTCAGCCATTTTCACCTGTTTTAACCTCTCTATAACGAACACTTCTCTTATCTCTCAATAAAGATACAACAGATAAAGGACAACAGACAAAAAATATGCAAAACGTTAAGGTTTATCTACTGAAGAAAAGTGACATATCATATCCAAAGTTGATGAAGGCTCAAAAAAAAGAAGGAATATCGGCTGGACACTCCCCAAAAAGAAATGCCATCCGTTACTGTATCCAGTACATTTCAGCACGTTAGGATGCCTGAGTAGTCAGATATTTTACATTGGTTTAGCATAAAAAAACTAATAAAAGAATCAGCCGTTTGAAAACGGGTAGAGATTTAACGGGCAAAATTTCATCTGGCGGCCACACAGCAGGCTACTTAAATCAGCACCACGGTATTTTAAAAACTTTTTTGGGACTGTCAAATCTTAATTTATGATACGATTTCCTAAATTTTTGCTGGAAATTGCTCAAAAATCCCCACAAAAAGTCCGCCCGAGGTCTACAATATCTCTTCTGGTCTCGGGGATTTTCGACTGTTCAATTCATTGTACATTTGCTGAGACAGGCTTCCTAAACATTTTTTCTCCAAACAATTTTTTAGCCTCTTCCCCAGTCAATTTACTAAAGAATGACGATTCTGAAGCCATCTTTGCCCGAAATAGGTATTTTTGTGTTTTAGTGAAAAAATTCGGGTAGTTTTTATTTTTTGTTTTTTAAAGAGAGTTTCATCTGCAAAATTCAAAATTTTCGTTTCCAAAAAGTTGAACATTTTTAAATCGGACCACAAATATAGATTTGATTTAGGGATTTGTCAAGAGCTGCCCGCACCACATTTCGAAGAGTTATCTCTACCCGGCAGATTTTTTACAATTTTTTCAATTCTGTCCCACTAATTATATCTATAACCTAATTTTGATCCTTTTCTCTATAACGTAGCATTTAGTCGGTTCCCAACTGCTACGTTATAGAGAAGTTCGGCTGCAAAAATGCAAAATCTTGTTTTAAGAAGAAATTGTGTATATCGAGCCCTTCCATCCACATTTGTTCGTATTCGTTTTTTTTATGGATATCGAATTACGTCTCCTCAATCGGAGCTGAACCATGTACCGTTATGTATTGGGAGCGAAAATGATTTTGCATTTTTGCGTGACCGCTATATGTCGCTTACAAAATCGCACATTTAAGAAGAAATTGGCTTTTATCTAAGAAATTTTGTAACAAATTATTGCTAATAATGTAAGTTATACCTTTTCTGTTTGTATTTTTATATGTAAAACAATGGGCGAAATATGAGATAGAAAGGGAAATAATAGTGTAGGTGTACAGTATAAGTTTGAAGTAGGCCATAACATCTTTTAACTGCACCAATTTTGATGGGTTTTGAGGGAGGTTTTTTAGAACGGTGCCTATATAATGGGAGCAATATGTAAAGCTGGACCGATTTTCATGATATATGGTGATAAGTAAAAAATCAATTCTCACTAAATATTGTGCAGATAGTTCGTAAATTGTACGACCTTATAAATGAAAACCGAATGACACATTCATATATTGGGAGTTATATCCTAGTCCGATTTCATCAAGACATAGTGGCATTGGTAGAAGAAAATATTGTACAGAATTTTCAGATCGTTAAAGGCTCTAGAAGTGAAAATAGGACGATGCATATAGAAGGGTGTATATCCAAAATTCTGACCAATCTCTGATTTCGACCAATCTCTATACACTAAGTAGGAATCATGGAAGAAGACATTGTGCAACATTTGATGAAGGTCGGTTGCTAAATGTGCTTGCAAAGGATCTAGAAGTGAAAATTGGTCAAAGATTATATATGAGAGCTGTGTATAAAACTGAACTGATTTCTGTAAAATTCATTAGTAATCTTAATTTTCGTGAAGATCAGTTGACAAATAACCAAATTATTGCAACATTAGTCCAAATCGAACAAAAATATGCATTTATGGGAGCTATTTCTAAATCTGAACCGATTTCAAGCAGTTTGAGTATGTTCTGTCTTTAGACCTCAAAATTCATCTGTGCCAAATTACAAGAAAATCGGATTAAAAATGCTATCTGGACTTTAATGTAGAGAACTAGCCTTCCAGGGCACCCGCGAAAAATGATGTAAACGACATCAAATTCCGTTATGCAGCAAATATTAAATAAATTATTTTTCATTTTCGCGAGTATGCTTTAGTAGAAGTTCAAAACCAAATTTTAATGGTCAATCATGAATATATCACAAGTTATTCAATAAAAGGTTATAGTTATACTATTTAGAGCACACAACAATCCGATTACTGGTTTTGGTGTATGTCCATAGTGGCATGGGGCGGATTAACATCTGCACCCTCTCTTTTTAACCTAACTTATTCAATGAAAACAGTCTCCTGCAAATTTTGGATTTTGTCGCATACATCATTTTTGCGGGAAGGGTTCAATATACACCCACCTTAGGGTGAAGTTGGGCCTTTTTGCATTTTTTTTTTGTTGGAAAAAAAACTATTGTGTATGCGGGCGAGTTCTAGGTTTCCTCTCCTTTTTACCCAAAACAACATGTTATTATTTCAGCTTCTTATTTACGTGAAAACGTATAACAAATTATTTTTAAGGGAATACGAAGTTAAATTTAAACCCAAAACGCACCCAGTAATCTACATGCCAATTTCATACAGGACTTGCAAAATCATTTGCTGCACTTAATCTTAGGCCTTGGTAAGTACTATAAAACTATTTTAGATCCAATTAATTTCAAGCAAGCACGAACTGATAAATGTCAATTTATTGGAATATGGTCATCATCGTAAAATTTTTTATCACAATGAACCCATTGCATGTTAACTGATCGAAAGAGAGAAATCTGTGATTGTATTCCATTTATAGTAAATCATCGTTATCACCAACCTGGTGCATCCATCAAATGCATTATTACCTTCATCACTAGTAACACCATAACATAACAGTGTCGTTAGAACTGCTTTCCTCCATTTACCCTTAAGATATGTGCAACTTGATTTTAAAATAAACCTTTTAATTCTCTTCAGTTGGTCCTGGCGAACATTGGTTCCAGGGGAAATTAGAATTCATGCTGAGTCAGCGTGGCAAACCTCTACTGGTGCACGATGGTCACACATTTGGAATACAATACGTTCGCAAGGACAAAAAATATTGGCAATGTAATTTGTCGCGAAAATTCAATTGCAAGGCTCGCGTCACCACCACAGATACGGGCGAGATCATAGTTACCAATAACGAGCACTGTCACACCGAAATCCGGCAGCATCTACGAAAAGACTACCAACGCAACAAGGTTATGATGAATGCGCTCATCAACCTAAGTACCAATCGCTTGGCAGTGGAGAATCTTCGAAGGCATAACGTCAACAGTATAGCCAACAATTTAAGCAATCTGGTTGCAGCGAACAGTTCTCCGTTGGCGCTGCAGTCTCACATGGAAGCCGCAAATGCAATGGCAGGGACTTTATTAGACCTGGGCAAAAGGACAATGTCAATGGACAATAATGAAGAACATGTAAAAATCAATCACCATCAGCACCTCCACCCGCACTCGCACTCGCACCCGCATCCGCAGCCACAAGCACAACAGGAACAAAGAAACTTGGAGCGCAACGATGAAAGAGAGTTGAGCGATGAGCAGCCATTAGATTGTGGAATACGTTCTGCAGATCTTAATCGCTATGATCGGGATGGTAGGAATTTTAAGCAGGAATCATTGGAAATTTATAATAACCCACAGACACATCAACAGCCAACCTCTCCAACTAATAATAATAATAGTAGTAATAACAGCAACAACAATGAAAACACTGATTGGCAATGTAAAAACGAGTCAATTCAACAATGATTGACTTTGAAGCTGAAGTTGATCTTAATTTTATTTTGCATCATTGCAATCGTATAGGAATGCTTTTTTCCTTAGAAGTATTTTTGCTTCATCCCATACCACTTGATCGCAATGCTATCACTAGTAGCAATTTCTAGTGAAAAAGCTTGATTTTGACCAAAAGTAACATATTCCTGAAAAATATATATCGCGGTATTTTTCTGGTACTTTTTCTCATTCCCATGGCGTCTTTAAAGATCACAACCTCCTATGGAAGACTTCAGTGCTAAAAATTCCAAAAACAAAGAACCAGTTTGAACTTAACGGGTACTTTAAAATGTCACTTAGAAATACAACACTGAGTGGTGTTGGTAAGTGGCATTTGTGGTGGTCTTTATCGATATGCCAGAAATCTTAAGCTGCTATCACACGATATGTGCGTTACATGTGGCTGTCACTTTCTGTATTCATAAAACTTTTCTTATGTACGTCAAATATGAATAGAATGGGCTCTTATCGGCATGTATTCTTATATGTATTGTATCTTTTAGCCATTTGTCTACACATACATATATTCGATGAAATAAGGGTTGCATATTTATTCGAAAATTCATTTTCATGTTAAATTTTTCTTACATAACACACGATGTCTACAACTTTCAGATACCTTGTGATATCAGTGCAGTACAGTTAGCTCTTCATTCTATGAATTGTTCTACAACACGCGAACCAATATTGCTATAGTTCTGTAGATATCCATCTTGAATTCGAAACGTATATTCAGAGTGTTCTAAAACACGTTATAAAATTTTTATTAGAATTCAAGCAAATACAAATTTCGATTTTCATCTTGACATGCAAAACTGAGATTAACTTCCAATCGTTGCCATCAAAAAATCGTCCACATGAAACCGAACCTATGCATTTTTTTCAACTGATTACAACTTGTGTAATGTCTAATGTTCCACTTAAGCTGTCAACTGTTTTTAATACTCTTTCAAAGCTCCAAATATTACATTTAAGGTCATTCCAAAGAAACTTCCAAAGAATTTGTTATTTTACTATTAGATAAATAAGTTACATTTCTATTACCGATGACTTTTCACTGTCACTTTCTATGGGTTGGTACTCTGTTCGTTTTTTCAGGTGAACAACTGTCAAACTCTATATAAGAAATTAGAAATGAAAAATGTGTGCAAAATTAATTGCCTTTTTAGGTAAATGACTTAAAAATAAAAAGTAGATACAATTTATTCTAGTGTAATATGATGGCAGGATTGTGTTGGTGGCGAATATCTGCTATAAGTTTAATTAAATTATGATATTTTGTTGAAGTTCTTCACAACTCTTCTGAAATTTGAACAGAGTACCTTGCTTATGATAAAAATAAATTGTTTAATATATTATATAGTGCAATTTAAAGAAAAAACTTTTTACAATTTTACAATTAAGCGTTGCAGTTAAATAAATGTTAAGACTTTTTTTATTTGGGGTAAATAATTATGTATTTATACATCTGGTGTTTTGTTTCTGCATTAATGGTTGATGGTGAGTACAGGGAAAATAAATGATTCTTAAATGTTAATAACGCGGCTTAATTTCTGTATGCGATTGAGCAACAAATCGCCCTGTTTGATAGTTGCCTGATACTGCCAGTTCTTGCTGTCAGGACGGTTTGTTTCAACTATGCCACCTACACGATCGACTTTAGCATGTAGCCGGCCGGCAGCTATGAAACGAGATAGTTCTTGGTCGATGTAGTCCACATTGACGCCGAATGCCTCGGCCATGTATTGAAGGGTCAACGAGCGATACGACTCCAAAAGTTGCGTGTAGGCCAAGATACGCATTTCGCGGACGTAGAAACGATAGTGAGGATGGGCTAGGTAATCTGTTCGCAGAATAACTTCCACTTCTGCCAAGTGTTTAAAAAAGTCCGCATATTGACATTTGTACAAGGAGAAAAGATAACGTTTGACATCTGTTAGGCCATGCAACACCTCTTGAATTTCAGCACCCTTTATAACCTTATCGCGAAGCTCATTGCGCGGCAAAGCTATCATAGCAACGTAAACGGTGTAACGAACGAAGGTAGGATAGTCCATTAACTCGTAAGATGTAAACGTACTGACTGTGTCCAGAAAGAAGGTGGCGGCGGCCTTGAAGTCTCGCACAGCAACGGAATACACTCCTTGGTATACCTTGAGACGATTACGTCTATCCCAGTCACCCCCCTCCTCTATCAAATACTTTGCCTTTTCTATGTTTCTGGTTATAAGATCGTGATCCAAGTAAAAAAGACCCAAACGAATCAAATGGAATACGATGTCCAACCGATGCCCCAGCGACACGGTCTTTTCGTATGTTTTGCGGAAAGCTGTTTCAGCAGCTGCTTTATCTCCAATGCGGCACAAGTATTCAGACTTTTTCAAATTTGCCTCTCGAACCTCCATTTCGCCTAGATTTTTCTCTGCGTCATCTATGGCCTCATCCAATTTGTCCAAATCTTTTGTATTTTGTTCTTTCATTTTAGCAAGCATATCCTTATCAACCGTCCACCCCAGCTCGGTGCAAAGGTATTCGTAATACGGGGCCATATTGTCTGCTTTAACGGCTTCCACCAGTTTATTTTTTAAGGAGGCATCTTGTTTGTGTTCAGAAAGAGTAAGCAAAAACTTGTACTGGGCCAATTCCAAGTTGGGGTTTTTTTCCAAGCCTTGTTCTTCCAAGTTTTCTACAGGCATTTTGTATTAGTTCTTTTTTGCTTTTAGGTGCGTTGTAATTAATTAATTATTATTCTTAGATAGATTTGCCCTTACAAGTTTTCAATTTATTAATCGTTCGAAAATGACAAAACTATGTCTCGATGAAGTAAATTGCAAATCATTCACTGTCAAAGTTTCCGTTATCGGTTAACCGGTTAGCAAATAGTATACCGATAATAGCGAATAAAAATCGATAAGCAAAAACGAAATAGGGAGTTTAAATGGCACATCATATGCTTATTCAACTTGTGCACATATTAACAGTTTTTCCTAAACGCTGTACACCGATTTCTTTGCCTTGCTTTTCTTTATGTGGATTCATGGCAAAACAATTAAAGGTGTTCTCATTTGTACAACAGTCATAAATCATATGATGCAATCGCCTTCTTGTCATCAAGCTGATCGACATTTTGCCAACACACACAAATATATATGTGTGTGCGTATATGTAATATAATTGTTGAAAATTAAGGTATATGTGTTACATGCACGCATGAAAATCAGTCATGGATAAAAAATCAAAAACGTTCGATTTTTCGATGATTGCCGTCTATCGATTACCATTTCCACAGATATGTTTAATCATTACTTGACAAATATTGAAAAGCGCGTTGTGTACAAAGTAAAAAGAAGAAAGAAAAGAAAATATCTACCATTTTTGGCAAAAGTTGTAATTAACAAATACACATAATGATGTGCTCGAAAATGAGACGAAATTATGCCTTGAAGTAAACAGCATATCATCAACTAAGTGTCAAAGTTTTTGTTGTAGCCACATTTTCATATGGTGGTGGCGATCCTCGTCAAGTTCCTGCAGCTGAGCAAGCTCGTTCCGGTCCAATGGACCGATTTCCGCGAGAACAGGGTGGCCATTGGTTATTTAAAGGCGCCAATAATCCGCCTTGTCATATCGAGCATCATAAGCCCTCAGTATTTGTGCAAGAGCCGGTGCCGCCCGACACCGCTAATTGTCCGCGACTGCCGTTACAGCTAATGCGTATGGAGCATTCCACTATCCGCAACTTGTGGACTCGCCCGGCAGCTCACAGCTCAGCTTCTCATGAATGCAATGAATACCACACAGATCGGTAGTGGCAGTTGCCCAGCAACAAAATATTGAGTACACTATCTGTGATTAGTGCAACTCTGAGTTTGAGTATGTGTACAATAGTTTGCGCTATTTTTCATTGTTTGTGTGTTATAGTTCTTAACTATAAAACACACACAACCAAAACTCGTTGACAGATAGTGCACTTCGAGAGAAAAAATTGTACTCAGCTGTTTGCTGTACACTACCTGGGTCAATATGTCTTGGATCGAATCTCAATGTTCCAGTCTGTGTGGTGCTCACAGCTATCCAGTATAAATTGAACGGATAATGGCCAGATTACATGGCACATCATGGTGTGCGGTCATTGTAATATTATTGGTGAAAACAAGGGTATATGCGTCACATTTACAAATGACAACTGCCCTACGGTGGCGCAGAGGATAAATAAGAAAAAGAACAAAATGAGAAAAAATTTAAATCCAAACAAAGCATTCGACGTTGTAGTGGTATTTGGATATAGTTCTGGAGTTGGAAAATTCCATCAGCTGGGCAAGTGACTTAACCCTCTTATTGAAATATGAGTACAACAATCAGCCAATATTTTACTTAGAACATCTGTCTTGCATAAAAAACAGCAAATATACAAATATTTGTATATTTTCCTTTAAATTAAATTGTATATATTACTAGTAATTTTATTATTTATTTTACTTTATATTAAATTTTTCGGCCCTATTCACAAAACTTAATGAAGCCTTAAAATAGGCGGTCTCACGCGAACGGCTGTTAGCAGCCGGCCGGGTTTGCAGGTATTAACATGTCAGATTTTTGTTTGCATTCTCTTTGTTGTTATCTTGCATTCTCTCTGTTGTTTGTGTGTGTTAGCAAAACATTCCGCCATGTTGTCATCAAGCTGATCGACGTTTTGCCAACACACACAATGAATTTTGTGTGCGTGTGCGTACATGAGCAGAGAATATGCGAGAAAGAAATCTGTCATCTTAACATTGTCAAAACAGGTCGGCTTTTAACACCTATTCACGTGAGACCATCTTGTTATATCGGCCTTGGGTTTGCATGTACATTCATAAGGCAAAACAAAACAGCTGACACGTTTTCCTACATTTACGATATAATTACAATAGCCTTTTTACTTGACGTATCAAAGTTAGTTAAAAGTTTGGCAACCCAGTACCCAGTAACTTCAGCACCGAGTACTTGCTCTGTCATCAAAGGAAAAAAGGGGAGTAGATCCGAAAGAAGAAATTGAAAATTATAGAGAAATTTGTGCAACCACCAACAACCATCTTAATTAGACAAATTTTAATTAAGATATTAGATAAAAACTGGAGCATATTACTCCACCAACCAAGGAGTTTGAACAAAGAGATTATTGGCTTTGCGAATTCACACTAAATCAAGTGAAAAATGATTGGTGGTTTGTTTGTATACAACCACAAAGGCGAGGTGCTCATCAGCCGTGTCTATCGCGATGACATTGGTCGCAATGCCGTGGATGCCTTTAGGGTCAACGTTATCCATGCTCGTCAGCAGGTTCGTTCGCCCGTCACCAACATTGCACGTACCAGCTTTTTCCATATAAAGGTCAGTGAGCTACCAACTCCCACATCAATTATGATTTCGACATTCTAGATTCTTTATCGGTATTTTCTTTTTTTTTTTTTACAAAACTTTTATGTCGGTTTTTTAGCGTGCCAATATTTGGTTGGCTGCTGTGACCAAACAAAATGTTAACGCTGCCATGGTCTTTGAGTTTTTGCTGAAAATCATAGAGGTCATGCAATCGTATTTTGGCAAAATATCCGAGGAAAATATTAAGAATAACTTCGTCTTGATCTACGAGCTGCTCGATGAGATTCTGGATTTTGGTTATCCCCAAAACACAGACCCGGGCACATTGAAAACGTTCATTACTCAGCAGGGCATCAAGTCGGCAACGAAGGAAGAACAGATGCAAATCACATCTCAAGTAAGTATGATGAATGTATGTGTGGCAATTATGTTGTTTATATTTCCACTGTCATGATAAGTAAAAATGCGGGCGTTTGAAATTGGGAAACGTATTGAGGCTGAGTTCATACAGTTTTAAACAAGTAAGGGCGGGCTAAAGTCGGGAGAAGCCAGAGTGTGCAGACTAAGTCGTGGCAATTTAAATTAGTTTGAAATGTATAATTTTATTTATTTATTTTCGAAAAATTGTATTACGGATTAGTTCGCAAAACTAATTTTTTGGATACCCCACTAAAATGACCCCAGGAACATGAATATGAAGTCCGGTTTTCCCCCCTAGGGAAGTTGTGTTCTAACCTACGCAATATGGATATCAAATGAAAGGTATTGATTGGTAGATTACAAATATGATATGATATGATATGATTACAAATTTGGAAAATTTACGAGATTGTTTTTCTTATTTTAAATAAAATTCTATTTGCCTTCCACACTTGGAGGAATTTGGGGGCCTTTGACCGGGTTGAAGATTTTCTCCTGCTCCATAAGTCCAATAGTTGGAAATAGTCAAAAGTGTTTAAAATAAAACTGTTTGCCTTCCAAAGTGGGAAAAAATGATATATTCTCCTCCTCCATATGTCCAACAGCGGGAATGGGCTAAAGGGATTTAAAAAAATCCATTTATTTTTATTTAATTATTGCATATAACTCGTGTTTAAAAATTTGTAATTATTTTTTAAAAAGGGACGCAGGTTTAAATTTTTCTAAAAGCCCCTAGGGGGTCCACGACGCCGAGCCCCAAAGATTGGATGATAAATGCTATTGCAGAGGACTTAAAATTCATAATCGAGAACTACATTTATAAGGGAGCAGCGATCTGAACAGCCATAGGAAAACACTTCGTGCCAAATTTTATTAAAATCGGCTAACATATGACCAAACTGTTGTAGTATTAGTCAAAATCGGACGAAAATATATATGGGAGCTTTATCTAAATCTGAACCGACTTTAACCCAATAGGCACACATAGTGAAAGTCATAAAAGAAGATATACAATTTAAAGTAAATCTGTTTAGAATATGAAAAACAATATGGGAGCTATATCTAAATCTGATCCGCTTTCTGTCGGGATTTATAAGGGAAACAATTTTTGGTAAATTTTTTGAGAATCGGTTAAAAAATGATCAAATTATTGTAATATTAGTTCAAATCTGGCGAACATATACGTGGAAGCTTTATACAAAAGAAAGCGTTATGTAAAATTTTGAGAAGATCGGCTGATAAATGCAGTTGCAAAGGCTCTAGAAATGGGAAAATGAAAATGGGACGATTAATATAAAAGGGAGCTATATCTAAATCTGAACCGGTTTCTGAAAAATTCTAGAGTAATAAAATAAATCTAGGTAAAAAAATGAGGACGTTATTGCAATATTAGTCAAAATCGGACGTACATATGTATGGCATCTATATCCAAATCTGAACCGATTTTTTCCAATTTCAATATGCCTCGTCTCCAAAAAACGATGCCCCTAAAAAATTTGAAGACGATCGGATAAAAATTGCGACCTGTAGTTTGTACACAAACTAACAAGGACAGACGGACAAAAAACACGACAGATAGACAGACGGACATAGCTAAATCGAATCAGAAAGTGATTCTTAGTCGATCGGTATACTTATCAATGGGTCTATCTCTCTTTCTTCTGGGTGTTACAAACAAATGCACTAAGTTATAATACCCTGTACCACAGTAGTGGTGTAGGGTATAAAAAGTCTAAAAGAAATATGGGGAACAATTAAAATAAAAAAATTAATAACAATTTTCCAATATCTAGGTACCTATAAGTTTAAAATCCTTGTCATTGCTTTGGAGCAGTAACATGCAACGTAACTATGCCATTATGTAATAATAAAAATGAAGTTCGAAATGTTTCTTAGTTTTTTTTTTTAACAAACGTAGAGTTTACTAATATCTTTCCAAATCGCCAAATGGTTCTTTTCGGTCTGTTGGTAATTCTTATTATGTTGTTGTTGTTGTAGTAGCAGTGTGTGGTACACTGAGGCGGCAGCCCTTGCCGAAGAAGGAATTATCGGGTCAATCCGGTACATAAAACCGGCTGCCATGATTGATTTCTTATTATAAAATGACATAGCACCATAAGTACACAAACATTTTACGTATTACGTTCAAATAGAAGTGTTATGGCCATGAAAACTTCTCTAAAATGTGTCTCGAAAATTTCCATGTTTGCAGATAATCTATAGATATACAGCAAGCAACATTTTTAACATCTGAAGTAAATTTATTATTGTTAAACCGTAATATAGACGAAAATTACTAGAGCAGTACTGTACCAATAGGGGATTGTATCTCTACAATATGTATCCCACTTTGTAGCTATGTTGGCTCTTAGATATAAAATTAATTGCAATTAGTGGCAAAATGAATGTGCAAAATAAAAGCAAAGTTTTACACTTTTGCTATAGGCGAGGCAACCTTAAATAATTAAAAGCGTTTTTATTGACAATTTTGTTCTTTGGATTGTGGAGCAAGGAAATTCAACAAAATAAAACAGTATTTATTTACTTTTGGCAAAGAATCATGACCCTCGATGAAAAGATTGAATTCCGTCTTTGGGGGTGTGCTATTCGGTAGCAATTTCCTATGGTGAGATGTAAAATGACGTGGGGTGTGTTTTTTACACTGGTGAGAAAAAGTTTACATTTTGCTGTGCCGACCGGTTACTTTCTTATTATACAAATCTTTGACATTTCTGTCTGAGCAAAAACAAGCCAAGCTATTTTAAATAATAAAAATTTATTGAAAACAACCCCAGACTTGCTTAAAAACAATTGTTTAGTAAGCTTGCAATATGGACAATTAAATACTTGTGCATTGTTTACAGATAGAAGTATCTTTGGATTAATTATTTAATTCTAAAATGCAAATTCTGCCCGTGAACATTCCACTAAGGAACAGGGGCAAACATTACACATATTAAATTTATAGCCGAGACCGAACGGCGTGCCGCAGTGCGACACCTCTTTGGAGAGATGTTTCACATGGCATAGTACCTCACAAATGTTGCCAGCATTAGGAGGGGAAAACCACAGCTGAAAATTTTTTCTGATGGTCTCGCCAGGATTCGAACCCAAGCTTTCAGCGTCATAGGCGGACATGCTAACCCCCTTTGGCCTGATTTAATTGTACCAAGTTTTTATTAACATGTAAAAGCCGAATGATTACTGATGCCGACGCCGTCCAACAAATATTAGACATAGAAGTTGCAAATGTCTCAAATCAAAATATTTGTTTTGCCAATTTCTTTCGACATTAATTTTCCAATGGCAATGTGACAATATGATATATTTAACAAAATCATCAATAAATCATATACAAATGCCTGTATGCAGCTCGTTATTGCCGCTCGCAAATTAAATTAAACCTGCATATCTTTTCACAACTAGCAACATGGAAGTCTGTTTTATAAACTTCAAAATTTTCTTTGCTTCTGTCGAAATTGGGACAATCCGGTTCGTACAATCGGCTGCCATGGGATTGATGATTAAGTCCTTTATCGAAAAGAAATTCGATAAAGGACTTTCAATGAAACATTTTTTAAAGACAAAATTTTAATGAAATTTGTTCTTAAGACAAAATTTTAATAAAACTTTGATTTTTTTTTTTAAATTTTAATGACATTTTTGTGAAAAAGATAAGTGCGAGGCTCGCTTTGCTGCGACAAGGCTAGCTGGACACAAGTCGGACCAAGAGGCCACCGATAGGCTCGTCCCTTAGAACAAAAGACGGCTCTTGCAGCTCACGGTTCGGTAACAGGCCACAAACCGAATTTGAAAGATGTGGATATCGTGACGAAAGAAAACAACCAAAAAAGTAGATCCAACGTATAATGTTACACACTATAAAAGACAGAATAAACTACAAAACAGATACAGAACACTGTGCACACAAGCAAATACAAGCTTTTAGTTGTGAAGTAACTCCATGGTGAATAAGTAATCATTTGCAATTCCTTTAGTAAATGTTGTTAGTAAAGTTTGTTAATTATTTTTTTTCTGTTTTTTTCTAAAAGAGCAAAACCCTGAGGACGAACATCGGCGATGTTTCGAAATATCGGAAAATGGAAAGATATAATTAAGTATTAAACAAGTAAGAGCGTGCTAAGTTCGGCCGGGCCGAATCTTATATACCCTCCACCATTGTTCGCATATGTCGAGTTCTATGCGCGGTATCTCTTTTTAGACAAACATAGAGTATTGAATAATAACTGTTATGCTATTGGACCATAAATGAATGCTGAACATTGTAGAAGTCATTGTGTAATATTTCAGTTCATTCGAATAAGAATTGCGCCTTGTAGGGGCTCAAGAAGCAAAATCGGGAGATAGGTTTGTATGGGAGCTGTATCAAGCTATTGATCGATTCAGACCATATTAGACACGATGTTGAAGGTCATGAGGGAAGCCGTTGTACAAAATTTCAGTCAAATCGGATGAGAATTGCGCCCTCTAGAGGTTCAAGAAGTCAAGATCCCAGATCGGTTTATATGGCAGCTATATCAGTTTCTATACCGATTTACGCCATACTTAGCACAGTTATTGAAAGTCATAACAAAAGACCTCATGCAAAATTTCAGCCAAATCGGATGAGATTTGCCCGCTCTATTGGCTCAAGATGTCAAGTTCCAAGATCGGTTTATATGACAGCTATACCAGATTATGAACCGATTTGATTCATACTTAGCACATTTGTGAGTGATACCAAAACACTACTTGCAAAATTTCAGTTAAATCGGACGAGAATTGCGCCCTCTAGAGGCTCAAGAAGTCAAGACCCAAGATCGGTTTATATGGGAGCTATATCAAAACATGGACCAATATAAACCGTACTTAGCGTGATTGTTGGAAGTGATACCACAACACTACATGCAAAATTTCAGTTTAATCGGAAGAGAATTGCGCCCTCTAGGGGCTCAAGAAGTCAAGACCCAAGATCGGTTTATATGGCGCTATATCAAAACATAGTCCAATTTAAACCATACTTAGCGTAGTTGTTGAAATTGCCACCAAAACACTTTGTGCAAAATTTCAATAAAATCGGACGAGAATAGCGCCTTGTAGGGGCTCAAGAAGCAAAATCGGGAGATCGGTTTATATGGCAGCTGTATCAAAACATGGACCGATTTGGCCCATTTACAGTACCAACCGACCTACACTAATAAAAAGTATTTGTGCAAAATTTCAAGCGGCTAGTTTAACTCCTTCGAAAGTTAACGTGCTTTTGACGGACAGACGGACGGACGGACATGGTTAGATGGACTTAAAATCAAGATCAAGAATATATATACTTTATGGGGTCTTAGACGCATACTTCGAGATGTTACAAACAGAATGACGAAATTAGTAAACCCCCATCCTATGGTGGAGGGTATAAAAACAACAACATATGTTTTTTTAAAATTTTTTGCACCTATGACCTCAAGCCAACAAATATAGTTTTTTGTAATTTCAACTACTTGTCAGTTTAAAAGAAACCCTTATATTAAATAAACGAATATTTTTTTTTGACTATTCAAGTCCAACAATTTTCTACAAATAAATTCGTGCGACCTCAGCCTTTGGATGAAAAAGCCCTTACATTACCTGTTCAATGAAACCCATTATGGTGCAGAAGTTATCTTGCATAATCTCTTGTATGAAGTGCTTAATTTGAAAGGAAAGGTTTCCTTTGTCAATTATTATCCGTTAAATAAAATCTAGGCTCTTAGATGTATAACCATGGTAAAAATAGTGCATCTGATATTGGACCATTAAAAAGCTACTTTTGTTTTATATACATGAAAATGCACCATCGTTGTCAAAACCCCGATTTCTCTATATATCTACATCTTTGCCTTGTCATACTGTTGAATTATTTACGATGGCCACTTTGGTGGCTTAATATTTTCAAAATTCCAAAATTCCAAAATTTCCTTTACTATAATACAATGTATTTGACCATGTGTTGATTCGATTCAATACAATTTTGATTAATCAAACATTAACCAAGCGGGTTTTACATTGATAGACTTAAAATTATAAAAAATTTTAAAATACATAAATTTATATTAAAATATAGTATAAAACTACCACTAAAAATAAATAATTGACAATATAAGCACCGTTACAAGTTTTTTTTTTGAGAATGATCCCTAAAATTCCATAAACATTTTCCCCTATTAAAATGTTTCCCCTAATATAATCCCCTCAAGTTAAAGATTTACTAATTAAATTTTTTTTATAAAAAAATTAAGTGTGATGCCCGCAACTAAAGGATTGGTGCATTTTATTTTGTCATTATAAGTAATAAAACAAACACTACGTGAGAATTTCAGCCAAATCTGATATCAATTACGGATTTCAGGGGCTCAGGATATGAAATCGGGAGATAGATTTATAAGGAAGCTATGTTGGGTTATATTTTTGGAAGCCGTAAAAAAAATAATGTGGGCACATATTGTTTTTTTTACGGCTTCCATATATAAAAAATTCAGCTTCTATGGGCTCTGGAGTCAAGTCGAAATACTAATTAACTAATGGGAGATATATCGAAATCTGAACAGATATGGTCCATTTGATAATGGCCGGCCCAAAATTTCAAGGAGAAAGCTCTATTCGTTTGACCGCCATCGTTATTTCGACAGACGGACAGAAGAACGGATAAATAATATATATAATTTATGGGATCGCAGATCAATGTGTTACGAACGGAATGACAAGATTAGTATACCCCCCACCCCGGCAAATGTTCTGCGCTAACATAATTCTGTCATTTTATTACGCTAGGATTAATTGTGCCAAATTTTTACCTTTAAGCCATTAGCCTAAAAAAAGCATTTACATTTTCCATACATTTTTCATTTCACATGTTAATTTTTTATATTCAATTCGAATAGAGTACCAACTCTTAGGTGCAAAAAAGAGGGTTCTCCATTCTCTTGCAAATTTTTTTGTCGCTTTTTATTTAAAAGTTTTTTATTTTATTAGTTGCCAAGACCTTATTTAAATCCAATTTTATAACCCGAAATTGAAAAACATTGAAAACATTAAATCTACACTACACTAAAAAAGGGAGTAAAATACGATGAAATGGTGTTGGAAAAAAGTTGAATTTTTTGGCGACAGCCCTTTGTTAAAATCACACCATTTGGTGCAGTTTTAGAGTTCATCCAGATCCCCAAAACTTAATTCTTTTACACCTTCGAAGCAAAAACTTTGCTGAGAAGTTTTCGATATTGATTTATACGAATTTATCACGAAAGGATTTATAAAAATTATTACTTCTACATAGCTGAAAACCGACATTGTACAAGCATGATACCAGTTGACAACCGATATTGTACAAGCATGAATGAATGAAATATTGAGTGCCTACGGTGCTCGATGTGATAAGGCGAGTTATTGGTGCATTTAAATAGCCAATGGCCATCAAGGCCAACATCATGTCATGTGGCTACAACAAAAACAACAACAAGGGCTGAAAAGTTGAACTGACTGCTCTGAGTCACAGCATTGGTGCTGCTGGCAAGAGTGTAGTCTACAAGAGATAGTGAATTTCGAGCAGTCGTAATGTGTCAGTTAATTGTTATGAAGTACAGAAAGTTTACAGCGGGTTAATTAGTAATTTAAGACCTGAGTACTTTCTAGAATCTAAAATATCACAATAAAATTCTCATGGAATCATCATTTTTGAGTATCTAGCAACTATATCAGAAATCCAATTTTAGAAGGCAAATAAACGAATTCATCCACTACAGAATAGGTTTTTTTGAAACAGTACCACACAACGATAAGAACCTTACACCACCGTTGCCTATTCCATTTCGAACTTAAAATCCGCCTTGATAGTCACAAAAGGCTTCAGCCACTCTGATTGTGTTGAGATAACCGCAGCATAAACAATTATTTATTTCATCAAATTTCGAGGAGTAATTGTAAAGACCAAAAGATTGTGCATTGAAAAAGCCAATGTTTAAGAGGTTTCGATTTGAACAAAATTGTCTTAAAAGAAAGCCGCGATCATAGTGTCCATTTAAAAAAATTGAGCAATTATTTTAAAACTTTAAAGACAACAATATTAAAATGACGTTTAACTTACACGCATGGGCAAAATAATAAGTACATCTTAGTTAGGGTTAACGTTGTAACGCACGTTTAGTTTTTTACGTGGCGACTTTGTCTCATTTCCAAACTTCTATTTGACAAATTTCGTTGCTTCCGCTTTCGAATAGTCGCGGAAATTTTTAATTGTTCCGCGAGCGGAATTTGACAGCAATCAAATGTTTTTGTTTCCATACCAAAAGACGTTTTTTATACCCTCCACCATAGGATGGGGGTATACTAATTTCGTCATTCTGTTTGTAACATCTCGAAATATGCGTCTAAGACCCCATAAAGTATATATATTTTTGATCCTCATGTCATTCTAAGTCGATTTAGCCATGTCCGTCTGTCTGTCGAAAGCACGCTAACTTCCGAAGGAGTAAAGCTAGCCGCTTGAAATTTTGCACAAATACTTTTTATTAGTGTAGGTCGGTTGGTATTGTAAATGGGCCAAATCGGTCCATGTTTTGATATAGCTGCCATATAAACTGATCTTGGGTCTTGACTTCTTGAGCCTCTAGAGGGCGCAATTCTTATCCGATTTAACTGAAATTGCGCGTATTGTTTTAGTAGCACTTCCAACAACTACGCTAAGTATGGTTTAAATCGGTCCATCTTTTAATATAGCTGCCATATAAACCGATCTTGGGTATTGACTTCTTGAGCCTCTAGAGGGCGCAATTCTCATCCGATTTAACTGAAATTTTGCACGTAGTGTTTTGGTATCACTTCCAACAACTGTGTTAAGTAAGATTCAAATCGGTCCATAATCTGGTATAGCTGTCATATAAACCGATCTTGGATCTTGACTTCGTGAGCCAATAGAGCGCGTAATTCTCATCCGATTTGGCTGAAATTTTTCATGATGTGTTTTGTTATAAGTATGGCGTAAATCGGTATAAAACCTGATATAGCTGCCATATAAACCGATCTGGGATTTTGACTTCTTGAGCCTCTAGAGGGCGGAATTCTCATCCGATTTTGCGGAAATTTTGTACAACGGCTTCTCTTATGACTTTCAACATACGTATCTAATATGGTCAGATTCGATCAATAGCTTCATACAGCTTCCATATAAACTTATCTCTCGATTTTGCTTCTTGTTTTTATCTGCACTTATTGTGTTCTCTATTTAATTTATTTTTTTGCAAATAAATTAAGAAAAACGTACCATTGAAATCAATAAAACATACAAAAATGATACCGGCAATAGTTTCAAGTGTTACCACTTTACTTTTTTTTGTCATTTTCATCACGATAAGGAGAGTACCGCTTTTCCGCCTATTTTTAGCCGACGTTTTCTTATAATGACTTTGCAGTAATCTGCTTAAAAAGCTGAACAGAATACGCAGCTTAAAGGGATGAAAAAACCCCGTTATTTTTGTTTTTGTGTTATATTTGTGCCAAAATTTGTGTGGGGAAAAAATTAGGAAAATTTTTGATTTCACTATATTTACCACTTGCCGAGTGCTTTTAAATCAAAGAACACGGACAGTGTAAACTACTTCGTGTTGTGGACGTTCGTATTTTAAAGCTATTTCATATATGGGTTGTTTTATTTACTAGTATAGCGGATTCGCTAGCTTATGGATAAATAATAAGCTCTTCCCGCTAATTGCTTTGTACTTTAACGTTGGCAGCACTGACACACATACAATAATACTCACATAAACATAATTTGGTCTTTCCATCACTGGTTGGTCATTTTATTAAAGTTGGTTATTTTATTAACTATGCTTACGAAATATAAAACAAGTTAAATCAATTTATTGATAAATGGGTTGAGCATTGTTAGCATTGTTACCCAGAAGAGGGCAGCTTAGTGTCACCTTTTAAAACGAGGGAGAAGAAGAACAATAGCAATATCTTTGGGTAGATCTGTGTGTTTTGTACAAAATGCTTTGAAACCTTAAAAGAAGTTAAGAAACACGCGGTAAACCAAAAGAGACAACGCCAACAATTAATTGCTATATTGTCACCCTTGGCAAAAGGGTTCTTTTTAAATCATATCGGGAAATTTCTGCTGACATAGGCAATGTAATATCTGCTCGAACGGTTCGGAGGAGATTTGGTCAATTAGCCACTGCTTCGAAAAGAATTTGACGAGGCTTTCTTTTGATGATGAACATTTGAATCCGGAACCACACATGAAAAAAATGGCGAAATATCTTGTGGAGCGATGAAACCAAAATAAATTTATTTGACAATGATTATCGGAGGAATGTTCGTCGCCCCAAGGGAATGAAATTTAATGTTAAGACAGTTAAAAACGGTGGTGCCAACAAAATGGCAAGGTGCTGATCCTCTTGGTATGGTGATTGGTCCAATATATCATATTTGTGACACTATGACACGATTTGTATACAAAAACTATTTAGAACATACAAATGCTACCATTTGCCGAGGAAAACGAGGAAAGCCCCTTCAATTAATGTTTTAAGGATCCAAACATACCGGTATGTCAAAGTTTTGTACCAGGAAAATAGGATAAAGCTGCTTGACTGGCCTAGACAGTCGCCCGACCTGAATATAATAGAAAACCTTTGGGGTGCACTTAAATGCGCAATTTTGGAATTTTGTAAAGAAATTTTGGTATGAAATCTCTATTGAAACCTGTCGTAAATCTGTAGTCATGTGCCGGTGTGTACACCGGATATTAATAATATAAAAAGGACAAATAAGAATTTATCCTAAAAATATTGAATGTACTTATTTTAGTTGACAGTTTGCTGAATGCGCTTATTATTTTGTCCACCTATTTTTAAAACATTTTTATTTATCTCGAAAAGGCATGCAAGATTTCTTTATTTCTTGTAAAGTGTAGTTTTTTTTTCTGTCGAGAGGTGAATTTGCTTCTCATCTGCTTGTTCAGTCCAAAATAGCATCTTTTAGCCAATATTATCCTTCGTTTTATTTCAAAACTGGTGTCAATTAAAATAGGAAAGAAGCTCTCCGAACAAAGAGACAGGCTATCGTAGGTGTGAATACTAGTCACAAGAGAATATATGCTTCTTGCCTATGCCGGCGACATCGATGTTATAGGTCTGTCGCCGGAAGAAGCAATCGCAGCCTTTGAAAGCATCGAAAGGTAATCAACGAAAGTGGGCTTGGCAATAAATGAAGATAAGACAAAGTGCATAATATTAACTCACACAAAGCCCTGTAAATCCGATCAGATAAAGAAAATTGGATAAGGTTGGGAACTACAACTTTGAGATAGCAACTTTATCTACCTCACATCAAAAATAGCCGACCAAAACATATTTACAATAGATGAAAGGCCAAAATCTAGACAATAATGGTCGGTCCTACCTAGCTTTTTAAAGAATTTTGTATATATGTTCAACGAAATAAGATACCAGTTTGAATCGCCAACCTAATCTTAAAAATTACGAAAAATACAATTAAATCTTACAATACCTTCGCCTTAGATAACGTAGAAAGTCCTTTATTGCGTGTATTGTGTGGCGCAGACAATGAAAAATTATATAAGATGTGCTGCTTTTATTTTTCTATATATAATCTTTTTTTACCTCTGTGGTTTGGATCGGCATCCCATTTCACAGTCCGCACAAAAACACAATTTATTTAAAATTGTTTTAATAATTTATATATATATATATTTATTTTTTATTTTTTTTATTTTTGAAGGTAACTGGTCAAATCGGTTGGAGACGTGAGGGTATAAAATACCGACGAAACGAATTATTCTTGGATGTATTGGAATATGTTAATTTATTAATGAGTCCTCAAGGGCAAGTGCTTTCAGCTCACGTAGCTGGTCGGGTAGTAATGAAATCGTATCTGTCGGGTAAGTAAATCCTTCTCTAGATTTTTATTTCACAGGAACAGTGCCGCCAACGTTAATTTCAGACCTTTAACTGCCGCTTTGGCTAATCTTCGCATAATATAATAGAATCCATTGGTTGTGAAAATCGGGGCAAAAAAAAAAGAAACAAATTTGGGAAAACTTTTAGTGGACTGTAGTTGAGAAGAACAGTTACGGGGGGGGTACTTAACAATTTCTAGTGTAGGTATCGAAACGCTTTAAGGAATGCATAGCCAAATCATTTTCAAATGTATTCCTCAAAGCGATTCGATAGCTGTGACCGGGGCTAGACACAACGAAGCACACACCAACAGCAGCGACATGTGGAATAATTTTCGATCTTTAAATTCCATTTCTAGGTATGCCTGAATGCAAATTCGGTATTAATGACAAAATTGTTATGGAATCTAGAGGTCGTGGATTATCTGGTAACACTGAGGCGGATACTTCACGTTCCGGCAAACCGGTGGTGGTTATTGACGACTGTCAATTCCATCAATGCGTTAAACTTAGTAAATTTGAAACGGAGCATTCAATTAGCTTTATACCGCCGGACGGTGAATTCGAATTGATGCGCTATCGTACAACCAAAGATATTTCGCTGCCATTCCGTGTTATACCACTGGTGCGTGAAGTCGGACGCACCAAAATGGAAGTAAAAGTGGTCTTGAAATCCAATTTCAAGCCCTCTCTATTGGGACAAAAGATTGAGGTTAAAATTCCCACACCCCTTAACACTTCGGGGGTACAACTGATCTGTTTGAAGGGCAAAGCCAAGTATAAGGCATCCGAAAATGCCATAGTCTGGAAGATCAAACGTATGGCCGGCATGAAAGAAACTCAACTCTCGGCAGAAATAGAACTTCTTGAGACCGATACGAAAAAGAAGTGGACCCGTCCACCCATCTCTATGAACTTTGAAGTACCTTTTGCACCATCCGGCTTTAAAGTGCGCTATTTGAAAGTATTCGAGCCCAAACTGAATTACTCCGACCACGATGTGGTCAAATGGGTGCGCTACATTGGACGTAGTGGTCTCTATGAAACACGTTGCTAAATTATATCTGCGTCCGTTTCGATTTATGCAATCCGGAATGAGTTGAACAACAGCAAGCAATGTTGCGCACGAAAAAAAAAAGAAGAAAGACCTATTACAAGATCCTATGTTGTTTTTGTTAATTCCTCGTTGACACATCAAACAAGTTTCAATCGATTCGAGCAATTGAACAAATGTTTGCAAAATTATTAAAATAATTCCAATAAATATAAACAAAATATATATATTTAATTTAGACTACACACACACACACATGTATTCCTAAAACACAAAGTTATTTAAAAAATACCCTTTATTCATTCATTACAATGCTTTATATAATGTATTGGTTTTTATATATATATATATATATATATATATTTATCTTTGTAACCCTTATTGTGTAATGTACCATATTATTTTGTTTCCTATTTTCTTACTTTGAAAAGTTAAAAACACTTTTTAAGACAAATAATCTCTCTTTTCGAAAAACAAAATACAATTTATAGTTAGTTGTAGCAAAAGAAAGATACGCGAATGAGCTATGTTGGCCCCGGACCACATGAGCAAGTGATCGTGTTCATTGTTACGAACCACAAGCCATACGATTTGAGTTGGAAAAGGATGAACTATCAAACCATTCTTCTCAAGCATAAACAACAAATTAATAATGCATATAAGTATAGAGTGTTACCACCACAAAAGCAAACAATAATTACTCAAAATTACTACAATGTTTTTCTTTACTGTGAATGAAATTCATAAACAATTTTATCTCAGCCACCCTTCTCTACTGCTCCCACACATAGACCTTAGCAACCACTACAATCATTCAGAAAGACACATCAATTGGGTATTCTTTAGATCCGTAAATTGTAATAATCATTATAAATGTATGTATATTCTCTGCGGGGAGCAACCTAACCAAGTTAAAACATTCAAGAATACATTAATAAATACCAATGCAGCAAGTTACAATACATATTTGTTATCGATTATTTCCATCAAAGACCCGGAAAACCAACCAGCCGCAACCATCGCAAATCGTCTCATACATCTGTATCGTTATTTAGATAAAATATACACAGACATAAACACAAAAGAAAATATTAATAACAACAATAGAAATACATAATATATTCTCGAATAGTATTAAACAATAATGGTGTTCATTTTATTTTTTTTTTTTGGTACAATTTAGATTGGTTTTTCTATTAAAAAATATCATATCTTTTTCGAAAAAGACCTTTAATTCAGACTTGTAGTTGTCGGATTGTCAGATTTGTAGTTCAACGTAGAACAGGAGAAAACTTAGTTGCCAAATAAAACCGCCAGCAAAACTACTAACACCTTGCAGAACAGTCAAACGTACACTCGACCATTAGTTAAAAAAGGGCAGAAAACTCTCCGAACCAATCAGAGACCGTTCATCGCGTTATTTATTTAATACCCTGCTTGAGGTTATACAAATCGCAGAACTAGCATACTATTCAACGGCAATCGGTTGTACTATTTCATTTAACAAAAATTTTCCCACAAACATTCTATTAAGGAACAGGGCATACTTCTTTCATATTAATGCGTGAAGTCCTATTAAAGTTTTAGTCCAATAATCAGGGACCATTTTTTTGCCTAGTCCGAGCGCCGTGCTGCTAACAACACCTATATGTAGAATAGTTTTGTATGCATGAATATACACAAATGTCGCCAGCATCAAAGACGGGATAGTCACCACTAAAAAAATGTTCTATGGTTATATCCCGGATTTGGATTAGCTAACTCGACAGCTTGGCGAAACATTCGAGGGCGACACCCCATTAGTTTGCGTCAATTCGTACGTTCGTTTTGAATTTCTTGATATTTTGACTCTTTCTATTAAGTTAGATTGGAAATCGGAAATCACCTAAGCCAGTAATCGGCTTTTTGAGCGCTCTAAATACTTAAAAAGTAACCTCGAAAAAGAAAATTTAAGTTAGGAATTCTGTGGTACTTACAAAATCCTTGTTTCCATGCCTTGTCCCTAAGATGGTTCATGTCTGGTATTGTGACCCCACCTAAGTCCCGGTATCTGTTAGACGCGATAGTCGGGCAATGACATAGGAAATACTCCAACGTCTCACCATCTTCCCCGCATGCCCTACACATGCTATCACCTGCAGCACCTATTTTACATAAGTGAACTTGTGGTTCTATGCCTGGATCTCCCCATAGGATTTTCGCCGTTCTACCGACCGTTTCGCTGTGTTACAGGATAACATGCGTATTCGTCGCCCACGCCCTTAACACGGACTACGTCGACCCGAAAGGCTTCGGGTTAACCATGTTTATTGACGACAGTTCTCTAGTCTTCACTGCCAAATCGTCTACTTTCTCGGTCTGTTCGTGATCTTACTGTCCTGGTTGTTATTGTCTTTATGGCGTGTTTGCTGTTCGTAAAGATATTCATAGTCGACATCCTCGCGTAAACACTACACCACTTCACGCATTCCGTGATCGCCCGGATCTCCGCCTGCAGGACCATGTTATGGTCAGGTATCTGCCATCTTCTAGATGGCAATAATAGGTTTCCGTCAGTCCAAGACTGTGCCGGTGGAAGCAGTGCCTCGCACTCGACCCCAAGTGTCGTCTGAGGTATACGATCAGAAACCTCTTCCATTTCTTCCATGTTTCCTATCGTCGTCTCGATTGCACCTAGAATAGTCTCCAGTGCCCTAGTGAGCGTGGTCTTCAGCCTTTCGTTGAAGTATACACATATTCTTTGTTTTTATTGAATATTATTCTTAGTGACTATTGTGCCTATTATTTTTTCCGCCCCTGTATGTAAAAGCTTCTCTACGTAAAAGCTTCGCTAAGCGGCACTACCAAGTGCATCATGGTAATAAGGCCAAAACAGAATGAGCGCGTTGAGCTTTGTTTGAGTGTCGCCTTGGTACAATTAAAAGTAAAAGTCATAAGCCTAGCTGATTAAATTTTCCAATTTCAGAGTTTTATCCAAACCCCACTAGAACGTTAAATGCTTTGTTTGGATTTTTAAGACTTTTTACATATTGTTTCTTTTTGAATTGATAATGAATGGAGCGAATTTGCGCCACCATCCCCATAAGGTGGTATCGTTAATTTCGTTGTTGTTGGGCTTATGACTTTACCTCCTAATTGTACCAAGAGTGTCGCGCTGCAAAAATGCCACTCTACACACAAACTCGCTTGAAAACGAGCGACATTCTGTATTGCCACACTTCAAGTAGTGGTTGTGGTCGTCAAAGTTAAAAATTATTTAACTTTTGAGAGATCCTTTTTTATCTTTTGTTTGCAGAGTTGCATTTTCAACGCGACGAAGTTGAGGTCATGCGAACAGCTGAGTACAAATATTTTTTATTTTTACACAGTGTATTTTATTTTTTTTTTTAGATTTTGCAATAAATCTAATGGGTTCGATTATGGATTGCAAATCAACTGCAGTTGCGTTGCCAGAGTGCAGTCAATATCAGTGTTTTGGACATTTAATTACTATGTAAATTGTAAAAAAGTATGCAATTCTAAACAGAAATGGAAATTTTTATTACAAATTTGCCCGTGGGTAACGCAACTGAAGTTGGGTTGCTATTCACAATCGAACCCTAAATGTCAAATGCTTATTAACACAGAAGTGATTTTTTAAGATCGTTAAACGATGTTTTATTTGATTCGATATCCCCGACATAAGCAACAAAACAGTGTTATAAATGCAGCTAAATCTCCAAAAGAAGCTGTGCAAATTTTCTGATCAGACAAAGATACAGGGGAGTTCTCGATATGAACTATCGGATCGATTCGTATGAGATAATACGGATAAGAGGTTTCAGCTAAATTGGTTAGGGATTAGAGGAAAACCACGGGGCCACGGAGGGCCAATACTCTTTGTAATTAAGATCTATAATTTTGCATGTATGTATGTTTAGGTATGAAGCGGAAGGGTTCCATAACGACACCTGTCACTTTCAGCAAAACCAAAAGGGGTATCCGTTCCAAGATATATAACACATATTATGGTCACTCATGCAAGATGGTGCAGCAAAATGTTATTCCCGCTAGTCCATGCTCAAATATTAATCAAGACGTATGACCGTATTTGACGAATGGACAACATTTAAGCTTAGCATTTTTTAAATTGTTTTATTAAGTACAAGTAATTAATAAAGGCTGTCTTTCTTTTCGGTTGAGTTGCAGTTGAACGAACATTAAATTTAACTAAATAGGTAAAATTTTGGACAAGAGGGTAAGTACATATTAAAAGAAATTTGTAGAAACATGCAAGAAAATTCTCTTGTTCTATATTTCAATTTTCTATCATTATAATTAACTCATGTCCATAAATTTGTGGTAACAGATACAAAGTCCAATTTCCCATTCCCTTGCGAGTCATCAAAATCACTTTGTCATAGCAAAAACTGTTTTCGTTAGCCAGCATTGCATAGAATCCATTTGTGAAGGTAAGTAAGCTGAAATGGCAAGAAGCCAGGTGCAAGCGGTGGAATGGGAATAATGAAATGATAACTGGGTGTTTTGATAAACAAATTTCTATACAATCTGATTTAATAATTGATCATACGTGGACAAAAAAAACACAAAAGAGATAAAGTAATTTCCAAAAACATACACAGGGGACTGTATGGTAGTGAGTTTCGCAGACTAGAAATACACTTGAAAAAACCCGGCACGGGATAGCTGTGAGCACCACACAGGCTGGAATATTGAGGTTCGATCTATGTGGTGTTCATTGTTGTCACGAGAAGTTTAACTGCGAGCTACCGGGCGCGTCCACAGGTTGCGGCTAGAGGAATCCTCTATACGGAGTAGCTGCAACGGCTGTTGTGGACAATCAGCGGTATCGAACGGAGAGTCTTAGTGAGAGTCCGTGCGGCACGGACTCTTGCATAAATACTGGGTGTCTTTGATGCTCGATATGACAAGGCGTGTTATTAGCGCCTTTAAATAACCAATTGCCACCCTGTTTTCGAGGCGATGGGTCCTTTGGACCGGAACGAGCTTACTCACCTACAGGAGCTTGGTGAGGATCGCCACCTCCTCATGAAAATGTGGCTACAACAACAACAACACTTGAAAAAAAGATTGATTGGGATATTCTGAATTCAAAACAACAATTCAAGGGTAAAATATAAATTATGTAGCCAGTATGTAAGGAAGCTTCCACACCAGCATTACTACAAATTCAATCTCCTTATCAAATAAATATTCGAAAGAACGTAATTGGTAAAAGAAAATTGCAAATTTTTGTAATTGAAACACAAAGTCCGTACAAAAAGTAATGCGAATTTTGTATTTCTTAAGAAAGAATTTATTGATGAATATCTATTTTGTACCACTGATAAAAGCTGTTTTGTGGTTATTTCTTTATGGTGGCTAAAATAGCAATAGTATGTTTTGGGAATTATTCTGTCTCATGTTCCAACGATAAACGTTTTTTTTACCCAAAATAGCTTCATCAGATGCGAGAGTCAATATTCAAACCCATGGCAGCCGGTTGTACGAACCGGATTGACCCGATGGAATCCTTCATCGGCAAGGGCTCCCGCCTCGGTGTACGACACAGGGCAACAACAACAACAACATAAATAAATAGTTATGAAAATATGTATGTATGTAGATTAATATTTTTTCCCAAAAACTAAATTAATTATCCTATATGGTTACTTCTTACTAATTATTCTTATATTTAGAATGATAAAAACCACAGGCGCATATGATCTATGTTATGCGACGCCTTGTAACCATATTTTGTTGTTGTTTTTACTGGCGATTACTGGCTTAGATGTGTGTCCATAGTGGCATGGGGCGGATTAATATCTGCACCCTCTTTTCAGCCGAACCTGTTGTAGCCACATTGCATGTGTAGGTGAGCAAGCTCGTTCGGGTCCAAAGGACCGATCGCCGCGAGAACAGGGTGGGCATTGGTTACTTAAAGGCGCCAATAATTCGCCTTGTCATATCGGGCATCATAGGCACTCAGTATTTGTGCAAGAGTCGGTGCCGCCCGACCCCTCACTGAGACTATCCCGTCGATACCGCTGATTATCCGCGACTGCCGTTGCAGTATATTAAATAGATAAAACAATAAATTGTTATAGGTATTTTTCCATTATTTTGGTTAAGTGTATTACCATTTGTACTCCTTTTCCTATCTACAATTAAACATGTTATCTATTTTGTGTAATGCCGATGAAAGTATTTCTCTGTGGGCGATGAGATTAAAAAGACTGAGTGCTTTTTCCATGTACATACACCTCGAAAATTGATAAATAGCCAAGGCTTGGTGAACACACAGTGCAGTTTGCGTAAACAGTGCTCTAGTAAGGAAATATTAGTTTACTTTCCGAAAAATGGATACTGGCGGTATAATTCCCGATATTATCGACACCAAACCGGGCGCAATCGCTAAGATAACATATGGCGGCGGTGTTACAGTTGAATTGGGTAAAGAACTTACGCCAACACAGGTTAAGGATCAGCCTGAAGTCACCTGGGAGGCAGAGGAAGGAGCTTTATACACTCTTTTAATGGTTGATCCCGACGCACCATCACGTCAGGAGCCAACATATCGTGAAGTTTTACACTGGCTTATAATTAATGTGCCCGGAAATAAAGTGGCCAATGGCCAAGTTGTTGCAGAGTACATTGGTTCCGGACCACCAGAGGGAACTGGCTTGCATCGTTACGTATTTCTCGTTTTCAAGCAAAGTGAAAAAATCACCACCGACAAATTCATCTCAAAAACGTAAGTTTATACGCAAAGAACAATTAAACCCTTTCTTCGTACTCAAGTTCAATAATACATCACGCCAAATTAATTGATGAACTAGTTAATTCTAAGTAAACGCAAAGTAGGTAGGAAATGCGTCCAACTTATAAAGTTTTGTGCAATCCGTCTTGTCTTTTTAGCAAATCTGCATAACTTTTAAGTAAAAGGGACTTTTCCTGCAGTTGCAAATGCAAATTATCAAAGAATTTTTTTTCCTGAAAAGTACCAGACAGGTTGCCCATTAAGTTTTATTACATTCCTGCACCTTTAAAGTAAAAATATTGCATATTTATATTTTGTACGTAAAAACTCATAGCTCGAGTTTTTTTTTCATTTTAGCTTGAATTTTCGTATTATGAAAATCATACACCTACAATTGTTAAAAAAAAAACTGTTTATTTTCAGTGCTCGTGAAGGCCGTCTAAGCATTAAGACCCGTGATTACATCGCCAAATTCAAATTGGGTAACCCCATTGCTGGTAATTATTACCAAGCCCAGTATGACGATTACGTTCCTATTTTGAAGGCCCAATTGAAGTAAATATCTCAAATTGAATATAATAAAAGCAGCTAGACGCCATATAAGGATACTGTTTCATGTACATATGCATATACATATATTAGAATAAAAAACAAATAAGAACGTACAACAGTAATTACTCTTTCTTTACATTACACGTAATAGAATATGTAATGAGTTTGTTGTTGTTGTACTTGTATGCTGAGGCATCAGCCCTTGCCGATGAAGGATTACACCGGGTCAATCCGGCACGTACAACCGTCTGCCATGGGACTGTGTAGCAGTACTAAATTAATCTTTCTTTACTGCAGTTAACTTACCGCCGAAATACGTAAGTAACAAAATTTTAACTTATCACGAGAAGCTTTTCATGAATTGAATGCTATGGAAATGCAAAAATTGCTTGCATTATAAAATCGTTACGGTTTACATTATTGGCTACATGTGCGACAGAAGATGGATATGGTCATACATTTCATTGAGAGAGTGGGAGAGACAGTACAGCTACTTGAGGAGACAGAATGTATATTGCCAGGAAGTATGTACTTATAGCGACGTTATAGCAACGAAGGTATTTGGACGGATGCCATTCCTTCAACCCCTGCTATTGAATTTTAACAGCCCATTTTCATAAAACCGATGTTCAGTGTTGCAAATTGCCGCTGACAACAAAGTCCATCAAAATTTCCCTGTTATCAATGCCAATTTAAAAAAATTCCTCTGCCAGCAGAATAAAGTGTGAAAAAGATTTTCAATAAGTAATTGACACATATTGGCTAGGACAATTTTCAAGAAACATGGCTGCGTTTACGAGGGTTTTCTTTTATATATATCGGGATTAGAGAATACAAAAACAAATTCCCCCAAGGCGTATTTAATAAGGTGGCCGCATCGGCGAATTGCTACAACTCTTGGGAACTGTGGGAACTTGATAGGTAAAAATTTGTAAACAGGGCGAAGAATGTTCGAATTCGCCTTGACATTTAAACTTTTCGGCAAGTTTGCTTCCACCAATCAGAGCAAGAAGAAAAGTTTTTTAATTTTTGAGTGTCAAGCTAGAAAAAAAATTTAAAAATCTTTTAAATTCCAATTAGCTCTAGAGGTTTTACCCACAAAACCACCAAGATGGCAGACTTCAATAGTTTTCATTAGGTTATTGTAGCCGTGCATAGCATTTTGTAGCCGGTATGCATTTTTGACGAAAGGTGATTTACATATATACCCGAGGTGGTTGGTATCCAAATTTCGGCCCGGCTGAATTTAACGCCTTTTTACTTGCTATATAAGAAGATGTGTTGCAAGTTACAAAGGCAATTGCTTTCGTAGAAGTCTTGTCTTACCCTGTTTCATCCATTACTGTTCAGTTGTTGTAGCTGTGTGTTGTACACTGATGCAGCAGCCCTTGCCGATGAAGGACTTCATCGGGTCAATCCGGTATGTACAACCGGCTGTCATGGGACTGTTAAGCTTTCAATGCTGCAATTTATTGAGTGAGCCGGTTGAAAGAGGAAGGAAATGCAAATAAGTAAACGTAGATGCCAAGCATGTGTCTATCCACCTATTCATATGTATCTTTGGATATTTGCTAATGAAAAAAGCATTTCAACATATGGATAACATAGATTTCCGATAACCATTGAATAGTACGAAAAGGTGTAAGGAAAAGAGATAAGAGTGTATTGGGTATTGTAGGGGCGCTGGTCCAACATTCTTGCAAAATGTATTTTCAACTGGAGATTTGCTAAAATTTTACATTTTGACTAATACTTAAATTGAATTTTAATAAATTCTTTATTACCGAGCAATATTTTGCTTTGTAGGCATCTGGGTAGGGGATTTCAAATAACACAATATTGATTGGGAAGAAAGAAACTTACAGCCTTAAGCCTAGTACTGACTTCGACTTTTGACCGAACAATTGTCCAAACGCACTATAAAAAAAAATTGTGACACAAAAAAAAAATGCGAACACATTGCTTGACTTGTGTCTGTGTTCTGGCTAAGAATGAGTCCGTCGGATGTTGATAGGCGGGATAACTAACGTATGGATCAAATACGAAGATTTTGGTAAGAGCTCAATTACCACATGGTGGGGTTGTGAACCCCTTTTTGACTCTTGGATACCTGTGGTATTTTCAGGTCATTAAAAAAGACGGTTAAAGTCTGTTGGCTACGAGGATGACGTTGTCATCATGGTGTGTGGCCTTTCGGAGTTTACATGAAGCCTATATGCGCTTCATGTAAACCCTGAAAAGATCAAGTTGGTACTATTAACCAATCCTAGGTAAGTTGGTATGTTCAGGGGACCTCTCCCAGATGTAATGGAGCTGCCCCCTAACTACTGAAAGTCCTGAAAAGCCATTGCAATGCCAGGATTTTGACCTTGCGTTGGACACATGGCGGACTTAAGCTTCATCTGTTGGGATTAGGAGGAGTCATAGACGGTTGAACACCTATTATGGGATTACCATAAATTGCCTCAGTGTACCACACACTGCTACTACAACAACAATAACCATAAATTGCGACAGTAGGTGCAGGATTATGGCTACGCAAACACTTATTTTCCTGCCTAAATTATCTTCGTGCAATAGTCATTTCGCCATTCTTGACTACTAGCTTTAAATGGCATTTTGGAGGGAAATTCTCCAGACCGCCTGGACGTTTTGTCATGCATGTTGGCTCCTAATCTTCTTCCTTCTTATGTCTCGTATTGTACTGACGTAACTTTTATCAGTATTCTTCTGCGCTTTTTGTATATTTCGGGTGCGACACAATAGACCTAAGTTCCTTGAGTGAAACTGATATTGAATGTGGTTGCTAGACGCAAAAATGAGTGACATATCTCAGCTCGTTTGATGCGGCCACCTGATAAATACACCTTGATTCTCCCTTATTCCGGTTGGCGATGGCGTAGTCGAATTTTGAAATTTTTACAAAATGAAAATTCTTTTACATTTCAGGTATCACGTAAGTCGAATTCGACTGTCAAATTTGGCGAATACGTTCGATATATAAGTTAATTGCATTCTAAAATACATCACGCCTGTTTGTCGCAACAGTATGGAACGTACTTTTATATTATTATTTTTATATACCACAATATTTTTCTATCATCAAACGAAGGCGAATAAGTTATAGAATACCACGAAATGTGAAATTCGCATTCGACTACGACTGCTGTCGATTTTCGCAGTCGACAACGGGAATAAGGGTGAATTATCATCGAAAATAGCTTTATAGTTTTTCAAACTATTCCCGATTTAGATCTATACATTTTTGCATGCGCTTGAACCAATTGTCAATGTACTTTTGACACTCTGATTGAGGTATCTCCAAAACATGCATTCTGAACGCATCAACCGCTTTTTCAGGTATCTAAAAACGTTGACCTTTCACTTTATTTTAACGTACGGGAATAAAACGAAGTCATTGGGTGCCAATTCAGGACTATGCGGCGGACGACTCATGAAATCGACGTTTTGAATGCTCAAAAATGCAATTGTTTCGCATTTTTGGAGTATTTCTTTCGACCAATCGACACGAGCCTGTTTTTGAGGGATTTACAAATTGTTTGGGATCCAACGCGAACAATAGACAGCCCGTCGCAGTTCGGTGAGCGGCATTCTGGCAGATCTGAATATTATTCCACAGCGTGTCACAAAGCTGACGAGACCGCTCTGGCGCTGCATAACTCACCACAGACCGGCCAATTGCATGGTACGTGGTCATCAAGGTTTCTTTGTCTGCACCCCAAGTGCTGCCAGCAAGTGACCTGAGGACCTTGTTTCTGTTTTTGACTTTATCGCAAATTGCTGTGGCATGTGGGGAGAATGTGTAAGAGCTGTCAGTATTTTGGGACACTTGATGGTCGGAATCATTTCTCCATCGACCATCACAGTCAGCTCAGTATACACCTCACGCGAATTTGTTGTGAACAATGTGGTTGAAGATTTGGTAGCAGATATCTTGTAGCGAAATATTAGGCAAGTTCGTTGAGGTAGACGTTCAAATGTTCATGCAATATTCAATGTATGCTGGTCCCACTAATGCCTAAGGTTGTCTCAATCTCACATGACAATCTTGCAATATCAGCTGGCGCACAGCATCAATGGTTTTTGGAACAACTGATTTTGGACGACCTTCACGAAATTCGTCTTGGAGTGAATTACGACCTTGGTTGAATTCCCCATACCATCGATAATGGAGCTTCATGGCCAAAAATGTAATTAAATTCATCGATGCAATGTTGTTGAGTTAATCCCCGTCGAAAGTTGTAAAAAATAATCGCACGAAAATGTTGGAGGCCACCGCAGCGCAGATGTTAGCATGTCCTCCTATGACGCTGAACGCCTGGGTATGAATCCTGGCGAGACCATCAGAAAAAATTTTCAGCGATGGTTTTCCCCTCCTAATGCTGGCGACATTTGTGAGGTACTATGCCATGCAAAACTTATGTCCAAAAAGGTGTCGCACTGCGGCACGCCGTTCGGACTCGTCTATAAAAAGGAGACCCTTATTATTGAGCTTAAACTTGAATCGAACTGCACTCATTGATATGTGAGAAGTTTGCCCCTGTTACTTAGTGAAATGTTCATGGGCAAAATTTGCATTTGCACGAAAATGTTCACGATTAAATTCCATTTTTTGGGCGAGATGAATCTTTTAAGTTACTGTAAACAACACAAATCTGAGTACGTATAACCTCAAAAATGTCAAGCTTTACGATAGAGCTGTCAGTTGGCAGATTGCAACATAAGGGTTGTCCAGTCCCGAAATATAAGAGGCAACCCAAAAATTGTCAGTAAACATTTCCGGTTGGACAATTCCCATTCGCCGAGCATAAACATACATTTCGAAGGCTGCATAGCACTACAACTGCTTTACATGCCAGTACCGTACTGTCCCACTTTGTGCACTTGTTTGTTTATTTGTTTTAGCTACACACACAACAAGATTTTTAGTCTTATAATTATAGTATGTGAATTTTACTGGTTGTTGTTGTTGTAGCAGTTTGTTGTGTTTTATCTTTCGTCTGCCTGATTCTGTTGAGCGTCAAGAGTGCCAGGAACTCTGCGACGGAGGTGGGTCACATGTGAACTGAGTAGACAGCCCGTCGCAGTTCGGTGAGCGGCATTCTGGCAGATCTGAATATTATTTCACAGCGTGTCACAAAGCTGACGAGACCGCTCTGGCGCTGCATAACTCACCACAGACCGGTCAATTGCATGGTACGTGGTCATCAAGGTTTCTTTGTCTGCACCCCAAGTGCTGCCAGCAAGTGACTTGAGGACCTTGTTTCTACTTTTGACTTGTGACAAATTGTTGTGGCATGTGGGGAGAATGTGTAGGAGCTGTCAAATGTGACGCCAAGTATTTTGGGACACTTGATGGTCGGAATCATTTCTCCATCGACCATCACTGAGCTGACTCAGTATTCACTTCACGCGTATTTGTTGTGAACAATTTGGTTGAAGATTTAGTAGCAGATATCTTGTAGCGAAATATGAGGCAAGTTCGTTGAGGTAGACGTTCAACCTATCGCAGATGTCATCAATGGGTGGGGGCCTGATGCCAAGATCGTACAATCGTCCGCATATGATACGATCTCTATGACGTTTGGAGGGGGTGGAATGCCGGAGATATCACGCCACCTTGGGGAACTCCCTGTTCCACTCTACGGAGATTAAACTTCTTATCCCTAAATTTCACAAGTGACTGGCGACCACACAGATAATACGCGACGCGTTTCAGGCCTGGCTGAAGGGACGTGTTGGCGATGTCCTCGTTTTATATGGGAACTGACCAGACCAAAAACCGATTCAGACCATATTTCACATGTATGTTGACAAAATTTCGGCCAAATCGGATAATAATTGCGCCGTCTAGTGGCTCAAGAAGACAACATCCCAGATCAATTTATATGGCAGCTATATCAGGTTATGGACCGATTTAACCCATATTTGGCACAGTTGTTGGAAGCCATAACCAAACACCTCATGCAAAATTTCAGCCAAATTGGGTAAGAATTGCGGCCTCTAGTGCCTCAAGAAGTCAAGATCCAATATCGGTTTAAATGGCGGCTCTATCAAAACATGGACCGATATGGCTTATTTACAATCCCAACCGGAAATTTCAAGTGGCTAGCTTTACTTCTTCCAAAGTTAGCGTGCTTTCGGCAGACAGACGAATGGATACGGCTAGATCGACTTAAAGTGACATGACGATCAAGAATAGATATACTTCATGGGTTCTAAGACAAATATTTCGAGGAGTTACAAACGGAATTACGAAATTAGTATACCTCCATCCTATGGTGGAGGTATAAAAAGAAAAGTATGGAGAATTAAATAAAATCAAAAAAGAAAAGAAAAATCAACGTAATCAACACTCGATGAGTACGATCAAGATGTGCCGTATAAATGGCCCACTATACAGTGCGTAAACAATGATTTTGGATAACTTTAACGCTCTACTCGATTCTGCATCTTTCCATGGTTCAATTTGAGATAGTCGAAAATTAAGAAATTTCACATGAAATGCAGCAAACACTGGCGTTTAGATGTTCACATTCAACATTGAACCATCCTTTACATAGGTATTGATGTTATCTGTGCAGAGTAGAACATTGGTCAATCTGGCTGTATTAATGTCTTAAGGCTGGTACTATATTCGCTTTTCCCGATATTTTTCGCCGATTACTTTTTTTTATATAAAAGACTTTAAAAGAGAAAAAATTTCTGATTTCATTCAGTAGGACATCCTTTATTACTTATGGCAAAATTTTAATAAAACTGTTGATTTATCATTGTTTTTTTTGATAATGTTTCAAAAAAGTAATCGTGAAAATGTTATGCAAATGTACAGGGTGTGCCAGAGGCCGTCGTAGCGCAGAGGTTAGCATGTCCGCCTATGATGCTGAACGCCTAGTTTCGAATCCCGGCAAGACCATCAGAAAAAATTTGCAACGGTGGTTTTCCCCTCCTAATGCTGGCAACATTTGTGAGGTACTATGCCATGTATAACTTCTCTCCAAAGAGGTGTCGCACTGCGGCACGCCGTTCGGACTCGGCTATAAAAAGGAGGCCCCTTATCATTGAGCTTAAAACTTGAATCGCACTGCATTCATAGATATGTGAGAAGTTTGCCCCTGTTCCTTAGTGGAATGTTCATGGGTAAAATTTTCAAATTTTACAGGGTGTGTCAAAGAAACTTACGTTGTTATTGTTTTGATTCTTTTTTATTGGAGAATACAATAACCCAAATTTTTTTGAAGCAGTCTTGAAAACTACTTCCGGTAATTGGCGTCCCCCATTGCGCATACACCGATTAAGTCCATTCTGAATTTCGTGTCCACTCTATGCAGCATATCAATCAGTATGTTGGCAATGGCGTCGCGAATTGCTTTTTTTAGGATTTACACCACTCCAACAATATTTTCTTGTTGACGCAGCGGGAAATGTGAAAATGAGAATCGTCAGTGGAAAAAACTACCACTTATTCAGGCATGTTGTCAATCAGCATTTCACATGCATTTGGATGGGCAATAAATTCCCATAGCAGCTGCGTGTTTACTAGCCGAACACCAGGAAGAACGCACAATTGACTGCCTCAGTTGTGCGTTCTGGGTTAACCCACGAAAGAATCGAATTACGATGAGGAGGAATTTCAAAGCGCTCGCGGAGGGCTTGTTGCGTAGCAACGAGTGAGCGACCATTAGAAAAGAAGCTCTTGACGGCAAAGGCCCGCCGTTCCCTAGACCAGAATATGATGGCAACTGACTAGAGAGAGAGAGAGAGAGAAACTTGGGGACTTCCCCTTCCAGATGCACCCGAGAGTTTTTTTTTTCAAATAAGTAGGTTTTTTGGCGTGCCCTGTAGTGCCAAGAAGGCCTAATAAATAACAGCAACTTTGTCTTTTATTAGTACTACATTCAAGCAATTCAGTCATTATTCTTCTGCTGTTACTATGCTATATAGTCATGGAGTTTTATCTATCCACGATAACGTATACATATGTGTCTTCTTTTTCGTCAATAGAGTCATGTCCGCCTGCCGAACCCTCTATAGCCATAGAAGGAATACATCGTTCGCTTAAATACCTCTAATTGATGAAGTTTGTTTGGGATAGCATATGAGCCATATAACTTCATATTTCAAGATATGTTCATAAATATTCATAGTAGTTTTCATTTAAAATATATCCTCCGATTCCTTAATGCAAAATTTAATTTATTTCATACAATGTAATACAAAGTGAAAAAAAATATTAGACCTATTATCGTATTACAATTCGCTAACAATATCAAAAATATGCTACTAATAATCAAGAGCGTGATAAGTTCGGCCGGGCCGAATCAACGAATTTCCAATCATCTTCACAATCGTCAAACACAGGATTAGTGAGGACAAGGTGTTAGTACAGCCACTCGGGCGTAGGCCATTCTAAATTTGAGCGTCAGTCATACCACTGAATGGTGATGCGTAATGCCTTCGGCACTCTTTTCGTATTGCAGCCTTCACCCTATTGCGATGTTGACAAAAAATGCAAACAGTTCGCATCAGTAGGATTTCGCTGAAAATCTTTATACGCAATATCCCGTAGAGACCTAGACATCACTATAGAATTGGACTATAGCCAAGCATCATTCCTACTGCGTATTTCACGCCGAACAATCGGGACAAAACTAAATAAAGAAGTAAAAAGTTCTTCCGAATACTCAAGTTGTGTGTTAACTTCGGATGTCATGAAGAACCGACTGTCAGGAGATGACAAGCATCTGAAGAAACCTTTCCAATCAATATTTTTATAATCCCGAAACTCTACAAATTTGATTGCACCCAATGTATTTACATCAGCTACCCCAAAAACCCAGAACGCCTCGACACTCCTGGACATTGACCCTGTTCATGGAACCTTAAGAGAGAAGGGCAACTAAAAAGTGCATAGTCTATCAGCGATGATGATATATGGGTGACATCATAGTGTGTAGACAACGAATTGCGAACAACAGAATAAGTTAAATTTAATACCTGATGTATACTGAGGGCCACTGCATCCAAAAGATTTAATTTTCATACAATTTGCCATTTGCATTTGAAATAATACGACCATGGGCATTTGTCCTCATATAAACACAATTTTAGTATTTGAAGTAAACTTATGACCCGCGACACTCGTACCAAATATAATTTAGAGCTATTTTCGTCAGAGTTGTCCGAAAAAAAGTAGTCACGTTCCTGAAAGAAATTCACTTAAAAATAGAATTCGTCTCATTAGCCCATTAATGGAGTTTCTATATGATTTTTAAAAATTCATCAGTCAATTTTTCCATGTGTTACAAATCGATTATCAAATTAAGTATACATGTTGTCCGGCGAGTAGAGCAATAAAGCTGATCGCACAATCTTGCATAGCAAATTCATATGTTTCTTATCAACAAATGTATGTCTGTATGACAAACGTCCCAAAGAAATGTGTAATCTCGTCTGTGTTCCGTCTCACCCATAATTAAAAGTACTTATTTCCATTGCAACTTAATTGAATACATATAGCCCCTAAATTACAATGCAACAATCGTACTATTCAAAAACTACGTCGATATTGAATATTCTAAAGGCCACGAGAGTGACGAGTAGACGGTCGCATATGGAACGAAAAGTGAAAGTAAATAATCTTGATGTTAACATTGTGGAGTGTGGGGCAGGTCCCAAGAGTGTTTTGCTTATGCCTGGTGTTATGGGGTCTATTTGGACAGATTTTGCACCACAAATAAAACAGCTGCCGGGGCTATTGCCAAATCACACAATAATCGCATGCGATCCTCCAGGCTGTGGTAAATCGATGCCACTCGATAGAAAGTGGACAATTAATGCAGTGCAAGAAGATGGGCAGTTTGCAATGGATCTCATGCTCACATTGGAAAGGCCAAAGTTTTCCATTCTAGGTTGGAGTGCAGGAGGGAACGCTGCGATAGTAGCCGCCAGTCGCTATCAGAACAATATTGAAAAACTTGTCATTTGGGGCACTGGAGCCTATGTGACACCCGAAGAAGTTAAACTTTTCGAAGGAATGCGTGATGTTGGCAAATGGCCCGTCCCAATGCGGGAGCCCATGGAGACTGTATATGGAGCAGAGAGATTTCATAGGATGTGGAATGGGTTCATTGATGCCGTTCAGTTACTTTATTCGGAACGAAATGGGGATATGTGCAAAAGTGAAGTAGACATGGTAAAAGCGCCCACATTCATTTTGCATGGCAAAAAAGACTTTATGAAAGATCCAGTACATGTTCCATATCTGAGAGAACACATTAAAAACACCAGGTAAGTTTAATGAACGAAAGCCTTTCATTTTAATTAGCAACAGCGAACAAAGTAAATTGCTTCAATATATTACAAATTCCAACTTTTTAAATAAGAAAAAGTACAGTGTTTCCAAAACATCGATTACAGTAAAATCTCCATATATTAATAGTTGACTGACTGGCTTACTGATCACTGCCCACCTAAAACGGCTAACGTTGATGGCATATACCTATATATCTTTTATCCAATATGACCTTTTGTGGCCTTTGAATAACATTAAGTAATTTTAAAACGTGCAGTGACATCTATCTAGGACAACGAAGTTCTGGATAAATTACCAGTGCAAGCTTATGTCAAGAACATCTGTCGTCAGGATTGCCATGATATGTTTTTCCCAAATAAGTGTGGACCCTCGCAGAAATCCTCTATGGTGAATGGTAAAATAAAATTAATGGAATCTATTGGGTTGCCCAAAAAGTAATTGCGGATTTTTTAAAAGAAAGTAAATGTATTTTTAATAAAACTTAGAATGAACATTAATCAAATATACTTTTTTTACACTTTTTTTCTAAAGCAAGCTAAAAGTAACAGCTGATAACTGACAGAACAAAGAATGCAATTACAGAGTCACAAGCTGTGAAAAAATTTGTCAACGCCGACTATATGAAAAATCCGCAATTACTTTTTGGGCAACCCAATATTTAAAATTGCGTTCAAAAATCTTAATACAACTTGTTTTTTTTAATTTTTTGTTTACGTTTTCTCTTATATGATGACATACATTTTCAATCGACAGATGTGAGATCCTTAGTGATGTCCATGGGGCCTATCCACTTTATGTTTTCGTATGTGACCTAACCTTCTATTAGTGGATCCTGAAGGTGTTTTCTCAATTAGAACACTGGGGCACCCCGTTCAGAATCGCCTACATTTTAAGTTTTAACTCAATGATTAGGGGCATTGAACTAAAACTTGAGTCGGAAGAACTCATTAATATGTGAGAAGTTTGCTCCTGTACCTTAATGGAATGTTCATGGGCAAATTTACATTTTTTACATGATGAATTCCAAAGTGACATGTGATAAGATATGTATAGTAGCACATTACCAAACTAGGTATCACAATTGCATTAAGCAGAGTATTCTGTTCAGCTTTCGGAATTGTTGATAAAAAACAAAATATAACATTTTTAAAACAAAATTATATGAAAATTTTTCCAGAAACTCAATCTTACATTCATATTACTCTAGGATTAACTGTTTTTAAGTGCTTTTTTAAACATTAGCGTAAAAAAGGCATTTATTATTTTACATGTTTTTAGCTTATTATTTTTTAAAAAAGGAGTTTGACAGTTGTTCACTTGAAAAGCCGAATAGAGTTCCAACCCTTTGTCCTTGTTTTTGACGGATAGTGCACCAAATTTTTTGTTACCTGTCTTGGGATTGAGGTAGAGCTCTGAAATTTGAATTTTTTGCACCATGGCAACCTAACTGGGTACTAAAAAGTACGAAATAGCTGTGCTTCTGATAGGGCGAACGGATTCAACTTAAAACCTGAAATTTTAATTAAATGACTGCTGCAAGGCGGATTTAAAAAGGTGGTCTCACGCGAACATCTGTTAACCGCCGGCCACAGATTTGACGGTATTAAGATGTCAGTTGTCACGCACACACATTTCTTTGTTTGTGTAGGAAAAATCAAATAAGACAATCTTTAAAATAACTAAAGGCAGATTTAAAAAGATGGTCTCACGCGGACAGCTGTTAACAACCGGCCAGGTTTGACGGTATTATTTTTTTGCATTCTCTTTGTTGTTATCTTCTTTCTCGCATATTCTCTGCTCATGTACGCACGCGTATACACGCCCGCATACAAATTTCTTTGTGTGTGTTGGTAAAAGGTCGATCAGCTTGATGGCAAGGACGCGGATTGAACCATATGATTTGTGGTTGTTGTACAAATGAGACCACTTTTAATTATTTCGCCATGGTCTTTAAAGAGTATGATAAATAAATCAATTTAAATACATATTGAAAATGAATCGTAATAAAAAACAATCTTGGTATTTTCCGTTTTTCCACATGGTAAACTAAGAGGTAGCGTCATTCGCACAACAACAAAAACCTACCCCCAACGAAACTAATTTGAGTAGAAAATGTCGTAAATTGGAATGTCAAAGTGGTTTTGGAAACAAACTTTTACAACTTATCTTTTACATGTATTTATGTGTTTTATATTTGTATTTTCATCATTATAACACAGGATTCACTAATAGAAGGTTAGGTCACATGCAAAACACAAAGTGGATAGGCCCCATAAACATCATTAAGGATGTCAAATCTGACGATTGAAAATGTCATCATATAGGAGAAAACGTAAACAAAGAATGAATGTAAAAGGAGAACAAGTTGACATCCTCAATGCCAAGTACTGCCAAATATTAAAAAAAGTATATCGGCTGATCGCTTGGCTTAACCTTATTCAGTGAATCCTGATTATAACACTGTTAATGTGTGAAATATCGGATCAAATAGAACATATTTTTAAGATTTTAGAAAAATATCACAGCTGTGTTATCAAGCCTTTGACATTTAAATTTATTGCAAAATCAAAAAATTAAAGGACTCAACTGTTCGCATGACCTCACCTTATTAGTGACTCCTGGTACACATCCTAAAATTTTCCGTTTCATTCTCACTTATTTTCGCAACGGATATGAGTGAAAGGGAACGCAATATAATCTTGATCAATGCACAATTTATACAGTTGAATCTCGAATATCCTGCTCGCTCGGGACCGAGATGAGAACGGAAAATCGAAAATATGGTTAATAGAGGTTTTTTTTTAAATTTCATTATTTATGTGTTTTTATTGATTTTCGGTAGTACCATACAGGGTTTCATTGATTTTATTATAAATTGGTATATAAAAAGCTTCTTAAAATATATATACATATATATTTAAAGTACTCTTATGCGATATTGTTTGTTTTTGCGCGTGTATTCATAATTTTTTGGTTAGTTTGCATGCGATGTGCCTGCATTAAATCTTTCTTTGAAATTTTTTGACTACTATTGTTCTTAAGACATTTAAATAGAACATTATATGCCTGTATTCCTTAAGCTAATGGGGTATTTCTAGTTTTTTGAGTTTCCTTCGTCTGATTCGTCGGAATCCTAAATAGTCTTGTATTCTTTGCTTTCGCAGGATGTAACATCACCACTGACTTCCATCTATTTTGAGGGGTCATTAATTGAACATCCAGGAGTTATTGCAATGTAATTTGATACTCAACTTTAAATCAAAATAAAAAGGGGAATCCCAGAATTTAACATAAAAAAATGGGAGTGGAGCAAGGATAATAGAGGAAAGCACGGCTAATAGAGGTAGCATTTCTGAAGCACGGAGAATAGAGTTAAACCATGTTTAATAGAGGTACAAAACCAAAAGCACAGCATGCCGGTTAAAAGGGGTAACCGGATAATAAAGGCCCGGGTAGTCGAGGTTCAACTGTAAATTATTGGTTTTAATTTTACTTAATCATTCACAATAGAGGCACAAGTGGCCACACTTATTTGTGAAAAACATATGATGACAATCCTCACAACAGATGTTCCACATAAGCTGGATAGATGTCATTTTCATACAAATTTCATTGCACTGCACTATATACAGTACTAAAATAAAACACATCTATTAAATAACAATTTAATTCGTACAATTAAAAATATGTTCAACGTATGCCTTGTTTACCAATCACTTGATGCGATACAAAAGAAAATCGAATTTCTATGTCAAAAATTACTAAAGCAATTAACACCTTGTTTGAAAAGTTTTTAATAAGTCAATACCATATTTAATCGGCCAAACTTGCAGGCAATGAGGCCTTTAGGTTAAATGTCTTATTTACACGCATAACAAGGCCAAGAAAAAAAATAACACTAAATACGTTCGCTGATAAAAAAGGAAGTATTTAATGTATTAACTTTTCTGTTTAAATCAAACATCAATGATTTATGTAGTTCAGCCAAATGAAGTATAATTAAATTAATTATGAATGAAAATATCTAAATAAATGTATTTGTTTAGTTAATTTTTTAAAAATATTTACAGTCATAATCAACTACGAAAATAAATAACAAGAAAATAATTTTAGGTGCTAACTACAGAGTTTGTCGATCTTTAATAATGTTATAAGTATTTATTAGGGTGCTTATATTAAATGGCTGGTGTACAATGGCATGTAGTACGTATGCAAGCATATCATGTATTGAATTTTTAGACCAAACATCGGAGTTTAAATTCTTATCAGATTGATGCTATTTTGTATTTAATGTTCCGTTATGACTCCGATACATATCTATGTCAATGGACCAAGCAAAAATGTTTTGAAGGTCAGATACATACTGGTCTAGATGCCATTGGGGTTTCATTTAAATAGTATTTCCACAAATAAATGACCAATGTAGGTTTTCTTTCTATTGAATTTTAATAATAATAATTATGCACACATCTTTAGGTAGGTTGGCATCTATCTTCGCAAAACAACAAGTAAACGTTACACCCTATTCCACATTAAAATTCATGTGACACACCGCTTCATATATAAATATGCCTGTCTTCCGCTAATTCACATTAGTTAAATATATCGAAAGTCAGAAACTTACTCATCTTTTGCGCTTCAGATGCAGTCTGTCAAATTGATAGGTAAACTTCCATTGGAAATCCCAACTGCAATTGTTATGAGGCGCTTTTGCAAACACATTGAACACAAAGTGAAAGTGAATAATGTCAACCTTAACATTGTACAGTGCGGTTCGGGTCCCAAGAGTGTCCTGCTAATGCCAGGCATTTTGGGATCAATTTGGACTGATTTTGCACCACAAGTGGAACAACTACCAAAATTATTGCCAAATCATACAATAATTGCTTGGGATCCACCTGGCTATGGGAAATCTATACCACCTCAAAGAAATTGGCAAGGGTACGTCTTCGATGATGATGCTCAATTGGCGATGGATTTAATGAGCGCTTTGGGTAGGCCAACATTTTCATTCGTTGCATGGAGTGCAGGAACCATGTCTGCTATGATAGCGGCCAGTCGCTATCCACACAATATTGAGAAACTTATCATGTGGGGTGGAGCTGCCTATCTCACTCCAAGCGAAATAAAATTCTACAAAAGTTCCCGAGATGTTAGTAAATGGCCAGAGCAAATGAGGAAAAGTATGGAGATGATATATGGTGCCGATAATTTCGCCCTTACATGGAATAACATGGTGGATTATATTTGTGTTTTGGAAAAAGAACGTGGCGGGGACTTTTGTAAGAGTCACTTGAAAAATATAAAGGCGCCTATTTTTCTGCTACATGGTAGACGGGACCCCGTAAAAGATCCTGAACATGTTCCATATTTGAAGAAACATTTAAAAATTGAAAGGTAGGTACGATACAGTACACATCGCATTTTTATACCTACCACCACAGGGTTTACTGTGGCGCTTAGTTTAGCAGGTTTGCTCACTGAACGTAGTTTAAAACCCTGAGGTTTTATACCTTCCAACAACTGTGCTAAGTATGATTCAAATCAGTCCATGTTTTGATATAGCTGCCATATAAACCGATTTTGGGTCATGACGTAGTGTTTTGGTATCACTTCCAACAACTTTGCTAAGTATGATTCAAATCGGTACATAACCTGATATAGCTGCCATATAAACCGATCTGGGATCTTGACTTCTTGAGCCTTTAGAGGGCGCAATTCTCATCCGATTTGGCAGAAATTTTGTACAACGGCTTCTCTCATGACTGTCAACATGCGTGTCTAATATGGTCTGAATCGATCAATAGCTTGATACAGCTCCCATATAAAACTATCTCTCGATTTTGCTCCTTGAGCCCCTACAGACGCAAGTTTTATCCGAATGAACTGAAATATTACACAATGACTTCTACAATGTTCGGCATTCATTTATGGTCCGAATCGGATTATAACTCGACAAATGCGGTTCATGGTGGAGGGTATATAAGAATCGGCCCGGCTGGACATAGCACGCTCTTACTTGTTATTTATTCGTATCATTGGAATACTAAGCCTATTTGGACAAAAATTTCGTATTGCATTCGTAACAATATGTGGAATTTATTACACTTTATTGTTGATAGGTAAGGGTTCGGTTGAATGGGTAGCCCACCATGAAAAGGTGAGTTCGCTCGGTGGCCAGTCTGACCTGTGGTGAAAAGGAAATGATAAAATTAGAAATATATGATAAGAAGAAATTACAAGAAGAGAGTAGAGGATAAGCACCAATACGGCGCCGTCATATGCGCTACTCCATTCAGGGATTCCACACACTCCGCCACTCACTTCGACATCATTGTGTTAGAACCCATGGCCTTGAGGGCCGCCATTCCTATTGCGTCTATCTTTAAGGCACAGAGTTCTGTCTGAAATGTTGTGTGTGTCGTAGTATTTTCACAATCCAGTCCCTGTCTCCATCTTATAGTCATCTATAAAGACCGAGGTATCATTCTCTACAAACACAGTATTCGCTTCCTACTATTTCCTCCCAGAAAAGCGAATCTCGAAATTCCAAGTAGTCTAAAACTCTTCTCAGTCTACCCACCACATCCAACAGAAATTCTTTTACCACCATGATCCAGAGAATTGACGAGAATACCCCCCCATGAGGCGTTCCCCTTATCTCCGCCTTCTGACTACACTATCTCCGAAGTCCGCGTTGATATTGCTGCCACGTAGCATATAGCCCGTCCACAGGGAGAAACTCGTTTGGAATCCGGGCGGCTCAGAGAGGTGACTGTCGACCCAACTTCTCGTTGTTAAATGCCCTCTCAATATTCAGGAAGGCACCTTCAAGTCTTTGTTGTTAATAAAATCGTTTTGTTTGGAGTTTCACATTTAAAAAAATTAAATTACTAATTATCCTTATTACAAAAGGAAATTGGTCTTATAGATTCCCCGACCAATTTACAATTGTGAAGGAAATAATAAAAAGTGCCCAATGATGATGGCAAAAACATGGTTGACAACATATTGCTTGCGTAGGATAAGGCCCATAGTCAGAAGCAAAAGCAGAAGTCCCGATTTATCAGAGCTAAAAAAATTCGAAATTTTCAATCTAAAAGCACTATTAAAAATTAATTAGAAAATTCAAGGGTAATTTCTGGCTTTTACGTAAACAGCTTATAAGTTATAGAAATGAAAAATTTTCATTCCCATTTTCCCGGGAATAAAAAAACCCGCAAATGCAAAGCCCTACTTTGAAGGCATTAGTAACAGTCCACTGACTAACTTGACACAAACAACCATCAGATCTTATCTTCGAAGCATCGGGATACTCACGTTGGCTTTTAAAATGAAGACGAACATCATCTGCATTCAAATCATTTATAGGTCTGTTCGCGTACTTTTTCAGTAAAAATTTGCAGGTGGGCAAGAGCCATTTTATTCTCTTGAAAAATTTGCAAGCAAAAGTTCGCGAACGACTTCCAGTGAAAATTTGCAGAAAAACAGCTGATTTTTGTTTTGGTTAGGCCGCTGGATAGCCATCACAAATTACCTTGCAATCCTATGGCAGCCCGCTATACATACCGCATTGGCCCGATGGAGACTTTAATTGGCCCGATGGAGCCTTTCAGTGTACAACACACTGCTACAACAACAACGACCGTGCATCATCAGTGGCGCCAAATCGCTGATTTCAGACAGAATCTCTGCACTGGTGCTGAATAATCTGGATCTGCCTGGAGTCGATTACTTTACAACTGTCCTCAGCATATTTGAACACAATTTTGTACACGATGTTTGGAAGATTGGCAGTCTGATCCCGCTACTGAAAAGGACACGAGCAAGGGGGAGTCCTACAGACCGATCTGCCTTCTCTTATTAGTAGCCAAGACGCATGAGGGTCTACTCCTCCCGCTCCTCTCGTTGGACAATTTCCATTCGCCGAGCATCGGCATGCATTTCGAAGGCTGCATAGGACTACAACTGCTTTACATGCCATCACCGTATACAAAAGTTCACTTGTTGTGATGACAAAGATACCTTGGACTAACCATCTGATGATGTGAGGCTAAGGAAACTTTCTATTTAGTCATGTGGCAGCTACGGACACTTTGTTAACATTGAAGATATCTGTATCCGTTCATAATTGGCAGACTAATATGATTTAATCTTTTCTAATCCCACTGTGCGTCACTTGTTTGACTGCCCAGCTAGACCCACTCAATCCCATGGCAACATCTTCTCTACTTAACAACTTCAAAGGAACGGTGTTGGTTTCGTCGTAGTTGGATGATGAGGATGATACCATCTAAACACTTAAGAAACCGATAATTGCGTTTTTCTTGTTGTCTGGAAGGATAAAATGTTTCAATTTTTCAAGATTTTCCAAATAATTCTGCAAATTTTGCTCTTACCTTCTAATGTAGAACAACCGATTTCAGTAAAATTATAACTTCATTTAACGAGTTTTCTGTAACTGAACACTAGCTGCTGCCATGAATCTGCATTAAAAATGAAACAAACTTAATAATTACCAATAAAGAATATTCATATTTTTTACTTACCTCTGCCTTTTTGATCCATTTTGCCGTTAGCTTTTGTATTTTCATGTAACGACTGTTTTTCATAAAACAGCTGACCTTTACATAACATCTGTTCAATGTTGCAAATTTCTGCTGGCAAAAAAAGTCCCAGTAGAAATTTGCAGTTTCTCTATTTTCTAACTGTCAAAATTTGCTCTCTCGCGCTCTCTTCTGCTGGCAAATAAAGTACACAACCGACTTCCAGTAGAAATTTGTGCAAATTCGCAAAACTTTTTGAGTTCCCGAACACAGCTTTTATTTGAAATAACCTTGGGAAACGCCACAACAACAAAAATCTACCCCCACCGAAACTACCTTGAGTGGCAAATGCCGTAAATTGATATGTCAAAGTGGTTTTATATATAAATTTTGTTTTACAACTTATTTTATTCAAATGTGTTTTTTATTTGTATTTTCATCATTATAACACTGTTTTGTCGCTTATGTGTGGAATATTGGATCAAATGGAACATCTTTTTATAATTTTAGAAAAAAATCACAACTGTGTTATCAAGACTTTGACATTTAGAATTACTGCAAAATCAAAACACAGATTAAAAAAATTGTACTCAGCTGTTCGTCTGATCCACGCATTCGTAGCCCACGCACTTAACGCGAACTGCGTCGAACTGAAAAGCTTCGGGTTAACTAAGTTTATTGACGGCAGTCCTCTGTCCTTCACTGCCAAATCGTCTGCTGTTTCATTTTCTCTTACTCTGCTATGGCCCGGCACCCAAACGATGCTATCCTTAGAGAATGTGTTAATCTCCTTCTAACACTTTAAGACGGTTAGTGACCTAACCGTCCTGGTTGTTATTGCACTGATGGCAATAAAGATGTTTACACTTAACGTCCTCCCTGCCTGCAGGACCGTATTATGGTCAGGCTGTCTAAAACAGACCTCAGTCCCTGGGTTCTCAATGTAAAGGCTTTCGAATGATCGAGGAGGACTAGGAATGAAATATTAGTATTATTAATGGTAGAGCGAAAATTCTCCACAACATCTTGTAGGACAATCGCACAGCTCCGTGTAGCCCAAAAACCACTCTGCCTATCAGTGAGCAAATAGTTTCAAAAAAAATAATTAATTTATCTGCCTTTGAAGGATCGTCTCGAACGCCTTTGACAAAACAGATAGTATCGCAATCGGCCCTTATGAATCTCCCTGTTTCGGTAAAGGTACGATTCTAGAGCGCTTTCAGCTTGTCGGGAAAGTAGATGTCATCAGAATTTGATTAAAGATGTGTGTAATAAATAGAATAATGTTTGGAATAGGTAGTTTTAAAACCGTGGGTGTATGTTATCTAATCCAGAGGCCGAAGATTTTACACTATTTACAGCCTGCATTACCTCACCCTGTGTAATTTCCCGAAGTTCGAAGGATTCGACTTCGTAAATAGGTACAGTATCGCCGTAGGAATCGAGGTATTGACTGAAGCTGGAATCCAAAACGTCAATGTTAGTAAAATGACAATTAGGCTCATCGGGGTCACAGAAGTACGCGGCATTAACCCTGGCTTTGCCAAGTCCAATACTTTTTATCGCATGTTTGGAACTCAAAGCAGAGCTGAATTTCTCTTTATAGTAGTTGTTTTTCAACATCCGTGAAGTACACACAACTTGCCTCCTCAAATCGCGATATTCCTCCTTTGTGTCATCAGGTTTCAAATCTGAGCGTATATCCATGGATGGTTTTGCGGTTTTAAAATTTTAGTCCTCAGAGGCACATGACAATCAAACAGTTCTACAATCTTGCGCTCAAGATAGTGTCTTTTCAGTTGAAGCGGCCCAATTAGTATTTTATAATTGTATGGCGTAAGGTATTCGTTTATATAGTATGGAACATCAGCGTCTCCATCAAATCTGATTCTCCACAAGCTCAGTTGTGTCTTGTTTGCCTTTCTGAACTTCGCAACAGAACGAATGAAGAAATTTTTCTCATAAGGCGAATTCGCTTTCGACGCTATTTTAGATAAATCGTTACACCCTATTTTAGTTCTCATAGATGGAATTGCATTTAAATATTTCTCGTTCTACATATTCAAATCAGTTTGGTGTACTTCATAGCCCGATACATATCTTGAACTTTTGTGCTCAAATGCAATCTCTAAAGTTGATAGTTAAACATCAATTACAATATTCGGCTGCGATTGCTACGCGGAGCTTATGCTCGCATATCGAACGTAAAGTAAAAGTGAATAATGTCGATCTAAATGTTGTACAGTCCGGTTCGGGTCCCAAAAGTGTCCTGCTTATGCCTGGTGTTCTGGGATCAATTTGGCCCGATTTCGCACCGCAGATAGAACAACTACCGAAATTATTGCCAAATCATACAATCATTGCTTGGGATCCACCTGGCTATGGGAAATCTATACCACATCGAAGAAATTGGCACTTGTACATCTTCGATGAAGATGCTCAGTTCGCGATGGATTTAATGAAAACTTTGGGTAGGCCTAAATTTTCTTTGGTTGCGTGGAGTGCCGGCACTATGTCTGCTATGATGGCGGCCAGCCGACATCCAGACAATATTGAAAAACTTGTCATGTGGGGTGCAGCTGCCTACTTGGCTGCAAGTGAAATAGAATTCTACAAAAACTCCCGAGATGTTAGTAAATGGCCAGAGCAAATGAGGAAGTCCATGGAGGTGATTTATGGCATTGAAAAATTCCCACTCTATTGGAATGATCTGGTGGATTATATTTGTGCTATGGAAAAACATCGAGGTGGGGACTTTTGCAAAAATGACTTGAAAAATATAAAGGCGCCTATTTTTCTGCTTAATGGTGCACATGACCCTGTAAAAGATCCTGAGCACATTCCATACTTAAAAGAACGTTTGAATATTGCAAGGTATGCACGATATTGCTGAAGCATTCTATTTATTTATATTTCTTAATAATAAGTTATTAGTACTTAAACTCCTCAAAGAATATGCTGGCCAGAATCTATACCGCATTTTTGATAGCAATTTGGTCACCTATTGAGTTTTAAGGAGGCCTTTGCACCCAAAATAACATAATGGATGTGTAAAAGAAACAGTTCATCTGAGATGAGATGAGGCAAACGTCAGGTCGGAAAGGAATCGGACAGGAACTAGCTGACAGAGCTCATGGATAACGGCAACTCAAAGGTTTATGGGTATAAAATGGGGCTCAAAATATATGGCATTTGATCTTAAGGGTCACGTCGATCATGGTCTTAGTGGCAACCCTGTCTATCAAATCTAGCTATCCTCGGTAAATGGGAACTATGAAACTATAGATCGAGCTATCAGAAACATTCTGAAGATCGCGGAAGGATTCCCCAAATGGGTTGGCTGTTGATGACCTTGGTCTTTAGAGCACTTTGTTGAATATTGCAGAACGTTGCTGTTACGCTTAAGGGTTGCATATATTTCTGTTCAATTTGTATCATAGCCACTACACACACCGAATCACCCAAGAGAGATGAAATAGGCCTTTGACAGAAAGTGGCACGACAGAGGCAATCTATTGTTTATAGTAAAATTGGCTGCAACAATTACCTACCCATAGATTATATGTATTAAATGTGACATTTGCTCTTTCTGTTATAAAAATTGTATTACTTAAGAGTAATATTACTTAATTCGTACGAGTATTATGTCTACTTGTTCTAAGTCTAATGTAACATGTTGCTTGGCCACCAGATACGCAGTGTATTGTTACAAAAAGCAATAATTATATATTTTATTAACTAATAAACTGTTTAGGGTTAGAAAGATCAAACTTGAACCCAGATTTTGGTACTGCATTCACCACGTTAAAGGGGTAGCAAACAAATAGAGCTGGCAAACTATCGATAATCGCAACATAATATATATCGATAGTATCGGTATAGCAAACACCCATTAACGGAATGGAATTAGAATGTGCCACATCTTTGTGCATAAAAAAGTTAGTAAGGAACTACGTCTAGCTGGATATTTGTAGTTAGTCGGACCTCTAAACAACTTAGTCGGCCCTTCTAAACAAACGTCAAAATCAGCCGATCCGAACTGTGGGTAACCGGGGATGCCAACTTAGTGCTTTTCGCACTAGGTTTGGTGCTTTTTAGGTTACCAAAAACCCGAAAAGGTACCATCTAGTGCCAAACGAAAAAAAGCACTAGGTGGACGCTTTTTGCATTTCTAGTTAGTGCTTTTTACGCTTTTTTTGTAAGTTTAAGTTTTGCTGCTGTCGCTTTTTGCCACTGGGAACATTTACTATCCTAATTCATTTAACATAAATTTTCCCACAAATCAATGAGTGAAGTCCGATTATAGTTTTAGTTTAAGGATTAGCAACCACTTTTTGCCGAGTCCGAATGAAGCGCTGCCTAAAGGAACCTTTTCGAAGAAAAGTCTGATAAGGCTAAATGCATCACAAATGTTGTCAACCAAATCAAGAGCTGGACCATTAACATACAAACATTCGATGGCGCCGCCCCATTATCTTTCGTCAATTGGTTCACTCGTACTGATTTTCTTGGTTTTTTCTACTTATTCCAAGATTTCTAAGCTCAAAAAGCAGACTTTTCCTTCAAAATTATTCACATATTTGGAAATTTTCTACTATTTTTTACCCTTTTTATTACGCTCTTTGCTGATAAATTGTTGGCATCACTGTGGGTAACTACCAACGATTTTTTGTACCCACCACCGTAGGATAGGATACATTTAGTCATTCCGTTTGCAACACATCGAAATATAAATTTCCCACCCTACAAAGTATATATATATTTTGGATCGTCGCAGAATTCAAAGACGATTTTAAGATGTCCGTGTGTCTGTTCGTCTATCCGTCTGTCCGCCCATCTGTTGTAATCATTCTACAGCCTTCAAAAATTGAGATATTGAGCTGAAATTTTGCACAGATACGTCTTTTTGATGCAGGCTGGTTTAGTTCTTGAACTACCCAAATCGGACCATATTTTTATATAGCTGCTATATAGACCGATTTTCCGATAAAGGATCTAATGCCCATAAATGCTTTATTTTTCATCCGATTTCGAAATTTGAAACAGTGAGTAGTTTTAGACCTCCCGACATCAGACATATTTGGGTCTGATATCGGACTTTATTTATATATAGCTTCCATATATACCGATCTGCCGATAAAGGATCTGGAGCACATAAAAGCTTTATTTATTACTCGATTTAAACAGAGGTTTATCTTAAGCCTCCTTATATCCGAGTAAAATATGGATCAAATCGGACTTTATTTAGGTATAGCTGCCATATAGACCGATCTCCAGATAAAGGGTCTTAAAAGCATTATTTTTTAACCGATTTCGCTGAAATTTAAAACATTGAGTAGTTTTAGCCTGCTAACATAGGACCCAAATATGGTTCAGATCGGACTATATTTAGATACAGCTGCCATATAGACCGATGTGTTGATAAAGTGTCTGAAACCCATAAATGCTTTATTTTTTTAACCGATTTCGATTTTGAAACAGTAAGTAGTTTTACGCCTCCTAACATAGGACCCAAATATGGTTCGGGTCGGACTATATTTAGATATAGCTGTCATATAGACCGATCTGGCGATAAAGGGTCTGAAGCCCATAAAAGCTTTATTTATTACCCGATTTCGATGAAATTTAAAATAGAGGGTTATCTTAAGCCTCCTGATATCCGACTATAATATAGATCAAATCGGACTATATTTAGGTAAAGCTGCCATAAAGACCGATCTCCAGATAAAGGGTCTAAAGTTCATAAAAATTTTATTTTTTAACCGATTTCGCTGAAATTTGAAACACTAAGTAGTTTTGCGCCTCCTAACATAGGACCCAAATATGGTTCAGATCGGACTATATTAAGATATAGCTGCCATATAGACCGATCTGCTGATAAAGGGTCTGAAACCCATAAAAGCTTTATTTTTTTTACCGATTTCGCTGAAATTTTAAACTGTGGGTAGTCTTAGTTCTCTCGTTATCCATCCAAATACAGACATCCCAATTAAGGGTCTCAAGCTCACAAAAGTTTTATTTATTACGAGATTTTGTTGAAATTTTATATACAAAATTCAACAGTGACTTATATTTACTAGCTCACTTAATCTCCGTGTCAAATTTGGGTGCATAAGTTATCCAATTTTCACCGGATTGTGCCGAAAGGGCACAACCCGAGGTGGTGGGTATCCAAAGTTCGGCTCGGCCGAACTTAGTGCCGTTTTACTTGTTTATATTTTAATTTCTCATTTAAACACGACCGTTTTTACACTGTACAGGCTTTGTCGAAATACATATTGTTACTAGCTGGCCCGATGCGTGCACTGATGTCGTTTTTTGAAAATAAAAATTTCTTTAAATATTATGAATCCGGTGCCCAGGGACATGGATCCTTCAACATCACTGTATTTTTTGTACAAATACATGTTCTATAGATACCATATATGACACGATAGCTATAAATCCCACAGATCCTTCCTCGATTAACCTAATACCCTATTTCTATGTATGATTCGTACACTACTCTCACAGTTTCTTCGTTTGAGTCCCATATTGTCCCGATATGCCTGCATATCCGTGCCTTTTGATACTTGACATAGAATTCGGAAATTCTATTCATACTTTATTCTCAAATTACTTAAATTTTAGGCCCATTTTTCAGGTCGTTCTGTTTATCCCTTTGGGGGATTTTTGTCGGCCCTCTTACACTCAGTCTCAAATATTATCGGTTTCGATCTCTACTTGTAATGAACTTTAGAGTCCAATACTGCCTCGGTCGTCCTACATGTTTCTTTGGGGGTGAGGCGTAACAAAAAATTGTTATGAAATTGTTTACCAATCTTTTAAAAACCTTTCAAAGTAGAAGATTAAAAAAATATATTTATATTTGAGGTCCCCCTTTAACTAAACGATAGGTTTTTAATAAATGAATGCTACATATTTTTCCCAAAAATTAAAAATCTTGCTAATATACATAGCCAAAATAAATTTTTTTCAATTCGGATACCAAAATAAAATACGATCTTAAAGAAGACATAACTGAAAGCTCATTTGCCAACGACAGGTGTCACAGACATGAACATATGGTTAGTACAGTTAGTTTTAAATAAGAGACAAAACTAAAGCAATGACCAAGACGGATTTAAAAAGGTGGTCACACGCGAACAGCTGTTAACAGCCGGCCGGGTTTGACGGTATTAAGATGTCAGATTTTTGTTTACATTTTCTTTGTTGTTATCTCCTTTTTCGGATATTCTCCGCTTATGCACGTATATGTATACACATACGCACACAAATCGTTTGCGTGTGTTAGCAAAACGACAATCACCTTGATGGCAAGATGGCGGATTGCACCATATGATTTGTGGTTGTTGTACAAATGAGATCACCTTTATTTGTTTCGCCATAAGCAATGACTGTCAAATTGGAATTTTCAGCGGAGTGGTTCTTAAAAGGAACTTGGGCCGCCCTAATTCTTTTTCATTTTTCAGTGTTCTTCAGTGAAGTGTCATGAACCCAAAAAACTAAATTTTAGCTGCACGAATTTGCACCTATTCAATATTTTGGATTATTTTGTAAAAATTGATTTTTCGGCCACTTTTTGGAAACAGGTTTAAAAACTTCCTTAAATTAAGATTCAAGCTTCAACAGAATACACCAAAACCCAAAACCAACAAAAACACAGGAAATCAGTAAAACGGAAAACACAATCCAGGGATAAGGTCGTAAGTAAAGGGAAATCTCTTCTATAGAGCTCAAATCAAGAGATTTGTTTATATGCAAGCCACAAGCGTAAGCGTGGGGGATGGGCTAAGCACCCCCCAGAAAAGTTTTTTGCCATTCAAAGGATTAAATCGAATCAGAAAGTGATTCTGAGTGTTCTGGTATGACTTCCAACAACTGTGCCAAGAAGGCATACTATCCATAAATTCACTTCAAGAGTCATATTTTAAATGTGCTTTCTTCTTTTTTCCTTAATTTAAATAACTTTATGCGCTATTTTTTATCTTTTGCCGTTCAAGTCATGTTTGAACAATCACCTTGAGCAGCCAACTTTCAATTACAGACAAAATGTAATTGATACTTTACTTAAACTCAATATAAAATGGGGAATTCCAGAATTTTACATCGAAAAATCATGTGTGTGGTGCACGGTTAATAGAGGCAGCAATTCTAAAGCACGGATAATAGAGGTAAACCACGGTTAATAAAGACCTGAAACCAAAAGCACAGCATGCCGGTTAACAGGAGTTACCGGTTAATAGAGAACCGGATAATCGAGGTTCAAGTGTTCTTTAAAAATTATATGAAAATCCTTTATGGTATTCCATATTTTCAAAAACCCTCAGGTCCTTCCTTCATAAACATTGCACTTTACTGCCGAAGAGCTTTCATGGGAGTTTAATTGTCCCAATGGGCCTACATATATGTTTAGGTTTTTTTGGTGGGCTGTCCCAATAAATCTTTAATTTGTCCCGGTACCCTTACCTATTGTCTGGGTTTATTTAAGTTGGGCGAACAGACACTTGCTGCTCTAATGCCTCTCGTTTGAGCTCCATATAGTCTCCGCCGACCAACATGTCCACTTGGAGATACTTTGTTTTAGTGGTGGTGGAGGGGTTGGAAAATAATACCATACAATTTTTACTATACTTTTTTTTTTCGTGATGGGTCTAATTGTTCCTGTTGTGAGTGTGGGTGTTCATCCAGATTCGTACCCTACTGTCACAGAGTTTCCTGTAAATTTGCAATTAGTGTATATATGTTATTTGACGGACTATATAAAAGTCGGATCGATACCATTCACTAGCAAACTCGTCATCATTGTTGTTAGTCATATTGCCTATAACAAATATCAAAATTTTTATATATGATACCAACTAAATACAAAACATTATTCCTTATCGAATAGAATTACAGAATTTTGTAATAATAATTATATTCAATTGGTGTTACGTATGTTATATCCATTTCTTCTTGGTCTAGGGTCTTAGATGGAAACCACAAGTTACATCAAAGTCAGACACTGAAGCCCTATTTTACTTTAACTAACTGGTAATTTGAAGTTCAGAAGATCAAATTGTAATTGGCCAACGATTGTATATAAGAGTAAGCTGGCAAAACCAAATTTTAATCTTTGAACAATTCAAGTCCTTGGTTACAATTCCCACAATGTTAGATATTTTTTAGGGAAGTTTCAATAAACAAAAATAATAATATGTGCATCAAAACGTAATTACTGCTTGCAGAGATAGGGGCTTAATAACCATTTACAACGGTAATATTATTGACAAAAAAAAAGAAAAAAATATTATTATCTATCAGTAAAGCTGCCATTACAAGATCGGACATGTCGTATGTAATTTGAAAAATAGCAACTCTAAAAATTGTACACATCGGGTGACACGTACGAAAAATTTCATATGATAAATGTATATTGGAATAAATATGCAACATTTTCGATTGAATCGCGGTTTTATTTGTAGACACATGTCTATGAAAACAAGTAAAAAGGCATTAAATTCGGCCGGGCCGAACTTTGGTTGTCCATCACTGTTGAATTTTGTATTTCAAATTTCAGCGAAATCGTGTAATAAATAAAGCTTTTATGGGCTTCAGACCCTTTATCGGCAGATCGGTATATATGACAGTTATATCAAAATACAGTCTATTCTGAACCATATCTTCAATTTCAGCGAAATCGGTTAAAAAAAAAAGCATTTATGGGGTTAAGACTATTTATCGGGAGTTCGATCTGTATGGCAGCTATTTCTAAATATAGTCCGATCTTAACCATATTTGAGATGGATGTCGGGAGACCTAAAAGTTCCAAGTTTAAAATTTCAGCGAAATCGGGTAGCATATAGAGCTTTTATTGGCTTCAGACCCTTTATCGGTAGATCGGCTATATCTAAATATAGTCTGATCTGAACCATATTTGGGTCCTATGTTATGAGGCGTAAAACTACTGATTGTTTAAAATTTCAGCGAAATCGGTTAAAAAATAAAGCTTTCATGGGCTTCAGACCCTTTATCGCCAGATCGGTCTATATGGCAGCTATATCTAAATATAGCCCCATGTGAATCATATTTAGGTCAGATGTCGGTTGGCTTCAAATAACCCACAGTTTGCAATTTCAGCGAAATCGTGTAATAAATAAAGCTTTTATGGGCTTCAGACCCTTTATCGGCAGATCGGTATATATGGCAGCTTTATATAAATATAGTCTTTATATAAATATACTCAGATGTCGGGAGGCCAAAAACTACCCACTGTTAAAAATTTCAGCGAAATCGTATAAAAAATTAAGCATTTATAGGCAGATCGGTCTATGTAGCAGTTATATCCAAATATGGTACGATTTGGCCCTTTCAAGAACTTTACCAGACGTATCTGTGGCAAATTTCAGCTCAATATCTAAATTTTTGAAGGCTGTAGAGTGATTATAACACACGGACGGACAGACACACGGACATCGTTAAATCGTCTTAGAATTTTACAACGATCCGAAATATATATACTTTGTAGGGTCGGAAATTGATATTTCGAAGTGTTACAAACGGAATGACTAAATGAATATACCCCCTATCCTACGGTGGTGGCTATAAAAAGTACCATACATATGAGAATACATGGCGATTAGAGCGCGCTCCATTCGTATTGGACGTACATAAGGAATGTCGTATGAATACAGAAAGTGACAGCTCTCATGACATGTGTGATCGTCTAATAGGAGCTTAATTAAAGAAAGTAGCATGCAAAAGTGTTAATTAATTCATCTTAGTTTCATTACACCCTTATCTATGTACCTCAAGTACTATATCTATAGCCATTGGCTTACGATTTCCAACAGTTCACAGCAGTTGAGCAAAGGCAACTATTATTCCGTAATCGGCTTTACATTTCCTTCCGCTATTAAAAATGTTGTCTCCAAGAATTTTGCATCGCGTATCCTCGCTTGTTGAACGTAAGGTGAATGTGAATAATATCAGCCTCAATATTGTAGAGGGCGGTTCGGGCTCCAAGAGTGTTCTACTAATGCCCGGTCTAATGGGATCTATCTGGTCGGATTTCAAACATCAAGTACAACAACTACCTGAGCTGCTTCCAAATCATAAAATTATAGCTTGGGACCCACCGGGTTATGGGAAGTCCACACCTCCCCAAAGAAACTGGCATGTGAACAGCTTACACGAAGATGCTGAGCTAGCTGTAGATTTGATGAGAAATTTGGGAAGGCCCAAATTTTCCATGGTGGCCTGGAGTTCCGGTGCCATGACAGCTATAATCGCTGCCAGTCGTCATCAGCAAAATGTCGATAAGATTGTGATGTGGGGTGGATCTGCCTATTTGACTCAAAGGGAAATAAAATCGTACAAACAATCCAGAGATGTTAGCAAATGGCCGGTTCATATGCTGGAACCTATGGAGAGAATATATGGTGCCGACAAATTCCCTCAGCTTTGGAGTGAATTTGTGGATGCAATTTGTGCATTAGATTCAGAACGTGGTGGAGATTTTTGTAAAGATGATTTAAAGAATGTAACGGCTCCCATTTTCTTATTGCATGGCAAGCGAGATTTCGTTAAAGACCCCGAACATGTTCACTACTTCAAACAACGATTGAACGTTAAGAGGTAATTCTATATGACTTTTAAACATTAATTATTAAGTTGAGATTCCATTGCAGGATATTGTCCGTCTTTAGACCATAGTTTAATGCTTTCTATTCAAAGAATAGTAAAGCAAAAAATATATATAAGAGTCAGCAAAAGTAATGATTAAGGGTGATATATGGGTCACCGGTCATAACCCTCAAAATTTGTTAGGACTGTATATCCGCCTTGGAGGAGGTCATAAAGCCCAATTTTTCTTCGGGAGTTGTGATCGGTATATAGGCGGACATAACGCCCACTAAAAAAGAAGACAGAAAGCTCAAAAAAAATTCAGAGTTGTGAATTTTCTATTTTATTGTGGAATAATACCCAAATAAACAAATGTATTAAATAATACCAAAAAAAATTGAACAACATTCAATTTTGAATTTAATTGATGATAGTCCCCGCTTTTTAATTGTTACAACGTTTTCAATTGCTCCTGCCTGTGGTTATAAACAGTTGCTTTTATGCACACTATATTTTGTATATGGCAAACATACCTCCACCATGTTTTACAGTAGCAACTGTGTTTCGTTCTTCAAGCTCTGTATTTGGTTTTCTGTACACTATGACCTTTCCATCGCACCCAAAAAGATTAAACTTGCTCTCGTCTGCAAAAATGACTGTTTTCCAAAATGATTCGGGCTGTTTTACATACATTTTTGCGAGGTTTAGCCTTTTCACTCGGTTTATTTTATTTATAAAGGGCTTCTTACGTGCAGTTCTTCCTCTGTAACTATGCCTTTTGAGTGTATTTCGAATTGTTTGTGTAGTAACTTCCTTCCCTAAATATTCCATAGTGTTTTTACGAAGAATGGTCGCATTTGTCTTCGGAGTTTTCTGAACTTGCCGCACTAGCCAACGCACATCTCCAACTGAAAGTGCTTTTGGTCGACCAGATCTTGGTTTATTGTCAACAGTTTTCGTTTCTGTCCACTTTCTGATGATGGATTGTATAGTAGATCGTGGTCTATTTAATATTTCACTGATAGTTTTTTGAGTTAAACCATTCCTGTGGTGTTTTATTATCAAAACTTTTACCTCATCAGAAACCTCGTTTTGCTTACGACCCATTTTGACAAAAACTATATTTTCAATGAAATTAAATATTTGCTGTCAAGGGCAAAGCCTCCTTTACTAAATAAAACAGAAAAGGGGGATTCCCAAATAATATTTGAATTTGACTTTGATGATAGCACATCAATGATGAATACTTTTTTTGTTCTGTTTTTAGTGTTATTATATAAAATTGCATTTTTTGCGCTATTTAAATTTATTTTTTGAATTTATTTTAAAACATATTACGAAAAATAAACTATTGCATAAAACTGCATTATTTGTTTACTTTAAATTTTCTTCAATTACCCAAAATAAGTGAATTTATTATCAATTTTGCTAATGATGAATACTTTTTTTGACCGCTGTAAGTACTAAAATTATAGAAACAATGCAGTCAACTAGAACACGCTGTGCCAAATTTCATAGAATTCGGGTAATAAATGGATTTTTTTAGGGCTATATCCATAAGAGCATAAGAGCTATAAGAGCAGCTATATCCAAAAATAGTGGAGTCTACCAGTACTCACTCGTGCCAAATTTCATTGAAATCGGATAAAAATTAAGAACTATTTATTGGGTATTTACCCAATAAATACCATAGCGTTTAATATTTACCCGGTAGAAACCCATATCTACCCATTTGCAATCCCCAAAAAACCTACATCGATAGCAAGTCTCTGTGAATAATTTCAAGCGGCTAGCTTTATGCATTCGACCGCTATCGTGATTTCGACAGACGGACGGACGAACCGTATGTCAATGCATTTCTTTTGTTTGAGGTGCGTACCTCCCTTAAAGGTAAAGACGTGTGAAACAACATTGCTATAGCATACCTTTAGGTGGTGATCGTTATTTTGAAAATATAACTGCTTGTCGCACTAATTCTGTGCCATTCAATCTCGACTAACTCATTTGGAAATCAGTATCTGTTCCACCGTTTTCAGTTACACACAATTAGTTGGACAGGCTGTAACAATGGGATATACTTAATACTATAATATTAATTGCATGCAGATATTGCTGTGCAGGTGGCTAGATTCCCACCTGAGGCTTTGGTCTGTCACAACTTTGGTATCACAATGGACAAACATTGTTTATGTGCGCCTAATTTTAGATTGCCACTTCAACCTAACCTAAAGGAGTAAAATGTGCTTAAATATTAAAAACCATTAGTCTATATCAGGCATGAGCACCAACAAAGTTGAAAAGATTAAACTAATGTTGAATGAGTATCATTGTGACCTCAAGAAGTCTAAACAACTGGCTGAATTAGAGGTTATACTTAATATTATAAATTTTGCGCATGAAACTTCCACAGGGGAAAACTTCTCATATATCAATGAATGCAGTCCGATTCAAGTTTAAGCTTAATGTTAAGGGCCCTCTTTTTTATAGCCGAGTCTGAACGGTGGGCCGCAGTGCGACACCTCTTTGGAAAGAAGTTTTATATGGCATAGTACCTCACAAATATTGCCAGGATTTGAACCCAGGCGTTCAGCGTCATAGGCGGACATGCTAATCTCTGCTCTACGGTGGCCTTAATATACACTGGCAAAACCACTAAAATGTTCGCATTCGGTTAATATCCTTGCACCTAAGTCCTCGAATGCGGCCTTTTGAGGGAGGAAGTTTCCTTCCCAAATTTTCAATTGTGCTGCATGAGGTTGGAGGGGGGATGAGAATTGGAATTCTTTAAGAAGATATTACATAGAAAACTGACTCTGATGCGATTGGTGGCGTGCGTAGATTTCACATAAGGATTAATGCTAGAAATCTAAGCTTAGAAAGGACAATTAAACTGTAGTGAAGGTCAGACAGACAGATATGATGCAGAAGGCACTGATGAGGGTCTTACTAGCAAAGAAACGACAATGGTGTAAAATCTATGCCTGATAGCTGGCAATTTCTTTTTTTTTCAAATCTCTCCTTCTTGAGACACACTCTCGTGGTCATTTAAGCTCGACTAACGCAGAGTAGGAAAATGTTAAAATTTAAAAAAATTATTGATATTTTTAAAATCTATTTTAGAATAATTCCGGAAGAAGGTTTACCGACTCAGGAATTCCATTTGCCAAACTCTAGATATAACGCTGTACTTCATGCAATTGCAATATTATAGTATGCTGTGTTGTTTTTTGTTACATCACTTGAACTAATGGTAATAAAGTTTAATTAGGGAGTGTACCTTTTTACGTCGACGCCTAGACTGGCGTTTATTGTTTATTAGAGTTGACAGATATGAAACTTTTTTTAACAATGCACAGTTTAAATGATTTTTAGACTCGTCATTTTGAGTTCAGAAAAGTCTCCTTAGTTTACTTTAGGAACCAATCTGGAATGTAGATTTGTTTTCGGTTTAAATCTTTCGGATGTTAGTTGTTGACTAATTAATAACGGTAGTATTCATAAAATTGAATGCATCTTAAAAGTTGGTTTATTTGACAGTTCTATAAAGGATATCTGTCAAACTAATCTACTCTAAAGCTGCATTAAGTTTTTTGATATGCCGATTGTGGGAATATCTGGATTACTTTTCTCGTTAGTTTTTTCTGTACTTCGTGATTTTTTTTAACGGTACACCCTATTGTATTTTTCGAATATATTTAAACCTACCTGCTATGCATTTCTGTTCCATTGCAAGAGTAGTTTTTGATAGAAGAAAAGTTATACTGCCCTATATGATGCAGTCGGCCGCATTGAAAATAGTTCCGCAATTGAACATGCTGGGCAATACAGTTATTAGACAACTATCCATGCATGCCGAACGCCAAGTGAAAGTGAACGATGTCAATATCAATGTCATGGAGTGTGGCTCGGGCCCCAAGAGCATCTTACTCATGCCCGGTGTTTTGGGATCAATTTGGACCGATTTTGCCCCCCAAATACAGCAATTGCCCAAGCTGCTTCCAAATCATAGGATTATAGCATGGGATCCCCCAGGTTATGGCAAATCCGTAGAACAAAGTAGGAGGTGGCATCTGTACAGCTTGGACGATGATGCCAGATTCGCGGTGGACTTAATGAAGGCGTTGAATATAAACAAGTTCTCCCTTCTAGCGTGGAGTGCTGGTGCCATAAGCGGTATGATCGCGGCCAGCCGCCATTAAGAGAATATCGAAAAACTAATCATGTGGGGTGGTGCTGCGTACTTGACAACTAGTGAAATAAATTTCTACAAAAACTCGCGCGATGTAAGCAAATGGCCTACACAAATGAGAACAACTATGGAGATCGTATATGGTGCTGATAAATTTCCTCAGCTCTGGAATGATATGGTGGATTATATTTGTGCATTGGAAACAGAAAGGGACGGGGACTTTTGTAAAAACTGTTTGGATAATATAAATGCACCCATTTTCCTGCTGCATGGCAAAGTTGATCCTTTAAAAGATCCCGTGCATGTCCCCTACTTAAAAGAACGTTTGAAAATCTCAAGGTATTTAAAGTTTAAAGAAGTGGAAAAATCATATGCCCCAAAATAGATGAATAAAAATTAAATTTTTTGCATCTCTTTTTGTTGTGTGACTGCCTTAAACTAATAATCAGTCGAATCAATCGAAACCGCAGTGAAACCTGAAAATCTTGAAACCGCTACTTATACAGTGAACAATAATTATCCAAGTGGGTCTGATCTCAGACTGTCATAATTACTAACCTAAACTTAATAATAGAATGCATAGAAGAAAACGGAATTTAGATCATAACAGTAGGCAATTGGATGTTTCACATATAGTTATACAAACAGTCTTATTGACAGTATAGAACTTTGGAATTAGAAATGCCACAGATCAAAGTGGAGTATAAAAAGCATGCGGGCGCACGTGCTGGACGCCTACATGGTTGTAAAAAATAGTAAAATTAAGTAGGTTTGTACTGTGTGAGTTACGTAACCAACTGCGTTCAAGGCGCAAAACATATGATTTGGGTTTTATTATTATTAGATCAAGGAAATGTATGACACTCAATTTAAATTGAAATAAACATTGTGAATGAGATACATTTGGAAAAAAGTATGCAACTCAACCGAAAAAAACGCATTTGAGCGTAAGGCTTTAAGAAGACTACATGACTTTATCTTTTATACTTATTATGTAGTTATAAGTGAAATTTTTAAATAAACATATCAAAACTACAATTCTAGCACTTTTTAGCGTTTTTTTTGTCTTTTTCTTTCTTTTACCAGATATCACGAATTTCCGGAGGGCAAACATAATATACATCTACGCTACCCAGACGAATTCAATAGATTGGTTGCCGACTTTCTTTTAGACCAATCGGAGAAAAGCTAAAAAAAAATAAAATAGACTAAACTCGATAACATTGTAGTGTTTTATTTAAATTTAATTTCATGTTTCAGGATTTGTATAGGTTCAAGTTTAATTATAGTATCCAAACAATTCTTTAGCTATTGAAATGTTCTTATACCCACCACCATAGGATAAGGGGTATATTCATCTAGTCATTTCATTTGCATCACAGCGAAGTTTCCATTTCCGATCTTACACAGTAGGTTAGGTAAGGTAAGGTAAGTTAGGTAATCACGATACAGCCTTCAAAAATTGAGATATTGAGCTGAAATTAGGCAAAGATCCGTATTTGTTTCTAAAAGTTCTTGAACGGGTTTTGCCTTTTTTGTCTGCCGTCCGATCTCCAACTAACTTTTTTAAACTGATATTTTTACTTTATTTGTTCGTAAATTTTCAATCAGTCTTCAGGCCATTACAAAATTTATTTTAAACTTATACTATTTTACACATCACTGTGTTGACCATACGCATTACGCAACATTACGCCATATTTCCTTCACGGGAAAGGAAATAATGCATATTTAGAAAATGCAAACGAAGCAATCTACAGGCCATTCATAGCAGAATTCTGCAAGCGCCACCAGCCAGTCTATGTGCGAAGTTCAAATTCTTCATCTATATATAATTTATCTGTGGATGTGTGTCAGTGCTGCCAACGTTAAAGAACCAAACATTTAGCGGGAAACGCCTTTTATGTATCCATGGGAGTGAGAGCAGAGACAACGGAGACATGTTGAGGCTTTTGACGAAAACCAATTTTTCACAGGATACGACGGGACTCACGGAGCCACCGGAATCTTGGAATAATGATGTTGATCGAAGGTTCATAATTACGGAATTTATGGAGAAGGAATCCTTGAGGAGCTTCAAACCATTTAAGTCACCCGGACCTGATGGAATATTTCCGGTGTTACTTCAGAAAGAGTCAGACTATCTGGCGCCTCATCTGGCCAATATTTTCACAACGTGCCTAGGACGTGCATATACTCCGAAAGCTTGGCGGGAGGCAAGGGTGGTGTTTATACCCAAGTTTGGCAAGGCAAGTTATGCGACACCAAAGGCCTACAGACCCATAAGCCTTATATTCTTTCTACTCAAAACCACAATCCGTTGTGGACACCATGATAAAGAGTAGGACATCCAGCGAATTGCTCAAATACAATCAGCATGCTTATGTCAAGGGAAGATCGGTGGAGACCGCCCTGCACGAAGTTGTGCATAAAATAGAAGAATCCTTCGATGACAAAACGTACAACCTGGCGGTATGCATTGACATGGAGGGCGCTTTTAACAATGTGCGGATCGACACATTGATCCAATCCTTAGACCAGTATCGGGTGGTCCCAGTCCTTAGAGACTGGATAAACCATATGCTAAAGAACAGGTGGATAAATTGTGTGTCCCATGACATAAATATAAGGGAGAAAGTGGCACAAGGCACGCCATTCCTATGGGTGACCACCATAAATGACATATTACGACCTATGACTGAGGAGGGATTTGAACCCATCTGCTATGCAGACGATGTTATAATACTTCTAACGGTCTATGCAGGGCCGAAAGGATCTTGCTTATGGCATACGACTGGGCTAGTCCCTGAGGTCTCAATGCTAACCCTGTTAAGGAAGAAGACGAAGGTGGGTCAATTTAACGCACCACGTTTCCTCAATAAGACTATTTCGATATCTGACAAGGTCAAATACTTTGGTGTGATCTTGGACAGGAAACTAAATTGGAAGTGTCACACTCAGGTGCGTACTGAGAAGGCTCACAGATGTTGGGCACTATGTAGACGGGTCGTAGGCTCGAAATGGGGCATGAATCCGAGGATACTCCACTGGCTCTACAGGAGCGTGACTAGACCAATACTTAGTTATGCCGCAGTAGTTTGGTGGACTGCGATAGAGATAAAGTTCAACATTAGGATTATACAACAGGTTCAGAGATATATGGATAGTGGACAGGAGTAGGTCATACCATCGCGGTATAATCGAGGCGACGATAGGAAACCTGGAAGGAATGAAAGAGGTTTCTGATCGGATACCTGAGACGACACTAAAGGTCAAGTGCGAGGCACTGCTGCCAGCGGTACAGTCTTTGATTGACGGAACCCTATTATTGCCATCCGGAAGAACATGTAACACGGATGGATAAAAGTTAGAGGACAGAGTGGGCCTGGGTGTTTACATTTAGAACCCAGAGACTGAGATCTTTTTTAGACTGCCTGACAATAAAACGATCCTGCAGTCGGTGATCCGGGCAATCACGCAATGCGTGAAGTGGTGTGGTGCTAACACGGACCTTCGAGTGCGAATATCTTTACTTGTTATTGCCATGAGGGCAATAACAACCAGGACTGTAGGGCCACGAACAGTCTTGCAGTGTAAGAAGGAGATTAACACATTCTTTGAGAATGGCAAAATCCGCATCGTTTGGGTGCCGGGCCATAACGGAGTAAGGGGAAATGGAAGGGCAGACGATTTGGCGGTGAAGGTCAGAGAACTGCCGTCAATAAACTTGGTTAACCCGAAGGCTTTCGCCTTTTGTTTAAATTTTTTTATCTATAAAAAAAATTACTGATTTTCGACAAGCCAATTTCCCCCAAACAGGGTGCTTTATGAAGGGAAAAATTTTTTTAACTGGTTTCATTCGTCCACTTTACGCCAATCCAAATTGCATTGCGATTAATCTTTCTCAACAAGATCTAATATTTTTCTAATGCAGCTCTATTTTTGGGTATTTTTCGCCGATTACTTTCTTTAGATAAAAGATTTTAAAGCAAAAAAACTTGCTGATTTCATTTAGTTGGACATTCCCTCATTACTTTCAGTAAAATTTCTATAAAATAGTTATTTGCGTAATGTATGTTTTTACCAATCCTCAAACTTGTTTGCCCTTATGGTTCCTGCAATACAAGAATCTGGTATTAAAATTTGGCGTAAAGTAACTGAAGAACTATGATGAAAGGTTTTTGGGTTCGAATCTGATGTCAGGTGGGACCAAGTGTCTGGTTCCACATGACATCAGATTGTATTTTATGTTAAAATAAAACTTCAAAGAGATTATTTGAAAAAAAAATTCATATTTTACAATATTTAATTTTGCACATGTCAAAATCTATGTCTGGTATAAGACACATTTAACTAAGACCAACAGATTTTAAACTAAACCAATACAAAATCTTTGGCCTTTAACAAAGTTCAATTTTATTGCTTCTTTGATCAAAGTACAAAAGCTAAAACAAAACAAAGGAACAGCAAATGTAGATACAAGCAATTGACAAATGTGTATCGTTAAGAAATAACTAGATAGGTAAATCTAAAGGAGTGCATTTACATTTTCAGTCGATGCTTTGGGAGAGCATACACAACTGTAGTAAATGAGATTATGCGTTTCTGTAGACAAATGATAACGTGTGGATTTCTATGTACAAATACAATTTGTATTATTTACAAAAAAAAAACACATAATTTCTGTTTCAATTTTCCGATAGGAATTGTGCAACAAGTTTGTTAAATTCTTCCGCGTAGCGTAGATGTATGTTGTGTTTTCCCTCCGGAAATTCGTGGTACCTTGCAAGAACAAATGGTAAATAAGGTTTAAAAAAAGCTTGTGAAAAGCTGTTTATTCTAAAGTATGCAAAAACAGTTAACATTTTGTTTTCGTCACTGAGGTTATTCCAACAACATTTTTATTTCTTATATGTATGGTTGTCAACATTGCAAACCTTAGAATAAATCTTTTGATACGCTTATTTTCTTACTCACCTTGCCCCCTTGATGTGTTCTCGCAGATATGGTATATGCTCAGCAGCAATCATTGGGTCTTTTTTTCCATGCAATATTAAAGTGGGCGCTTTAATCATTTCAACCTCTTGCTTACAAAAATCGCCCTCACGTTCTCCATAGAAAGCTGAGGCAGCGTCCACCCATTCACTCCATAGTTCGGCAAATCTTTTCTCCCCGTAAACCTTTTCCATGGGTTCGCGCATCCGAGGTGACCATTTATTCACATCTTTCATTTTATGAAGGGCTATCACTTCATCAGGTATCAGATAAGCACCAGCTCCCCAAATGATCAACTTCTCTATGTTGTCTACATATCGACCGGCAGCGATCAAACCCGTTATGCCTCCATCACTCCAGCCAATTATGGAAAATTTCGGTCTCTTGAGAGCCTTCATTAATTCCACTGCACAGCGGGCGTCATTTTGAAAGAAATCTAAACCCCATTTCCTTTTTGGCGGTATGGATTTGCCATAGCCAGGCGGATCCCAGGAAATAACTGTGTAATTTGGCAGCAACTTTGGCAGCTCTTCAATTTGCGGCTTGAAGTCCGTCCAACTGGATCCCAAAGCACCGGGCATCAACAGAACACTTTTTTCACCTTTGCCGCCCTCGACAATGTTAATGTCAAGGTCATTTACTTTGACTTTCCGCTCGACATGTAAGTAACGATTAGAAACGCTTTGCGTGAGTTCCTTCATTAAACCATGTAACTTTGAACGAAATTGGAACATGTTTGTTCAACCAACCTATCGACTTAGTAAAACAGAGAGAAACGGGTAAAATAAGCAAAAATGGACATTGATTCCATAAGCATCATGATAACAAGCAGCTGAGCAGCTGTATAACAGCTGTTTCTAATGTTTAGTGATGTGCAACTAAAAGTATTCGTCTCGGCTCGGCGGCAAGATACCGTTAATTTCAAATAAATCATAATACATATAAAAAAACACCACTTTTGCTGACATTTAAATGTTTTTTGCTATGCCAGTCTTTGAATAGAAAGCATTAAACCATGTTCTACAGAAGGATAATATCCTGCAAATCTTAATAAAAAAATACTTCACATGAAAAAATTGCCTTAAATTTAAAACAAGTTAAAAGGTGCTAAGTTCAGCGGGGCAAAATCTTGGGAACCCACCACAATGGATAGCTCCATTCATGCGTATATAAGACAGCATAGTTCTATTCATGCGTATTTTTCTAACCATTCGTAGAAAATGGGTTAAATCGTTTGACCCATTGGAAAGGGTCAAATTATGAAAAATTTATTACCATACTTTCCATCTATCATTCTACACAAACTGTAAAAATTTCAAGAAATTTCGGTCAGCCGTTTATGAGTATGAGAAAAAAAGTCATGAGTTGCGTTCGACCGCTTCAGATCTCTGCTATGTAGCGATTCAGACCGTATTTGGAACGTATCTTGAAGACCATATTTGTACAAGGCCATCGTAGGCTTAAAGATTAAGAAGTTTATATGGGAGTTTGCCCCTGTTCCTTAGTGAAATGTTCAAGGGCAAAATTTGCAATTTTAGCCAAATCGGATAACAATTGCGCCCTCCAGAGGCTCAAGAAGCCAAGATCCGAGATTTGTTTATATGGCAACTATCATAACATGGACCGACATGGCCCATTTACAATTTCAACCTACCAACTCTAACAGGAAGTATTTGTTCAAAATTTCAAGCGCCTACACAGAAAAAAAGTCACGAACATTTTTTAAATTAAAACTTTAATTGAAAATAAAAATGTTTTCAATTAAAAAATTAATTGAATCAATCATTTTTTAATTGAATTCGGATTTTTTTAAATTACGATTTAGATTGAAATTTTGTCTATTTTAATTTAAAAAATTAATTGATTCAATCATTTTTTTAACTGGTTTTGGAGAGGCATTCTATACAAATTGAATGTCGATTGATTTTGTATGAAAATCGATTTTCGATAATTTTTTTAATAAAAAATACAATGTTAGAATATTGAACTGGCATTCTGCAAATGAAAGTTTGCCCATAAACATTCCATTAAAGAACAGGGGCAAACTTCTCACATATCAACGAGTGCTGTCCGATTCAAGTTTAAGCTCAATGATAAGGAGCCTCCCTTTTATGGTCAAGTCCGAACGACGGGGTGCAGAGCGACACCTCTTCTGGGTGACGTTTTTTCATGGTATGGTACCGCGCTAATGTCGCCAGCATTAGAGAGAGAGAGAGATAGGGAATTTCAAGGGCCTATACAGAAAAAAATATTACGAACATTTTTTTCAATTAAAACTTCAATTGAACATAAAAATCTTTTCACTTATAAACTTAATTGAATCTATCATTTTTTAATTGAATCCGGATTTTTTTTAATTACGGTTGTAACTGAAATTTAAAAACTTGATTTAAAAAATTAATTGATTCAATAATTTTTTTAATTGAACTGAACTTTTTCAATTACGATCGTGATTGAAATTTTCAATTAAAAATTAATTGATTCAATATCTTTTCAATAAAATCTTCAAAAATTTTATATACAAAATGTGACTGAAAATTTATAAACAATAACAATAATAAACAATAACGTCCTAGACCATTATTTTTTTTCCTTTTTGTCACTTAATTCATTGAAAACAGCTGTGTTTATTGAATTGTTCACGAATCGATTGACATGTAAATTTTGCCCATGAACATTCCACTAAGGAACAGGGCAAACTTCTCACATGTCAGTGCAGTCCGATTCAAGTTTAAGCTCAATGATAAGGGGTCTCCGAGTCCGGATGCCATGCTGTAGAGCGACATCTCTTTGAATAGAAGTTTTACATGGCATAGTACCTCAAAATTGTTGCCAGCATTAGGAGGGGAAAACCACCGCTGACAATTTTTTCTCGCCAGGATTCGAACCCAAGCGTTCAGCGCCATTGGCGGACATGCTAACCCTTGCGCTGCGGTGGCCTCCTATTATTATTAATATAACTCGAGATAATTGAAAACATACGACAATAACTTGGCAAAACTTTACTGGGAATTATTTCCAACACTACTTTTTTGGACTTGTACGTATACTAGGATTGTTTGCTTATAATTGTTATTTTTTTTTGCAGCCTTATTACACGTAGGGAATTCAAAGTAGTTCACGCATTCTTATGATGTTTTTCTGTTGTTTAGCAGTTTGACAGTTTTTCAGGGCTAGTACTAGAGATATTCTAATACCAGCCCTGATGATGAATGACATTCTGACATTTTATCGCCAAGCTATGTAGCCAATCGAAAAAATCTGTAGATTTTGCAGGTAGACCATATAGGTCTGACCCTGTATTTTTTACACCTTCGTCTTTAGACGTCATGCGCCCTACGGCCTCAGGAAAAGACGGCACTGTTTTGACAGTTTGGAATTGAAAGAGATGACGAAAAGATGTGCATTCGCTACTGTGTAAAGAAACACATGCTTGTGACTTTGTGAAAATTAAAAAAAAAAAAAACAATATTGTGAATATTGAAAACAAACACAGTTTTCACAATTTTGAAATAAAATTTTCCTTATAGAAAACATGTGTATAAATAGTTGGGAGAAATAAAATAACAATTCGATAAACGGGTAATTTAATCGATTTTACTCGAGGATGAAAAAAGTGTGTGAAGTGCTTCACGGAATTAGGTTGCTGCACTTCGCTATGTGGCACGATGCGAAATTTGCATAGTACACAGTGCAGCAAACGGACGATTGGGGCATACTTTCAATTGACTGCTCATTGGCTGCATTCGTTCTCTTCATCCATCGAGAAGCGGCAAACGTCGTTGATGATGACGACGATGAAGGCGACAACATTAATGATGCATAAACCAATTAAGCCAAATCGTTGTGGGGATTAAGGCTCGCATTTAGCCTAAATATGTCGTATTAACCAAAGTTTGAATGTATTAAATAGATTTACACTAGCACTAACACACATGTAAACACTCGTTCAAACAAAAGCACACACACACACAGGCACATGAAGACGACAACAAATAACACGAGTGTTAAGTGATTACATTTACGAAGGCGACTGGGATGAAGTGACAGCGAAAATGGCAACGGCAACCCCATATTTTGCACAAAACCAATTCTGAAGTGAAGTGAAGTGTTTACCGAGTGTGTAAAATTGTGCATAGCAAATATACATTTGGGAAAATGAAACAATTGAATTAATGGGCTTTAGCAGTTCCTCTCAATACACGCACGCATATATACACACACACTCAACCTACAACAGATGACTATCTGTACTTGAATGTGAGTTAGTACCAACGTGTATGTAAGTAAATATATTCATACATATGCAAGGGATGAGAGTGCGTGTGTAACAAAATTTCTATGAAATGGAAATGTCAAGGAATTTACACGCATTCACACAGACGGACGGACACGGCTATGCTGAAAATGAACAGACGCTCACATTCGCCCCACACATACATATATTCTGTAAGCGTATCTTCATTTCCTTCAACTCGAAGAGAGTGTAATTCCACGTTACACAAGGAGAGAGAGTTTTGTGTTGTTTTGTTGTTATTATTGTTCATTTAGAAAGAAATGTGTACACACGAGTGAGTACCATATACAAACGGACGCATTCATAAACAGTGTTGCCGTTTCGTTTCGATGGTATTTTGTCGATGCCTTTAAGTTCCAACAACATGTGCATGAAAAACTTCAGTAGGCATAGGAATTAGAAAGAAATGCATTGTTAAAAAGAAAACCAAACAACACGAATTGTGTTTTTGTATGTACGTCTCTAGCTTAATGAAGAGTGGATTGCTCTTAAAAGACATATGTATTATATATGACAAGTTGTGGCTATACCAAAATGTACATATTCAACTGGAAGATAATAAAATCGTGAATCTTTTGCCTGCGTATACAGTTATATATTTGAATAAAATTTTCTTTCATATTCTGACAATAATGTGGTCATAGGACATAAAGCCTAGTTTAGTAGTTTCATCAACATTTTTCAATTTACAACTTTTGTTCGAATTTTTTCGGAAAAACTATGAGCCATACGACCTTGAAACTGCAAACCACTATGTTTCAGACGTTAAATTAGTTTTACAAATTTTGCTACAGAATAAAATAAAAAGTTTACATTTCCTCCAATTATAAATCCCTGAGGGTTTTTAAATTTTTGTGTTTTTTTTATAAAAACATGGAGATAATTTGGAACATTTAAACGAATTAAGCTTCCAGTCCTGGTTTTTCTAATTCAAGGGATCTTCGACTATATTTACTTACTACGTTCAAAACAGCTTGTGACTCTGTAATTGCATTCTTTCTTCTGTCAGTTATCAGCTGTTACTTTTAGCTTGCTTTAGAAAAAAAGTGTAAAAAAGTATATTTGATTAAAGTTTATTCAAAGTTTTATTAAAAATGCATTTACTTTCTTTTAAAAAATCCGCAATTACTTTTTTGGCAACCCAATATATATATATATATATATATATATATATATATATATATAGATTAATATACGGCGATAACTCTAAACACACTACCCAAATACTAGACAATGTGATTGAAATTTTTCAAAAATCTTGTCTTCTTATTTACCAACGTCTGTGGTATATTTCGGCCCATTCGATTGTTCAATGTGGGACAATTGCATTTACAAGAAAAATTTTCAAAGCTATATATATCTGAACAATATTCAAATTTGAAACGATTTTTTTCAACTCTCCACACATTTTCTCATACGCGTCCACAAATTTTTCAGTAAATTTCAGCCCAATCGGTTGTTGAATATTGATGTTATATCAGTTTGAAGCAATATCCCAATATCCCACTCACTTGAATAGAGCATACGGAATACATACTTAATTAATACAATAATCTTCGTTATTTTCTCAAAGTTGTAGTAGAATGTGGTAGTAAAGTATCTTGTAGGTTAAGTTGAAAAGAGGATGCTGTTATTACTCCGCCGCATGCCACTATGGGCATAAACCTAAGCCAGTAATCGGCTTGTTGTGCGCTCTAAATACAGAGGAAAAAGAAAATATATGTCAGGAGTTCCGTGCTACCTACAAAAATGCCCAAATGATTTTCATACCACGCCCCTAAGTTACTTCATGTCTGGTATTGTGTCCCCACGTAAGGCCCGATGTCTGTTAGCCGCAAAAGCCGGGCAATGACATAGGAAATTCTCCAACGTCTCATCATCTTCCCCACAAGCCCTGCTGAGCTCCTAGTCCTATGTGTCCTGTTATAATACCGAAAGCTATAGTGACGTCCTACTTACATCCTTTCAGTAATAGCCTCGTTTTCTCACAGTCTGGATATTCCAAAAGGATTTTCGTCTTCCTACCGATCGTTTCGCTGTTCCATTGTGTTAAATGCGCGTTCGTAGCACTTAACTCGAACTGCGTCGAACTGAAAGGGTTCGGGTTAACTAAGTTTATTGACGGCAGTCTTCTGTCCTACCTGCCAAATCGTCTGCTGTTTTATTGCCTCTTACTCTGCTGTAGCCCGGCACCCAAACGATGCCATCCTCGGTGAAGGTGTTAATCTCCTTCTTACAATTAAAGACTGTTCGTGATCACACCGTCCTGGTTGTTATTGCAAATTGCAAATTTTGCCCATGAACATTCCACTAAGAAACAAGGACAAACCTCCCACATATCAATAAGTGCAGTCCGATTCAAGTCCTCCTTTTTATAGCCTCCTTTTTATAGCCGAGTCCGAACGGCGTTCCGCAGTGTGACACCTCTTTGGAGAGAAGTTTTACATTGCATAGCACCTCACAAATGTTGCCAGCATTAGGAGGGGAAAACCATCGCTGAAATTTTTTTTCTGATGGTCTTGCCAGGATTCGAACGCGGGCGTTCAGCGTCGTAGACGGATATGTTATCCTCTGCGCTACAGTGGCCTCCTGGTTGTTATTGCACTGTTGGCAATAAAGGTGTTTAAACTCAACGTCTTCGCTTTAAATCACCGTGATCGTCCGGGTCTCCACCTGCAGGACTGTATTATGGTCAGGCAGTCCAAAACACATTTCAGTCCCTGAGTTTTCACTGTAGACTCCCAGGCTCACTCTGCTTTGATTCATCTGTGTTGCATGATCTTACAGATGACAATACCAGGGTTCCGTCAATTCAAGACTGTGCCGCCGGCAGCTGTGTTGCGCCCTAGACCTAAAGTGTAGTCTCAGGTATTCGATCGGTATCTCTTAAATGAGAATTTTCTACTCAAGTGAGTGGCAGTGTATATCGAAACTATATACAAATCTAAACCGATTTTCATGAAATTCACTATAAATATCGGTATTTTTGATATTCATAAAAAATCTCAAAGAGCAATTGTAATATCAATAAATAGTGTAAACAATATATATGTATATCAGATACATATTTAAATCTGAACCGATTTATCTTTTTCCACACTTTTAAGTCATATTTGCCCAATTCCATGAACATTGTCCTGCTCTTTGATTTAAACGACTCCTTGGAGTTCAATTTCCCCACTGTGCGGAGTGCCCCAAGGTAGCAAAATTTAGTATAAAAAGTTTAAACGGCGAGGGAATAACAACTGCGATTCGAACACAGGCGTTCAGCGTCATAGTTGGACATGCTAACCTCTGCTCCGCGATGACCTTTATTTGTTATAGCTTTACTTAAAACAACCCAGCGGCGGAAAGTGGTGTGCAGCAGGCTTTTTAAAATGTCTGTACAGGAGTTTGGAGGCATTCCAAAGACATACGCGCCCGCTTTCAAATGTAAACGGCGTGTCATTGGCGAAGAGGGCATCACCCTTTACTTCTACAATTAGCACTTGTATAAGTCCTGTGGAAAGAGTGCATTAACAATGCCTCCTAAAATACCGCTGAAAACAGGCCTCTTTTTCATAATTTTTAGAATCTTTTAAATTTGCGCGGCTAAAGGTAAACAAATGCAATTTTCTATTTTTAGAACAAACAGCATTGTCTTTTGCTTCCGCTGATACTGCATATTTTTTGCCTACTCTTGGAGAGTAGTTATGAATTAGAGTTTACTCTTACTCTTTATGTTTGGGTTGCACTCTCTACATATCATTCATTTGTAGATTATTGATCCTATAAAAGGAGTATTTTTTTCGATTTCGATGAAATTTGGAACAGTGAGTTTTGGTAGATGTATATACTTACACAGTACATCGGACCATATTTGGATATACTTGGTATATGGAACGTTCTCACGATATAGAATGTTGAGCCCAGAAATGAAGCATTCTTCATCCGATTTCGATGAAATGTGGAACAGTGAGTTTTGGTCGTCCAGATCGGATCATATTTGCATAAAGTTTCCATATAGACCGATCTCCCGAAATAGAACGTTGAACCAAAAAGTGGAGCATGTTTTATCCGACTTGAATGTAATTTGAAATTGAACTTTTTTTAAGTCTACCCTGATCCTACCCGAATATGGACTGCCTTATGGGTCTTAAATCCATATATCCTCATTTAATATTCGATTTCGAGTAAATTAAGAACAATGTGATGGACTAGGCCTCCTGCTGTTCGAACCAGCGATGGTGCAATTCGGGTCATTTTCACATATGGCTTCCATATAGACCGATCTGCCGATTTGAGGTCTTAAGCTCCCAAAATAGGCCGAATTAAGATCTCTAGGCCTAGAAGACACATTTTTTACCCGATTTTTTTGATATTTGGTACATTGAGTTACGTTAGACCCTCGCTACCGTGCCAAAGAGACCTATCTCCCAATTTAAGGGCTTGCACCTATAAAAGGTGCATGTTTTACCCGATTTCGCTGGAATTTAAAATAGAAAGTTATATTAGATCCCTTGTCATCTTGACCAATTACGATCCAGATCGAACCGAATTTAGCTGTTATATAAAACGAGCTGCCGATTAAAGGTCTGAATTTAAAATAGCGGTTTTTTTTCTCAATTTCTCTTAAACAATGTTTGTATTAGGCTTCTCTGCACCTAAATCGAAAATGATCCGGATCCGTCAATTTTTGGATATAATATTGTAGATATAGGAAATTAGGATGATGACTATTTATCCGTGGTAGTGGGTATCCAAAGTTCGGCCGTATATATTTATTTGCCACGCTTTAAGCACATGAGTGATTTGAGATATTCTGAATTAGTTTCTATAAACAGGTGTTCATGAAAATTATTTTAGTTTTTATGTTTTTAAGTAGAACCTAAAACGCATAGCTTCTGGATGGCGATTCCAACATTTTATGCAACTTTGATTAAAAATAAAGTCGTGGGATAGAATAAACAAAATGGCGTTTGAAAGCAGATAGAATTCAATTGAAATTTTTGAGGAATATATGTATAAAAACAAAAATGAGGAAGAAATGCAATTTTTGGAAAACGAAATTTATATTGAAAACTTTGTAAGAAAAAATAAAAAAAAACAAGAAAAAGCGTGCTGAGTTCGGCCGGGTCGAATCTTATATACCCTCCACCATGGATCGCATTTGTTGAGTTCTATGCGCAGTATTTCTTTTTAGGCAAACAAAGAATATTGAATAAGAACTGTTATGCTATTGGAGCTATATGAAGTTATAGTCCGACACGGACCATAAATGAATGCTGATCATTGTAGAAGTCATCGAGTAATATTTCAGTTCATTCAGATAAGAATTTCGACTTGTAGGGGCTCAAGAAGCAAAATCGGGAGATCGGTTTATATGGGAGTTGTATCAAGATATTGATCGATTCATGCCATATTATACACGTAAATTGAATGTCATGAGAGAAGCCGTTGTACAAAATTTCTCTTCCAAATCGGATGAGAACTGTGCCCTCTAGAGGATCAAGAAGTCAGGACCCCACATCGGTTTATATGGCAGCTATATCAGGTTATGGACAGATTTTAACCAGTTATTGGAAGTCATAACAAAACAGCTCATGCGAAATTTCAGCCAAATCGGATGAGATAAGCGCGCCCAAGAAGTCAAGATCGGTTTATATGACAGCTATACCAAATTATGAACCGATTTGAATTATACTAAACACAGTTGTTGAAAATGATACCAAAACAGTACGTGCAAAATTTCAAATTGAACGAGAATTGTGCCCTGTAGAGGCTCAAGAAGTCAAGACCCAAGATCGGTTTATATGGCAGCTATATCGAAACATGGACGGATTTGAATCATACTTAGTGCAGTTGTTGGAAGTGATATCAAAACCCCACGTGCAAAATCAGTCAGTCAAATCGGACGAGAATTGCGCCGTCTAGAGGCTCAAGAAGTCAAGACCCATGATCGATTCATATGGCAGCTATATCAAAACATGGAACGATTTGGCCCATTTACAATGCCAACCGATCTACACTAATAAAAAGTATTTGTGCAAAATTTCAAGCGGCTTGCTTTACTCCTTCGAAAGTTAGCAAGCTTTCGACAGACAGATGGACGGACAGACGGACGGTCGGCTGGACGGACAGGCGGACGGACAAGGCAAGATTGACTTACAATGACATGACGATCAAGAATATATATACTTTATGGCAATCCAATGGCAGCCGGTTGTATGTCCCGGATTGACCCGATGAATTTCTTCATCGGCAAGGGCTGCCGCCTCAGTGTACCACATACTGCTACTACTACAACAACATTTACTTTATGGGGTCTCAGACGCATATTTCGAGGTGTTTCAAACAGAATGACGAAATGAGTATACCCACATCCTATGGTGGAGGGTATAGAAATATTTAAATAATTTTTTTTTATTCTTTTAAATTTTCCCAATTCTTTTCTTTTCTAGATAAAAGTGTCCTTTGCCCATTTCGGGTAAAGATGGTTTTCAAATCGGCGCTTTTTTTTGTAAATTTGTTGCTGAGACTACAAATATTGTTTGGTTCCAAAAATTCTTGCATGAGTTTAGGAGGCATATAAAGTAAAAAAACATAACTCAAATGGATGGTATGGGCTTTGCGTTTTGAGAACTCGAGGGGTTTTTTCAATATTTTGATAAAAAAATTGTCTATTTTGAAGTACATATGGCACAGTTGTCATATTTTGTTCACTTAAAATACATCTACATAAAATCCTCTCTACTAAAAATCCTAAAAATAAGTAAATAATTAATAATAGTTCGGCAGGGCCGAGTCTTTTGTCCTCTTACGAATTCCTCTAAAAAATTACTTTTATTATTTCAGTTCGAAATTGAATTATAAAGCAAAAATCAAATCTGAAGTTGATTGTGACTTCTATTGCCTCAAGAAGTCATATCTGGTTGTCGATATTTAAAGAGGCCTATATCAGTATCGCGGTGCCAAATTTCAAGCGGATATCTTTATTCGTTCGAACACTATCGTGATTTCGACAGACGGACTTACGGACATCGAATCAGGAAGTTATTCTAAGCCAATCGGTATACTTTTCAATGGGTCTAGTTCTTCAGGGTATACGAATCAAACTAAAGAGTTAAATCTATTACATCTCATTCATTCATTCAGAATATGGCTATTCTGAGAAGTTGTCTGGAATGACTAGTGGCATTTTCGTTGGCTGACAAAATGCTGTGTTTTAGGCCTTCTATAATGCAAGATGTAACATCAAATTGTAATATCAAATTTCATTAGTGAGAGGGCAACTGTTTTCCGCCACTGTAAAGCTTTTCGATCTGCCAATGTTAACGTAACTTAAAGTGCATAATGTTGGCAACAATGGCCCTTTGCATTGCAATGCTTTGTGTCAGTCGTCGTCACACATGCAATGCGAGAGCGGTGTTGGCAAAAAAAAAGAAATTGTCATACATCATACTTACCAATCTTGGTTAGATAGTGGATGTGGCAATAACAACAAAAGAACCACCAAAAACACAACCAGTTATCATCAGCAGGAGCGACAAAGAAACTAACTCACGCTCATGGACTCATAACGAATACACGCACACACTACGGCCATGATGATAGCAAATACGTGGACCTCTCAAGCAGTAACGAAAACGAAGAGACATTGCCTTGAACTTTAGTGGTGTTATTGATAATAGAGGATATTCTCAGTCATTAAGTATGCGTACACTCATACACACAATCAATGTACGTATGTATACACATAACTTTAATATATGTACTTTCGCCAGAGAAGATGTATGCATATGTGCGATAAAATATATTTCTCATCATAAAATCGTTTGTGATGTGCAATAAAATGAATAACAAATTACGCTTCTATGTTAATATGCCCACACACATACACGCACACAACGTATATCAATCAGACTGATGTACGAGTATTGACTCTACTCTGTCTGTAATAAAATAGAAAGAAAATAGAAAAGTCTTTTATAGGTACTACTATCTGTCTTCAGCCTTCTGGCGAAATCTTTTATGAAAGTCGTATCTAAATTAGACGATATTTTTATGACCACCGAGGTCAAAGAAACGCTTCTTCGTTGTGATTGGTGCACATGGGGCTGTATCATATCTTTTCTCCGATTTTCGACATTCCGAAGAAGTGAACGTGGTACTCTTTCACTGGAAAAATTGACAATAGAAAATGTCTCTAATGGTGAAAAGACATTGCAAAGAGGCCTTTCTCCTTTCGAGGATATCACGTTTCAACATTAATTTTAAAAGCCCTCATAAATGTTTGTGTGCATTGCAGAAATTGCCAAATATTCACAATCTATGCATGTTTGCTTTCTGTTTTTGTTTCTTTTTTTGATTTTTTTTATTGCAAATCGTGACATAATAATTTGCAGTAGACTCTTATTTTGGGCGACAAACATGTAAACTGCCAATTCTTAAAAAAAAATCTTTTTAATTCCAAATATAGACCTATCGATAAGAATTTTGTATTAGCTGCAAATCAAGTGGCATATACGGTCGTATGGGCCTTAGCACCAACTGGAAAGAATTACTTGTTAGGACAAAGTAATCAAACTCGCACACACACACACACACTGGCAAGTATGAATATCTCATAACACTCAGCACTATGCTACATTGTAAATGAGGAGATATACATACATAGACTGGGGAGAGGACACTCCATTTCGCGCCACACACAAGCCACTTATATTAAAGGCTGAGGTTTCATTCATTTACCAAGCGCGTTAATATTAAATGAAAATGTTAAAAAGGCACCTCAACGAGGGCAGCACATGGCCAATAGACAAAACATTGAGAATTTGTGGTTTGTCATGTACAATATAGTAGGAAGAAAGTACATTTCCCCGTAATCTGTAGAGAATTGAGAAATAATCTATGACGTTCATACATAGTGCGTGTTGGTTATTTTACAATAACCTTCTCTATGATGATTGATGAAAAGTGCAGGTATTGTATGTGAGGATCACAACCATTTATTTAAATTATTAAATATAAAATTTTTTTTTGGAGTAGTTGAACATGTTTCAACCATTTAGGAGTCTGTGCCCTCTTGTGGCCCAGATGTAATATAACAATGAAACAAATTGTTAGGAAACAAAAAGTATTGGTGTTAGAAATGACAACGTAAAAAAAAGTTCAGCAAATACAAAATCATGTTCCAAAAAAAAAAAAAAAAAAACATGTAAAAGCGTGCCAAGTTCGGCCTAGCCGAATCATATATACCATGGTGGAGGGATCACATTTGACAAGTTCTTTGGCTGGTATCTGTTTATAAGAAAATAAAAGATAATGGATACAGGCCTGCTTATGAAGAAGTCATTGTGGAAAATGGCGGATAAGAATTGCTCCCTACTGGAACTAGAAAATTAAAATCGGGATATCAGACATTATTTTTCATGTATATTGAAGGTCATAGTATTCTATGTCGTTGTGCAAATTTTCATCAAAATGTCAGAGTTGTAAAAAAGTTCAGTTTTTTTAACTTCATTTGTTGTTGGATTTACATGCAGCTTAGACAAACATGTAAATAGGATTTTTTCTTGATTCATTTTACCAAATATATAATAAAATACTATAGGAAACCTTTTTTTATTCAAAATTATTTTGTAGATTCTAAGTAATTGGTAACAATTAATTTTTCAATGTAAGCTAAAAATATACATGCAACACAAATGCGATCCATGGTGGATGGTATATAAGATTCGGCCCGGCCGAACTTAGCACGCTTTTACTTGTTCAATTACATTTTTATACCCTGCACCACCACTGTGGTAAAGGGTATTATAGATTTGTGCATTTGTTTGTAACGCTAAGAAGAGGAGAGGAGAGCTAGACCCATCGATAAGTATATGGATCTGCTTAGAATCACTTCCTGATTCTATTTAGCTATGCCCTTCTGTCTATCTGTCCATGTATTCTTGTAATCAAGGAAAAGGTCGCATTGTTGACAGATTTTCACAAAATTTTGCATAAGTGTCTTTTTGGTCCAAGGACAAACGCCATTGATTTGAAAAAAAATCGGTCCAGATTTAGATATAGCTCCCATATATATCTTTCATCCGATTTGCCCTTTTAAAGCTGCAGAAGCCACAATTTTGGTCCGATCCCTACAAAATTTTGCACGAAATGTTTTTTAACTACCCAAAATGCTTGAACAATTTTATTGAAATCGGTCCAGATTTAGATATAGCTCCCATATATATATTTCATCCGATATGACCTGTTAAAGCTGTAGAAGCCGCAATTTTGGTGCAATCTCTACCAAATTTGACATGAAATGTTTCGTGTGATGTCCCAATATGTGTGCAAAATTTCATCTTAATCGGTTCAGATTTAGATATAGCTCCCATACATAACATTCGTCCGATTTGACCTATAAAGGCTGTGGAGGTCACATTTTGGTCCGATCTTTACAAAATTTAGCACGAAGTGCTTTTTGTGACGTCCCAAAATGTGTGCAAAATTTCATCATAATCGGATCAGATTTATATATAGCTCCTATGTATATTTCATCCGATATAGCCTTTTAAAGCTGTAGAAGCTAAAATTTTTGTACGATCTTTACAAAATTTGGCATGGGCCGTTTTATTCAACGTCCCCATATGTGTGTAAAGTTTCATAAAAATCAGTCCAGATTTAAATATAGCTCCCATACATATTTTTCATCCGATATGGCCTTTTTAAGCTGTAGAAGCCACAATGAGAGATGGTTTAATTGACATCCCAATACGAGTGCAAAAGTTCATCAAAATCGATTTAGATAAAACTTCCCTATAAATATATCTTTTATGCGTTGCGACTTTTAAGGCTGTAGAAGCCACAATTTCCGTACCTTCGTAAGAAAATCGTACAAGGTTCTATTCGATATTTCAATAGGTATGCAAAATCAAAGTCTTACTTAATTTGGATAAAAGTGATATCTATTAAAAGTTTTACGTATACTCGGTGGTGTAGGGTATACTATAGTGGGCTCCGCCCGAATTTTGCCATTCCTTACTGGTTTTTATATGGAGTTTAACAGTTGTTCACAAGAAACCCCGAATAGAGTACAAACCCTAAGGCAGTCACTCGAAATGTAGCACAAACACTTATTATTGAATTAGAAACGTTGGATTGTTAATGACCCATACAGACCGATCTTTTGATTATACTTCATAGTATCTAAATCAAACAATTATTATCTACTTCATCTGAAATTGATCTCCCGACTTAACTTCCTGTGCCCTTGGAGGGATAGATTTCTTGTCTTATTTGCTTAAAATGGTCGCTTATGACATCCAGCTTCCGTGCATCTACATGGCGCCACTCTTATTCAAATATGATCAAATTTAGAGTTGGTTAGTTCCGGATGGAACTAGTTCATTGTAACTTATCCAAGTAAGGAACTGCTGGAACTAGTTCCATCTCTTTCTTTCTTATAGTTCCATAGTTCCTTTTTATTGCATGATCGCTTTCCTTTTCTCCCTTTTGTTAGTTTGTAGACCATTTCATTGACATGTCATATTTTTCAGCTTCATACAACAAGTAAATAAAAGCGTCAATGTTTGCATTCGTCAACAACTGTGAACGTTGTGATTTGGGTGAATGGAAAATAAATTATTTGTGGCAACCACATTAAATGAATGTGGGGCACAAATAAATAAATGTGGTGGCATCCACATTTATTTTTTTTTATTGTAAACAAATCTAAATTCTTTTGGTGCGCTTCAATTTGTCTTTTTTCAGCATCAATACTTAATAATTGTTTAAAACAAAGTACAAACAATTAACTTTAAATTTAATTACTTAGACAGTCTGAACGTATTTATCTATGTGTTCAAATGAAAACCCTCATTTTAAGGTTCAAAACAAAATTCAAAGATTTTTTTTTTGTTTTGTAAGAAGGAAACAAAAAAGGGCATCGCAAATGAAAAATGAATTAAAAGAACGAACTAGTTCCTTTTGTGGGACGGAACGAAAAAGAGCGATCACTAAATATCCCTTTTTTGGCCCAGTATGTGCCGCAAACACGTGGTGAAAAAACTATGCATTCGTTTGGCTAATCTGGTACACTTTTTTTCACCGATAAAGTACACATTTATCAAAATGTAGCGTTATTTTGTACAAATAAATTCTTTACTATTACTAAATTTCCCATGAACATTCCATCACGGAACAGGGGATACTTCTCTCACTTCTCACACAGGCGGACATGGTAACCTCTGCGCCACGGTGGCCTCAATTCATTACGTGTTGCAAAAAGTGATCAAAGCAATAGTTTTCTTGCAATGAAATCAAAAAGAAAGATATCCAATGCTTTCAATGTCAGCCTGTAAGACAAAGCATTTTTTATGGAAACGATTCGTTTGCATACCGCCCTTAAGAAGTAAGTCGCCCGGGAACATGACAGGTGCGGCTTAAATCCTACTGTAAAAGGTTATAAACTCATTTAATTACACTGGTGATGGAGCACACATTCAATTTGTAGTCCCTATTAATTAGTCACAAATGTTTTTTTTTTTGTGTACAGGATGTCCCTGAAAAATGGAAAACATAGTCCTCAAAAATGATCACAGCATATCTCAAAAATAATAAAAAAAACACGCGTTTCATCATACTATATTATTTTGTGAAGCTGAATGCTGTTTCTTTTCGTTTTGGAGTGGAATTGATGATTTTCATTCATCTCACGCTTTGCAGTTCTCCTTCAGTTACTTGGAAATTGCATTGTTGTGGAAAGAAAAAAAAATGAACGAGTGGCAAACATCCTTCAAACTTTGTTACCTTGTACCCCTCCCGTTACTTCTTAAACGCACCACGTTGCATCCATAGAATCTCTCTTTGTACATTTGTGAGTGCAAGTGTGCGTGTATGGATGCGAGTACCAATATCTCTGCAATATGAACAGAAAGAACAGGAGCAAAAACAGGAGCAGCCAAGCAAAAGCTAACTACCATGATGGCATGTAATAAGCAATTCATGCGTATGCATGAAGTGTGTATGTAGTATGTATATACATGTTTCGTATATTTGTATGTGGAGTAAAGCAGTGTACATACACACTTGTATCTCAAGTGGTGCAGGTTATGAACCTGTTTCCGCTTAGGATGGCTGATGATGATGGTGGTGTGTTTTACGCGACCAGGCGAATTCCCTCAATCTGTGTGTGTGTGCGTGTGTGTGGCTATGTGTATACACATTTACATTCATGTGAATCAATGTTTCTGCCCCCTCCATTTGCCTATGGCATGCCGTTCACCACATGCTCGTTAGTTCGCCCACCGAAAACCGAAGCGGCAAAGCTCGTCGTTCATGAGCTTTTTATCCGTTCGTTGATAAGGAATACAGTGATTTGACGTTTCCTATGAACAGTTTTGGAAATTGCAATTTAGTATCGTCGCGATTGCAGTGTGGATCAATACTCTTTGAAACGGAGGAGCTCCGTGTGCGCTTTTTTTTGGCTTTAAACACTGAAATAGAGAATCTCATTTTCCCCCAATGTCTATGGGTGTGCGTGTATGTGTGTGTATTTGATTGAAAAGGAAGAAAATGCTCTGCCACTTTTTCGGGGGTAGACATGATTGTCCTTCATCGGTTAGAGAAATGTGAAGGAATTTTACACAAAAAAATCCAAGGAATCCCAAAAAGAAAAAATCACAGTGCAATTGTTTAAACAAATGAAAAAGTGAAAAAGGTTAATAATACCAAATCAATGAAAAAGGATAGCAAGTATATGAAACCCAAGGATTTAAGTGCTTGAAAAAATATTATGTAAATTTGCTAGTGCGTTCCTTATAATATATACTTTTTGCTTCAAAGCAAGGAAAAAGGGGAAAAATTATTAATAAAGTTATAAACTTTTCGAATGGCGAATAAAAATATTTTTTTTTCTTTTGTTGAGTAGAGTGGAGATTTTCAGATTCAAATGAAAATTTTCATTTATAATTAATTTTCTTTTTTTGGCACATAGAAAATTTTAGTATGTACAACATGGACGTGCTAAAAAACCTTATCGTGGACTTATTGGCATTGAGATTAGCCAAAGGCAAAAGGGATATTTTTTTGGGATGGTTTTGAAATGAAAAAAATTCAAGAATAGAATTATTATTATGGGGAAAAGTTTCAAACAAATATTCCTAAAATAATAAATGGAGTGCAAATTGCTGAAATTTGGTGTCTATTATCAAATACAAGCGTCCTTATTAACATACATATAAAGGCTATAGCTTTTTTCGTGGAAGAAAGCTTTACGCCAACTCACAGCTAACTTCACTTCAATCAGAGGCTGGTTGCTTGGCTGACAGACAAACAGTCGGCTGGACGGACGAGCGAACTGGTTAGCTGCCAACTGGAGGAAGAAGAAGATGTAGAAAAAAGCTTTCAGCTTGTACTAACCATCAACTTGGGGTGTTAAGATGGTTTCTTGGGACATACACATGCTCATACATATGTAGACACACATACATACATCTGCCTACAAACGCCTTATACATTTTGGCTTACCCGAAAAGTTCAATGAAAGTTGTTGGTGTGACCATAACAAAAAAGAAAAAAAAAAAAACAAACAAAAATAAAAAGCGAGTAGCGGCAAGGCGAAAATCAGCCATTAAAACCCTAACCAACACAACACAGAGATAGCGGATAATCCTAGCCAGCTTTTGCTCTCAGTTATCCATTAGGTATAGGGACACTCGCTCTCCATCTCTGCTGTATGTGAAGTCGGTTTTTTGTTAGCTTTCGCTTTATTTTTATTTTTCTTTTCTTTGTCGTCTTTGAAAGCCAAACAATATGAAAAGAAAATCGCGCAAAATTTACTATAACCAACAAAGTTGTGTTGTTGCCATCAAATAACAAAATAACAGTACCACCAAAGCAACAACAACAGCAAAAACGTCAACTACAATACAAACAAAATGTTCACGGGAAACAAGGCAAGCCGTTAAACTGACAGCATAAAAGAGAGAAACAACAACAGTAAGCGAATCACGAAAGCAATTTGATCAAATTGAAGGCAAAAACGAAAACAACCATAAAACGGTAATTTAACTACAAAAATAAAACAAATGGTCATGAGACCATGTTAGCCATTTAATAGAACAAAAACAAAAAAAAAATACAACCCGAGACAGGAGCATTAAAAAGTAAATAATTCGAAGGGAATTAAATGAATGGTTTTTCATTTGATTCGAATCTAAAATTGCAGTGCATGCATGTCCTCCTAGGCCAATCACAATTATAGTGCAGACAATAAAAACGACACCAACAACAAAAACATTAGAAACTGGAACATGAAATGTAAATACAAAACCCACTAAAGCAAAAGGAAGGCTACATAGAAGCTCCACCGCTGCCTTCAGCACTACCGCCATCACCACCACGAATCGTTAAATCACACAAAATCATTATTCCCGATTTACAATTCGATTCAGCAGTCACTTCAATTTGTTGCTAAGCTGCTTGCGGTGTGGTTTGCTTCCAACAAGGCTCGAAACACGCAAACAACCGTGCGGGAGGAGTAGTAAAGGCCTTTAGGGTTGTCTCCCCACACAAGAGACGCCAGAGGCCAATCAAATATCATCGTAGCAAAATTCCCCCAAAACATATCAGAAGATACCAATCAACTTCTATTTAACCCTGCCTAGAGTTCCAACAAAAAAAAAAAAAAATAAAATAAATAAAAACTATCTAAATTACCTATGCACCCAATATAAATAGAAGTTAAACTCAACATCAACAACAACAGAGTGGGAAAGAAGGTAGCGGGTAAAAACGATTTCCCTTGAAGTACAGCAGCAAAATGGTGGCAAGCGAGGTAAAGCCATCCGTTGTTTTTCCAGTCGTCGAACGAGGTCACAGAAACCAATCAAGAAGAAAAGCAGCGCTATTAGGGCCACCATCAGCAGAACCATCATCGAAAGTCACAATCATCAGCAATACATCAACAGCAACAGCCATCCAAATGACATCGACTTCGACATCTACATCCACATCCCTGGTGTCGTTGCCTTCATTGCCATTAGCATTACATTCGCCCATCGACAGCAGCTTCAGCATAAGCAACAGCAAATCAACAATTCCAAAGTCTTCATCACCCGTTTCGTGTAATCCATTATCAAAACAAGATAACAACAGGCCTCAGAGTCTAAGCCACAAAATTGACACCAACAGCACTACCACCACGACGAATAGTTTTGACCGCTGCCGTGTTAGTTGCAGTTCTTTTAATCGCCTGCAATCCCTATTCATGATTTCTCTGTTGGCCTTAATCCTGTCCTGCTGTTGTTTAACAACATCGGCCGCCTTTCAGTTGGATGGTTCGCAGAGTTCGTTTGCCCAATTTCGCAAATGGTATGTCGGCCTTAATGGTTCACTCGAATTGGAATTTAAAACTGAGCAACCCAATGGTCTGGTCTTGTATTCGGATGATGGTGGCACCTATGATTTCTTCGAATTGAAACTGGTCGAGGGCGCTCTACGGCTGCGATATAATTTGGGTGGTGGAGCTCAGATTATAACAGTGGGTCGTGATCTCCATGACGGTCATTGGCACAAAGTTCAGGTAAGTTAAACATTTGAGATAAACAAAACGTTTATTGCAAAACTTCATTTCTATGTTTTACTCACGGTTCATGACTCGTCAATTGCATGCTCGAGAAGTTCTGTATGTATTTTTATTAATTTTCCTTCTTTCCCCTTAAGTTTTCGAATGTTGCGAAAGCAAACTAGTCTTTGTGAGATCAATCTGCGTCGTGTAAAGGGGTTTTGAGCAGGTTCATTGGCACTATCTTTTGATTTATCACATGGGCTAAAAAGTCCATTGGATAACTATTAAAAAATAATATTTTGATCAAATGTTTACTTCAGATATCAACATAGCTTCCTTCGAGAAAGATTAATGACAATTATTATTCCATAGTTTCTCTTATTTATATTTCAATACATTTTTTTGCACAACGATTAACTTTTGTCTCCAAAATAGTTTCAGCAATCACCTCGTCATTGGAGATAAATCTCTTTTTTTTTGGAACATTCTTCCAGGTTTGCGGAAGCAATTTGAAACAAAGTACTTAAATTTTTGATATGGTGACAACTGATTTGTGAAATGGTGGTCAACTGTGAGCAAACGAGTTAACTTTATCATAGTCAAATGCTAGTGCATTATAAAACCAATTGATTCCTTTGATATCTTTAGAGTATCAGATAACATCTTAAACTTGACTTTTCGATTTTCCAAAACGATTTTGTGCATTTTTTGTTTGTTTTCTGGCCCCTTCTTTTAGGCGACCAAAGCGTCTTGCGTCGTGTGTCTCCGTGCAACCAAGTTTGATGTAAGCGAACCACTTTTCAATCGTTTTTCTCTACGCAGCAGAAATCTGAATAAGATTTATCAAGCCATGCATTGGTTTGAATAATGGTTTCTCCCAAATCAAATATGTCGCAATGATAAATCAAGATGCGACATTGTCTTCAATTCATTGTTTTAACAATCACAAAACTATTCAAATGGACAGATTAAAATAAAATTTCGCTGGTATTTATTAACTAAATTTCCCATGAACATTTCACGAAGGAACAGTGGATACTTCTCTCATATCAATCATATCAGTCAACACGACTTTTGTTTCCTCCGTTTTTGTTGTTGTTGTTCCTATTTCAAATTGAAGAGTTATTTCTGAATTCGTAAACGTTTAGACAGTTTAGGGCCAAAATATCAGCAAAATTCTCATAATATACATATGTCAGAAATGCGCCGTTAAATGCGTTACAATGAAAAAAATATATGCTATAAAGACTGTATCACCAATAATTGACGATTTTTGCAAAGAATCTGTTGCCATGTATTTTTATATCGGGGACTAAGGGGGCGTATAACGTATGAAATATGCAAGCAATATTATCGAAAAGTACACCTACGCACCCATGTCCAAATTCAAATTTTGCCCATGAACATTCCATTTAGGAACAGGGGCAAACTATTTACATGCAATGAGTGCTGTCCGATTCAAGTTTAAGCTCATTGATAGGGGGCCTCCTTTTTACAGCCGAGACCGAACGGGGTGCCACAGTGCGACTCCTCTTTGTGGAGTAGTTTATATATGGCTGCAATACCAAATGTCACTAGGATGGGATAACAACTGCTGCCAATTTTTTCTGATGTAATCGCCAGGATTCGAACCCAGGCGTTCAGCGTCTTAGATGTACATGCTAACCTTTGCGCTATGGTGGCCACGTACATTACATGTAATAGGTTATCGCCAAATCATGGGTGTTATGAACTTAAGGCATCTCTTTTACCACTGGACCATGACCGTAGAAATCAAATAAACTCAAAATAGAAACCGTTTACTCATGGACTATTTCGCGACATGGACTTAATGGCCCTTCTCCTATCTTCTATTGATATCGAGATATTTAGTGGTCAATTGAAGCCATATCGACTTAACGTAGCAAGGAGGATGACTTTACCGTACAGGTGGAAGCACGTGTAGCATGCAAGGGATAATATTCAAGAACCACTTTGACATTAGAGTTGTACGCGGCTCTCAAGATATCGTTCAGATAGGTAGCCACAAAATAAGAATGATGGCTGGATAACATCGGTATTTTTTAAGTTGAATGCTCTATGGTGTGAAAGGCATGGCTCGATTGACTTAAGAATATGCTATGCATATATTATCACCATAAAGAAACCAATCTCTTTATGGTGATAATCTATGGATAGCATATTCTTAAATCAATCGAACCATGTCTTTCACACCGTAGAGCATTCGACTTAAATTTGAGGGAGTGAGGTTATTGAGTGATTGTCGTTCAGCCAGAAATGTGTATTGGTACCACTGCTGTGTTATAGGGTATTTGTTCGAAGAGAGATACGTCTATTTAGAGATATACGGTGTGACTCAGAACCACTTTCGGATAAGATTCAGCTTTGTCCGTCTGTCTGGCCATATTAATTTGCATACAAGGTACAGATCGCAATTTGCTACCAGACTTTGTGCAACATTTAGAGAAAATCTGCTAAGAAATACGCTGACAACGGCTCTAAAAGTAAAAATTGGTTGATGTGGGGTATATATCTGAATAGGAATATGATTTCTATGAATTTCACAGGAATGCCGAGAGTCATAAGGGAATCCTTTTGTGCCAAATTTCAAGTGAATCGGTATACAAATGACCACGTAATTGCAATATTACTCCCAATCGTACGAACAAATATATGGGAGCTATATCCAAATCTGAAGCGATTTTAACCAAAATTCGCACATTTGAGGTAGCCGAAGAACATCGCGCAGTACAAAGTTTTGAGAAGATCGGTTGATAAATGTGACTGTAAAGGCTCTGGAAGTGAAAGTCGGGCAATAAATATATATGGGAGCTATATCTGTATCTGAACCGATTGCTATAAAATTTATCAATAATGTCAAAATTCATAAGAGACTCGTTGTTGGTCTATATCTTTAATGCAGGGTGAGATACAGTTGACCAGTTTCCCCTTCTATAACCTTCAGAGGCTACAACTTTTGATCTTCTGAACCGATTTGCACGCTATCGACCTGTTAACAGAAAAGCTTCCAGGAGGCACTTTTTGCCGCTCTGATAATCTTTTTGGATTCCTTGAACCGTATGTAACACTCTTCCCAATAAATTCCGTTTTTTTACAATGTGCTCTGTTATAAAATCTGCGGACCTTTTTCACAATATTGCGAATCTTCCTGGTTAGTTATATAAAAAGTAGCTTACAAATGTTTGATCTGAGAACTCTAAACCCTTTTTGAGCTTTGCCCTTCTGACCAAGTGATATCACCCAAAGTTGGAATCCCCCACACCTAAGACCATGACCCAGAAACTGTTTCACAGTGTTATTACCCTAGTGAAGAAAGTAAATTTGATTTAATTTTGAAGGCCTTCTATTAAACAACTAACCAACTAACGACGCAAAAATGAAACTATCGATAGTTGCCAGCTCTACCTCTCACCAGGATCACTCAGTTTTGTATATAATTTTCTTCCCAATGACTTGTAGTCCTCCCCCAGAAAATCGGTTAGTTACACTAATGTATATCCCCCATCCAATGGTTAAATCCGCAAATTTGCTTACAAACCATTTTATATATCGATGGCTTATAGCTGCAATATATTTTAGCCGATATGCGCTTTTATGACAGCAGTAGCCACAATTTAGGGCCTGTATATATATAAAGTGGTATATAGTGGTATAGGATATAATATAATCGGCTCTGTCCGACTTTTACTTATTTTCTTTGGTATTAGATCTACTTGGCCCTTCATTGCACCCATTTTTGAACTTACTAATTTTCAAAAAGGAAAAATTGCGTTTTTGCCCAGGTGGTGGCAACTCTGTATTTAGAAATCATCTGGTTGTTGTTAGTCGTGGTGTTTATTTATTTGATTTTTTAAACCAAATTATGAAAAACATAGCGTGGTAAGTTCGGCCGCGCCGACTCTTAAACACCCTCCACCATGGATCACATTTGTCAAGTTTTTTGCCCGGGATCTTTTTATAGGCAAACAAAGAATATTGGATAAGGATTGCTTTGATATTGGAACTATATAAGGTTATAAACAGATTCGGGCCATACTTGGCTTGGATGTGGGAGACCATAGTAGCTGCCATTGTGCAAAATTTCAACCAGATTAAGAAGTAAAGCCGGGAGATCGCTTTAAATGGGAGCTATTGGTTGCCCAAAAAGTAATTGCGGATTTTTTAAAAGAAAGTAAATGCATTTTTAATAAAACTTAGAATGAACTTAAATCAAATATACTTGTTTTACACTTTTTTTCTAAAGCAAGCTAAAAGTAACAGCTGATAACTGACAGAAGAAATAATGCAATTACAGAGTCACGAGCTGTGAAAAAATTTGTCAACGCCGACTATATGAAAAATCCGCAATTACTTTTTGGGCAACCCAAAATATCAGGATTTGAACCGACTTGCACCATAGTTAGCACAGTTATTTAAAGTCAATACAAAACATTTCATGCAAAATTTCTGCCAAATCGGAATCTCTAATATTACGCTGCACTTTCTGTATTGCAGTATTGAGCGGTGGCTTAGCACATAATTAATATACTCTACTGCAAACCATTATACGGTTGCCGTATGATCAGCTTTTACGACTCCTGATAAAGTGAGGAAATAGTAGTGGCAAGAAAAAATGGTGTTTGGGATCATAGTGCCAATAGTTTTCGTGCAAGTTTTCTTAGAACTTGTGCCGGATAGAACAGGTTTGACTGTCGCAAAAATTGGTCCACCCTAGTATGCATTCATAGGGTTTGATACTTTTAAAGACGCACATACGTAAAATAGATGTGTATTTTATGGGACATGTTTTTGTTTTTTTTTTTTTTGATTTGGTTAAAGTCTGCAATAAAAAGTCATTGTCGGAAACAGGATTGTTTGCATATGATGTGTCTTTTCTTCAGACATACATAATATGTCAGAAACAGAAATATTTTTTTTTTTTTTTTTAATTCATTTTTATTAATGCTTTCTATCTTAGTATAGATATTTACATTATTATCGACATTATTTTGTATATTATAATTACTAATGGTGCCAACCCAGTGGTTGGCCCACGTATAAAATTTATTTATGCATCATTAAAGTGGAGTTAAAAATTTACAGTAGGTCTTGCGGTGCTTTTCTTTTGAGCCGCTTAAATGTTTCAGTGTTCCTCATCAGGTTTGTTGCTAGTGGGTTTGGATGTTGTTGAATTCTCAATTTATAATTTTGGAGTTGTGACAATACTTCTTCCTGGACAGTTTTTATATTTAATTCCTCGTGTAGTCGCTTATTAGTTATGTAGTATGGTGCACCTGCAATTTTGCGTAATGTTTTTGATTGTAGTTGCTGTAGTAGTTTGATTGTTGTATGTGAAGCGGTTCCCCATAGCTGGATACCGTATGTCCAGATTGGTTTTATAATGCATTTGTATATAAGTATCTTATTTTCTAAGGATAACTTGGAATTTGGTCCAATCAGAAAATTCATTTTTTGTAGTTGTATATCACAAGCTTTTCTTTTTATTTTTATGTGCGTTTTCCAAGTTAGTTTCTTGTCCAAGTATAGTCCCAGATATTTCGCCTCATTCGCCTGCGGGAGTTGGACTTCATTCATTTGAACTGGAGGGCAGTTTCCGTGGTTAAGTGTGAATGTTACGTGTATAGACTTAGTTTCATTTGGTTTTATACGCCAGTGTTTCAGCCACTCGCACAAAGTATTTAGGTAGGTTTGAAGCATATTGCTTGCTATTTGTGGATTTTTATTAACAGCTAGCACAGCGGTGTCATCAGCGAATGTACCCACCACTGCGTTCTCTGTCTGTGGTAGATCAGATGTGAACAAGATATATAAGATTGGGCCCATCACACTCCCCTGTGGTACCCCAGCTCTGACAGATTTTAAATCACTCATTTCATCGGCCTCTTGGACGAAGAACATTCTTTTTTGAATATATGATTTAATTAATAGATAGTAATTTATTGGAAGAAGTTTCCTTGCCTTGTAGAGAAGACCCTCATGCCATACCTTGTCAAAGGCTTGCGAGATGTCTAAAAATGCGGAAGTACAGTACTGCTTTGATTCAAATGCAGAATTTATGGTTTCCACTAATCTGTGGATTTGTTCAGTAGTCCCGTGATTCTTTCTAAATCCGAATTGATGATTTGGTATCAAGTTATTTTCCTCAATTATTGGCATTAATCTCTTAAGAAATAGAGATTCGAATACCTTTGAAATTATTGGCAGTAGGCTTATTGGTCGATATGATTTGACTTGATCGGATGGTTTTCCAGGTTTCTGGATCATTGTGACTTGGGCAACTTTCCATTGGGGCGGAATGAAGCAGCGCTTTAAACAGGCATTGAATATGAACGTAATGAAGTCAGTACCTTCTTTAGGGAGTTCTTTGAGTATTTTAGGGGTTATTAAGTCATAGCCAGGAGCCTTACCAGGTTTTAGAATCTTTATTGCATGTGAGACTTCGGCTTTTGAAATTTTCTTTATTGGCAGGTCAAGCTGATGAGGTTCATTTAAGAAAGTTTCCAAGCATTTGGGCGGTTCTTCCGAGCTATTTGGGGTGAAAACATCGTATAAATGATTGGCAAATGTGTAGGCTTTTTCTAAGTTGCTTTTTGTCCACGAGTTACCAGACTTTCGAATTGGGTAATTGATTTTTGGCTCATTTTTGAGTTTTTTCGTGATTTTCCATAGAGAATAGTCTGTTGACTTTGTTGGCCCAAGATTTTGGATTTCTTGTTCAATATGGTTATTATCTACGCATTTTAATAACTTTTGCAAATCTGCAGTTGCTTTATTAAGTTTTCGTTTGTTCTCTGGTGATTTTGTTTTTTGCCAACGTTTTTTCGCCTTGCGCTTTTCTTTAACTTTTCTCTGTATAAAGGCAGGGTATTTGTATGATTCTATGAAACTTTTCTTGGGTGTAGAGTTCCATGAAGCGCTCTGTATAGTTTGCACTAGGTGGTCTACGGCGTAAGAAATGTCTTGATCTGATTTTAAAGGTAAATTTTGATGTAATGTTTTGCTGACTAGGTAACGAAAATAATGCCAGTTAGTCTTATTATTGTGAAGTTTACATTTTTGATCTTGGGGTATATGCTGTGCGTGCAATGATAGAAAGACTGGTGTGTGATCAGAAGACAGATCGTGGCTTGAAAAACATTTTTCGGAGCCAGCCGAAATCCCTTTGGAAACGCAGAAATCTATAAGATCTGGGGTTCTATTCAGATCTGACGGCCAATATGTTGGAGAATATGGTGAAATAACCCGAAGATTAAGTTCTTTTATAGCCCAGTATAACTGTCGGCCTTTCGGCGTATTAAGACGTGATCCCCATATTGTGTGCTTGGCATTGTAGTCTCCACAAGCTATGAATTTGCTTCCTAATGTCTTAAAGAAATTAATATAATTTTCTTTTTTGATGGTATGTTTTGGTGGACTATAGATTGATGACACTGTTAAAGGTCCTTGCATGCTTTCTACTATGATGTTTGTTGCCTGAATTATATCGGAGCTGTAGTGGGTTCCTTGGTGATGCTTAATGGATTGCTTTATCAAGATTCCTGAACCACCACGTGCCATTCCAGATGGGTGCATAACGTGGTAAAAATCGTATTGGGGGATACAAAAGTGATGCTTGCTGGTAAAATGTGTCTCTGACACAAGAAGTATGTCTATTTGATTAGAAGACAAAAAGTTTTTCACTTCTAAGGTATGTTGTGCCAGACCGTTGGCATTCCAGAACACTATATTAAGAAAGTTCATTATTAGATTTGTGTTAATTTTGAAGTTAGACTCATAAGAAGGCTTGTCATCTGCTGCATAAGTGTTCCTAAATTGCTTAACATTTCATGTATTTCGGATACTTGCGGACTTCGATCCGTTTGAAGATTTTGTGGCTGAATTTGGGTGTTTTGTTGTGAGGTTTGCGGAAAATCTGTTCTTCTAGCAGCGCTTGAATATGTGGGGTTCGTCGTCAAAGTTCGGGTTTCAGGCTGTTGACTCTCTCTCGTGTTTCTAAGAGAGGGGTAATGTTGGGAGTAAATTTGCTTATAAATTGAACATCCTTTATAATTTGCTGGGTGATTACCATTACATAAGGCGCACTTTACCTCGTCTGCCCAGTTTTTGCGTTCGCATGATTTTGATTCATGGTGTCCAGCACACTTAATGCAGACTGATTTTTTCTTGCAATATGACTTTGTATGGCCGTATTGTTGACAGTTTGAGCATTGAGGGACTATTTTCTTAGGACGCGGAGGCTCAAATCTAATAACGCATGACATAAGTTTTGTTACGGAATATATATCTTTATTGTTGGGCTTGGTGCTCAATTCGACCTCAAACAGAGGAAGCGGAACCTTTGTATAACGACTTCTTATATTCCATATATTTTTGACTTCATGTCCAAGTTGGGAGAGCTCGTTTTTCAAGTCGTCTATATTTGCTGTTGAGTGCATATTTCGCAAGATTACTTTAAATCCCCTTTCAGATTTTGGTTTGTAAGTAAAGAACTCAGTGTTTTTCTTTTCTAGTTCACCAATAATTTTTTTATAAGTTTCGTGGTCTTTTGGCATTATCTTGACCTGTTCATTTCGCAGGGTTTTTATTTCAAATTGGTTTGGAACAGTTTGTTTTAGCATGGATATTAAAGGTTGTATGTTAGCAACCTTCTCAACAAATATAGGCGGAGGTTTGTAAAGAATTTGAGGCGGATTAGAGTTGGGTTGAGACCCGTCGTCATTATCCAGATCCGCATATTGGTTGGCAGTTTGAGGAGTCTTACTCAACCAATATTTTTGGGTAGTGGCTTGTTTTTTGGTGTTATTATTAATAACATGCTCTGGGCTTTCGTTTGCTCGCTTGTTTCGTCTGACTGTTTGCCATTCGTAGGGCGATGCTACTGCACTGTTGCAGTTTTCGGAAGAATTTGGAGGTTGAGAATCAAAACGACCTATTTCTTGTTGGAGCTCTTCTTCATCTGTCTCAAATGATTCAGTTTGCTTGTTGAGTTTGAACTTTAAAGATTCAACATCTCTTTGGAGTTGACCACAAAGCCTTTCATATCTTTCATTCCTTTCAGACAGTTCGGCGTTTATCTTTTCTAGTTCTTGTAATTTGTTCAAGCGGAAAGAGCCAATGCTGTTGCGGGGGGTTAATGACCCTGTATTCATAGTGTATTTGATCTAACACCGGGTGACTCACGTCGATAATTCAGTACTAGTGTATAGCAAGGACACACACCATTTATACTACATTATCCAACCGATATAGATCTCGACAACTACTTTCAGATGCAACCCTGTTAAATAAGGTGTTGGGTAAATGCAACTCGTAGCCAGTATTTGGGTAGAAGAGAACAGCTGATACCGTCAAATTTATTGACAAAGTATACTGCTGACAGACCGTGATATTTGTCTCTGTTGTTCCTTCCAGTGGATTTTATATTAATTTATTGCCTTTGGGCTTAATTTAAAACGAAGTTAATTTGTAAATTGCGTGTCACTCACCGCCGTTTACGTCTATAATTGAGTGAAGGGGTGTTCCTGAGGAATCCAGCTCCAATACAACAACCATCCACTTACAACAAAACGCCTCCAACAGTGATGTATGTTTGTTTTTGTCGCAGCAACCAGAAACACGTCCGTCCGGTAAGAAAGGATAAATCAAACGTCACTTCAGAATATGAAGGCAAAGGTAAAATTAGGATAATTTAAAATTTCCGACAAACCTTTTATCAGACTGAAAAAATCGTGTTTATATTCTATTAAAAAAGTCGTCTGCTAAATTTCATCCAAAGCAAGCGATCACTGCGAGTTCATTTACAATATATTGTACAAAATTTTCCTTGGTATTTTTCTTTCCTCTGTGTCAGAGCTTTAACTGAATACCACATTCCATTAACTCACTCACTTCATATATATTGTTTCAGGGTTGGGGATGCTGCCCGCAATCCAAAAAGACACAACAAATTAGCTTAAATCGCTTCAACCATCATCGTAATCAGGCGGCCCATGTCCGTTGGGATATTTCATCATGATAAGCGTACTGATTGCTTCATTATCTCAGTTTGGGGGGCTTTGGAAGTGAGATGTTCGTATCATTAAATTTAGTTCATACATTTTGGACTACAACGCTTGGGTAATTATTGGGTAAATACACAATAAATACCATTTTTGGGTATTACTTTGGATATTTATAATTTTGCCGATATCTTGGACATACAAATTTTTATTCTTTGTATATAAACCTGATGTTCTAATCTCTGATATAGTGTAATGAGCCTATAAAAGGAGCCTTTTTCATTCGATTTCAATGGAATTTGACAGCAAGTTCTTCATGGACTGATCATTCAATTGTTTTGTGCTGAAGATTTTGAAGAACAATTTGTAGCTTTGAATGACTACCCAAAGCTCACAAATGCTTGAAGACACACTGGAAAAAAGTTGAATCTCCACTCAACATTGCCCGGAGCAACCACTGCCACAATCATGTGATAAAAGTTATGCAAGACTTATATAACTCTTGTCGTAGCAAGGACAACCTCCCACTAAGATTCATCCTCTCAAATGACAAAGTGGATATTTAACTTCCTTGAGTATTTGATAATGTTACATATATGTGGCTCTAAAGCTTGTTATTAATTATATAACTGCTAACAGTGACTTCAAAATATTGCAAGATAAAAATTTTAAAATCATTTTTTGCGTGAGGTTTTTTTTTTTTATCGAATCACCTTCATTTGGTCTAATCTGAAATAAAAACTCATCAAAATATGATACAGCGATCTGAGGTTGTAAAAAAGTCACCCTAATGTGCTATATGGTAGTTATATTCAAATATGTCCCTATTAAGATCATATGCGACATTATTAATAAGCTTTTAGTCGACTACGGATCTTAAATCGGTAGACTAAGGATGTTAAATCTAATTTAGACTTTAGTACTTTTTATGAGCTCAAGACCCTAAATCAGAAGAACAGTTTATATAGCAGCCATATTCAAATACAATCCGTTTGTCCGTTCAGTAACTTAACCCGAGTATGGAAAAAACATGAACATGGGCAAAATGTTAGCTGAATATTCAGCTTGTTACAATTGACGTACGGATAGACATTGGTAAATTGTTTATTCGTCAATATGTAAAAATATACATTAAAGTTCCAAGAGGAATATTTCGATGTGTTGCAAATGGAACGACAAAAAGAATATGCCCCTTTCATTTGGTGGTGGGTGTAAAAAAACCTAAAATTGAGGCAATTTCTAGTGCTGCAAATTTTATGGAATTCATTGGGAGACGTTTGTTTAGATTCATTAGATTTCATTTTTTTTATTATTATTATATACTTATTCGAATTGGCTGACATTGTACACAGGTCTCTAACATATAATTTAATTGTGGTCCGAACTGGACCATATCTTGATATCGCTCTAATAGCAGAGAAAATCTTTTCTTTTATCCTCTTTTTGTCTAAGAAAAAGAGATGCCTGGAAAAGAACTGGACAAATGCGATCCATGGTGGAGAGTATATAAGATTCGGCCCAGCCGAACTTAGCACTCTTTTACTTGTTCTTCTTCATTCTTTGCCTAGTACTTCAATACTGTAACTTATAAAGAAAATCGTTTAGTTTAATTTGTCGACAATAACATCGTTTGCACTAACTCTGTGCTATTCTCTAATTCCTCGTTAACAAAAATCGTTATCTTTTTTTTCCTTGGCAACTTTACCCGAAAACACAAAAAGCACAAAGAGGAAGTTAATTTTCCTTATTTGAACTTAAAATACTCTAAAGCCATTGTAAATAAACATCTTTATTTCTTTCGTTAAAGTGAACACCAACACAAATAACTTTTCATCGTTTTGTTGCAGATTTTCTATTAGCGAAAAACAGCTGATTTTCTTGATGTCTATTAACGATAAAAGTGGTTACTGAATACCAAATTCGTCAACTTACTTTTTAACCAAACATTTTGTAGAATTCCAGTACAGGAGACAGATTCCAGACGTACTTGAGATTGGTGAGCAATAGGTCCATGCATACTTCTTCTGGCTTTCAAGAGATTCAATCCATTCGCTTCTGATAGTGACTAGTTGCGTAAGTAGTTCTTGAGGGCTACAATAGTTATTCAGCTTCTTTTCAGGCGGCGTTTAGTTTCCTCTGACTTCGTCGGAGATTTCTTTTCAAATTCGGAGATCGATGTCTTTGGCATTCCTTTCTCTCTAATAAGGGTGTCGACACTAGGTGATTGCGCTGGTGACGGGTGACAAAAGTTCTGTTACAACAAATAACAGAACTTTTGTGGAAGCTACTGTAGTCGAGTTAGTTGGAACGTCTGCGAATAACTTGACTGCTTTCTCTTTATCATCTTGTAATCGAAGTGAAATTCCTTCAGCTAAATGGATGGAAATGTATTTCTTGTATTGAGTCTAGTTTATTTTCACTTCCAGAGTCCAGCAGAGTGAGAATCTTTGGAGAGTGATCCGATGAAAGGTCTAACGATGGATGAACTGTCATGTTTTCGCGTTTTTTATTTCTTACTACTACGAAGTCAATTAGGTCTGGTGTTTTGAAATAGCGTACAGCTTCGAAGATGCTATTGCACTCTAGAGTTGTCTGCTTCTAGTTAGGTAGTTAGGCGTGAGCTCCTAAATGTGTGTTTAGCATAATGGTCTCCAGCTGCAATGAATTTCGGCCCCAGGGTCGAGAAGTTTTTTTATAAATAGATATTTGTCAATGTTGTATCTTGGAGCACAGTAGATCGCCAATATAACAGATTTATTATAAGTGACGTTGATCCAAGTCTAACAAAAGGTTTTATTGTGATGATAATTGACAAATATGGTCATTATATCATTTATTCATCAGCTTGTGGCATTAGTGGCATCTGTGGCATTTAAGTTGCCGATAAATTCCATAGACACTGGCGGTGGCTGTTCCATAGCGCCACAAGCACACACTCGAACTCGAAATCAAAAGCAAAACAAAACAAAACGAACCACATCATAGCAGCTCTCAAGTGCTAAACAATCGTGCCTCGTGCCTCCCTCGATGATATCTGTGTTAGGGCCGTGGGGGGTTGGCTGCTGCTCACCTTGACCATTTCCATTCTTTTGCCATTTTGGGGATGAGGTAGGGGGCGGCAGTGGATAGATTCTAAGGCATAAAAATGTTTAACATCCGTTTGGCTCGATGTCAAAAGAGTGTCATTGATTTTATTTCTTGGCTTTAGGATGATGCTGCTACCATGGAGATTTTTGTGCGCGCTGTGCCTGTGCTTATGGCATATTGTGCGAATGCTCGTACGCTTGGTTTTCCAGACTATGAATTCTCCACAAGAATAAACATTGTTGACATTTTTCTTTATACCAGACCCACACAACACACATACACAAGTGGCTGGCGGTGGGTGGGCTGTCGATGGTGGCCCCAAAGAAAAATTCCATCAGTTGATCCATCATTAGCCCAAGAAGATGGAAAAAATGGCAAGTGCATTTTTGGCTATTATTGCCATGACATTAGCAAAAGAATCCCAGATAATAACTACCTGATTTACTTTTATGCCATCATTCTGCACTGAAGTGAGTGAGTCTGATTGTGTGTGTGTGTAGGTTTCCTCATCGTCTCCCTAGATTAAAATGCTATTGAAAAATAACCTTAACCTTTGTAAGGGATTATGTTGATTGAATTGTTAAAGTAGTTCTATGTTACAGGTTGGTAGAGCATAGGAGAAAGAGGGGGCCAACGGAAATATTATAAGGCAGAGTGTAAACACAATTTTATACTACAATGTCTTTTGTTTGCCAAGAAATTGTTAGAATGCAAACGACAGCAAGAGGATTTATGAAGGACATTTGTAAACAAATGAACATTGAAATACAACTCATAATTTAAGTTTAAAAAAAGTTAAATAAAATAAACGGACAGCTTTTGGAATATCTAAACATAAAGAAATCGTAGATGCAGAAACGATTAGGTTGGAACCATGACTGATGATAATTGTGACCACATTTAATGATATAACCTGCGCACAAACTATAATCCTGCTTGCAACTATTGAGGGTGTGCTTTTAATTTCATTCTATTCAGAGTAAAATTCCTTAATATGCATATGATTTGTTATAACTAGAGTCCTGATTTTTCTGAATAAACTTTATTTTCTCATCCATTATTTCGCAAATGTGCTGGTAATATTGAATAAATTTAATTTTAATTCCGATTCCGCATAATTGTTTAGGTTTTTCTAATGATAGGCTTTAGTGGTAAAGAAGTTATTGTGTCATATTATTGTGCCTAAATATCCCAACTCAGATCAAAATCATGAAACGAATGTTATTTGACCGACTATCGTTAGATCCGAACGAATTGAGTGAATTTATTCCATTTTACCCTAATTATCTCTTAAACTTTGTGATTAGGTAATTTATTTTTCCGCCCTTTTCCATTTCCCGGGAAATATTTTCCAATCCCCGGAATATTTTCCAATTCCAATTCCTAACAAATTATCATTATCCCCTTGTTTAGAGAACTCGCAAAACTAAAGATTTCTTAGCATAATATTTAGCATAGCCTAACATATCAATGTTTGAATGCATGTTCTTATCATATAGTAAAAGGAATGCCAAGCGATCCCAAATCCTCAAAGCGAAAGACGAAGTGGATATAGGATAAACAAATTTTCGTTTTATGATTTCTAAACCGCAACTTGGGGATGTGTTTTATTTATATTGACATTTCGTTTATCCATAGGATGGGAGTATACTAACTTCGACCTTTCGTTTACAACACCCCGATATATCAGTGTGCATGCATGTTCGATCGTCTTGATCTGTTATAAAGAGTTCGAACAAATGGGCTAGAAATTTCGCAGACGTATTGACGTAGAGTTGGGATGGGAATTGCAAATAGGCCGATAATTCGATTTTACTCTTTGAGCCCCTGGCAGTCTCAATTTTTATTTAATTGATTGAAATTTGCTATATAAAATACACTGATGCCCTCCAACACCCATACGATTCGTTGGGCCGTTCGACTTCTTTGGTGACTAGAAATTTAAATATTTATTAAATTTGGCTAATGTATGATCAACAATGGTTAATGAAAACTAAGGTTATTTTCGGTTGATTTTAAAAGGCTGAATTTTTCCAGGGAATTTCTGGAATCAAAGTCAAAAGAATTCCCTAGACGGGATGAACATCTCTATTTGTTTAAAATGCAGTAGTATTGATTTACCTGCCAATCTAAGAGCGCATTTTATATTTCTGCTAAAAATTAAAAAAAAAAAACTCTTTTAAAGGCCAATTGTTTAAGTGAGAATTTCATTTAACGGCCAACCATATCTGAAAAAATCACAATTTTCAATAAGATCTTTTTATTTGCCAACTACAAAATATAAAAAACAAACCATTAGTCATGAGAAAGTCGTCATACACTTACACACACACGTTGAACTTTTTTGAATGGACAAAAACCGGTGTTGTTACTCATACATCAACAAAAAAGTAAAAAAGGATGTGACTGAATATTTGACTTAAAAGCCCTTTTTATGGCAGGTAGGCGAATCGGATAACTGCCACTTTTGGTCGTTGGTCAAAACTACTATGCAATCTGTAAAGATACATTTTTTCTCATGCCTATACTATTGGTAATACTAATAATACAGTAATACTATTGGTATTACATTTTTTATTATTACTGGTATTAAAGAAACAATATGCAAGTGCCTCCCCTGCGTATGATTGTCGCAAGTATACAAGTAATGGTGTTCATACGCAACAGTGTCTGTCGAAGGGTATTCGTTAAGCATTTAAGGTGCCATAGGACTATGTTTCAAAAGCCAAACTTCCGAGAAAGGTGGAGTGAGTTAAAAGTCTGGAGCCGTTCAAAACCTCCTTAACGCACATCAAAAGCGATCATGACATTATGGGGCTGCAAGAAAGGAATTGAGAAGTAAACAAAGACACTGGCATCCAATTGGGGAGCAGTCTGAGGCTGTATACGCTCCAAAAGGCGATGTGAAGTTTGGTCCCTCGAAATAACATCCCAAATAAACAATGAAACAAGTAAAAGCGCGCTAAGTTTGGCCAGGTCGAATCTTATATACCCTCCTCCATGGATCGCATTTATCGAGTTCTTTTCCCAGTATCTCTTCTTAGGTCAAAAAAGAATTAAAGAAAATAATTGCTACGCTATTGGAGCTATATCAAGTTATGGTTCAATTGGGACCATAATAGAATTGAAAGTTGAAGACCATAGTGCGAGAAGTCATTTCAGCAAAATCGAATAATAATTGCGCCCTCTAGAGGCTCAAGAAGTCAAGATCCCATATCGATTTATATGGCAGCTATATCTGGTATAGACCGATTCGAACCATATTTGGCACAGTCGTGGAAGTAACAAAACACCTCGTGCAAAATTTCAGTCAAAATCATATAAGAATTGCGCTCTTTTGTGGCTCAAGATTCTAGATGGGTCTATATAGCAGCTGTATCACACCCATAGGAAAAAGTTTGCTGGAAATAGAAAAACTCTGTCTGGTAAATATTATTGTAGAAGTTAATTTTGCTGCTTTTGTAGCAGTAGTTCTGCTATTACAGCAGTAGAACTGCAATTTCAGAGTTGCAGGCTTACTGCTGAAAAGTCTGTTGCTTGCTGAAAATGACTGCTGCTTAATTATGAAGGGGATGTTAGAAGAAAAAAATATATCGTATATGTTAATGTGTGTCTCAGTGGATGTTTATAATCATCACCGAATGTATACTTCCCATAACTTTTTTTCTTTGAATTCAGATACAAAAGGCCATAGCTGTCATGTGCACATTAGTAGAGCCATATAAAAAAAATGAGTGCTAACACAGTCACGTTTCTAAATGTATCCCAAAGGACTATAAATGGATCAAGTAGCTTCTTTACAGTAATGTTCTATTCTAAAAAGTGTCTAAATAATCAAAACAAGTAACAAGCAACCATAAAAAGTAGCATACAACTTTTTTTTGCAGGCTTGTGTACGCAAAACAACAGATTTTGTTAGTTGAAATAGCATTAAGAAATGTTTGCTGAAACTGCAGTAATTTCTGCTTTCCACATTTTCAGCAGACAATAATTGAATAACAAATTTGGTTGAGAGCAGGTTATGGACCGATTTAGACAATACTCAAAATTTCAGCCAAATCGGATAGAAATTGCGCTATGGTTTATATCACAGCTATATCAGGTTATGAACCGATTTCAACCATACTGAGCACAGTTGTTGGAAATCGTAAGAGAATATCTCATGCAAAATTTTAGCCAAATTGGATCAGAATTGCACCCTCTAGTGGCTCAAAAAGTCGATCAAGATCGGTTTATATGGCAAACAACCTGACAAGGTCAATTACTAAGGTGTGATCTTGGACAGGAAATTGAATTGGAAGTTTCACATTAAGAGAAGGCTCACATATGTTGACTGGGAAAATGGATTGAGGATGGGAGCAGCTCATACCATCGCGGTATATTCGAGGCAACGATATGAAACCTGGAAGGAAGGGAAGAGGTTTCTGATCGGAGACCTGAGATGAACCTTGAAGTCGAGTGCGAGGCACTGCTGCCATCGACACAGTCTATTATTGCCATCTGGAAGATCATATTACACGGATGGATCAAAGCTAGAGAACAAAGTGGGGCTGGAGGTCTACATTAAGAACCCAGGGACTGAGATCTGTTTTAGACTGCCTGACCATAATACGGTCCTGCAGGCGATTATTCGGGCGATCACGGACAGCGAGTGGACGTGTGGTGCTAACGAGGACGTCGAGTGTGAATATCTTTACCGACAATAAAATTGCAATAACAACCAGGACGGCAAGGTCATGAACAGTCTTGCAGTGTAAGAAGAAGTTTAACGCCTTCTCTGAGGATGGCAAAATCTACATCGTTTGGGTGCCGGGCCATAACGGAGTAAGAGGAAATGAAAGGGCAGACGGTTTGGCGGTGAAGGTCAGAGAACTACTGTCAATAAACTTGTTTAAACCGAAGCCTTTCGGGTCGACGCACTCCGAGTTAAGGGAGTGGGTGACGAATGCGAAAATCCTATGGGGGGATCCAGATCGTGAGAAGACGAGACTATTAGTGAAAGGAATTAAGAAGGAGGTCATGACATGGAATATTCTCTCCTCCCAAAAAACAGGTGCTGTAGGCAACTTGTATTTCCTGCTGAAAAGAACTACTTCTGTCTTGCAAGGATTTATACCTATACCACTTTGGGTAGCCCACTTCGCTGTTGCACCTAGAGCTTCCTGAAGTATGCCTCTTAGAGTGCTGGGAAGCTTTCCCCTAACTGCCATTGGCACGTCATCAGCAAACGCGACCATTGACACCTTTTTCTTCTAGAGATGATAATATATTGTTAATGGCTTTATTCCAAAGTAGAGGAGACAATACACCTCCTGGAGGCGTTCCTCTGCTGACCCATCTTTTAAGATCTACAGATCCCAAGCCTGCCGTAATGCATTTTTTAGTATGTTAGTTATTAAAAAACTTTCTAACGGTAGAGTTGATGCCAAGAAACTCCATCTCCTTCATGGTTGACCTCGGTTTTGCATTATTGAAAGCACCTTCAATGTCAAGAATTGCTACCATTGTAAATTCCTTGACAGCGAGAGCCGACTAGGTCGGGAAATGCTGTTTCAGTGGATTTGCCTTTATAATATGCATGCTGCTGCCGCGATAGGTGATCTTTGCCCTAAGATATGTTTCTATCAACCTTTTCATGAGTCTTCAGCATAAAGGATTACAGAATAATAGGAGGACAATCTTTCGCCTTCGTGCGGTAAGGTTTTCTCTGCTTTCGAAATGAAAATGGGACCTTCATGTCTCTCCATCCCATAGGCATATATGCCATGCTGATACAAGCAGAGTATATGTCCCCACAGCTTGTAATTCAACCAGGACCTGGCGACTTAAAGGAGTCGAAACTTCTTATCGCCCAAATGATTTTCGGCCCAGGCGCTGTTTCCCTAATAACCTCCGACGAATGCATATTTGTGGCAACCTCTTCTGGCGCCACGTTGTCCGTTGGAGAATTTTCCGGGAAATGTGTGTCAACGAGTAGTTCTAGTGTTTCCTCACTAGACATTGCCCATACATTCTCTGACTTCTGAATATACCCCACCGTAATAGGTCTCGAGGACAGAATCTTCTTAGCCAGAGGCCTCAGATGTATCCTCCACGGAGCGGCAAAATTTTACCCTGGATATATTCTGAGATTTCTCAGCTCGCCTCGTTTATTTTCTAAGCCCAGCTCTTGTGGCTTTCGCCCTGTTGAAAAGTTTTCTGCAGTCCTTTCTTAGACCAACCATCTCTGGGGTCCACCTTACCAGTCGCTGTTTGCGCCTTGGCTTGGCACTAGGACATGCTGACACAAGCGAGTCATTCGCTTGTCCATTATGTCTTTATCCTGCGCAGTTGTCACTTCCGTTTGTAACACATCGAAATATTCGTCTATTGACATTGTAAGTCGATGTTGCCATGTCTGACCGTCCGTCTGTGGAAAGCACGCTAACTTTCGACGGTGTAAAGCTAGGCTGTTGAAATTTTTTAATTTAATTTTTCAATTTTACTACTTGAGAGCGCAATTCTAATCAGATTTGGCAGACATTTTGAACAATGACTTCTTCTCTGACATTTAATATGCGTGCTAAATGGGGTTTGAATCGGTCCTTAACCTGTTATAGCTCCCATATAATCGGATCTCTCGATTTTACTTCTTGAGCCCTTAGAGGGCGCAATTCTTATCCGATTTGGAGGAAATTTTACACAATGCCATCTACTATGGCCTTCCAAACCAAGTATGGACCGAATCGGTCCATTGCCTGATATATTGTAGCTGTAATAACATATCATAGGAAAGGGCGTTGTTGGTCTATATCTTTAATATAGGATGTGAAACTTGGCCACTTTCCACTTCTGCAACCTTCAAGGAGCTATAACTTTTGATTTACTCAAATTTCAATTTAGGATTCTGGAGAAAGAGCGAGACGAAATGTTAGAAAAAACATTCGCCAGGTAACATGCCATTGTTAAAGAAGTATGAAAAGTTTAATTTTAAAATATCAAAATTTTGTCTTGATTTTTTTTTTCGTTGTTTTCTCAATAACTTATTGGGTAACTAAAAGAAACCTATATTTGGTAAGCGTGTAAAATAGAAAGAGGCAGAACGTGCACTATTTCTTTGATCAATCAATGCTCTGAAATGCCATAGGGAATAAGAATTTAAGAAAATTCACAATTATTAATTCCGAAACACAAATATTTATAAGTAACATTTTTGATATTTGATTTTTGTTTTAATGAATGGTAGTGTTAGACAATGTTAAAATACCATGCAGTAAGCGGCGTGTGCATATAACACAGGCCAAGCATTTATCAACTCTCTTATACTCTATTTTGTTCCAAAGTATTGAATGACAAATATGTACTTTTGTTGAGGGCAATATATCTAAATTTAGAAGTCCACTTTTAGTTTAATTTGAAACACTCCATTTTTATCCTGATTTGATATCAGTCCATTATGTGGGATAATTATTTCCCCTTTACCATTGTTGTTTATTAATCGATTTTTTGTATCCTCAACTCATTGCAGGTTATACGAAATGATGAACAGACCTCATTAATTGTCGATGGCGTCTCCCAGAGTCGCACCACCAAGGGCAAAGAGTTTCAATTCGGAAAATTCGCCACGAATTCCGATGTGTACGTTGGTGGCATGCCCAATTGGTATAGCACCAAGTTAGCATTGCTTGCACTGCCCAGTGTTATATTCGAGCCAAGATTTCGTGGATCCATAAGAAATCTTGTTTATGCCGATCAACCGGGTGGTCAAACGCGTCGCCAAGAGATGAAACAGCCACGCGACATCAAGTGTGGCGATGGACCCTGCGACCATGGCGAAATGCCCAAAGAGAAGGTGACACGAAATTTGCGTGGCAGCAATACCACCGACGCGTGTGAGCGACACGACCCCTGCCAGCACGGTGGCATATGTATATCAACTGATTCCGGCCCCATCTGCGAGTGCAGAAATCTAGAGTACGATGGACAATATTGTGAAAAAGAAAAGGCCCCCTCAGAGGCGACTTTTCGCGGTACACAGTTCCTCTCATATGATCTTGGTCAAACCGGTGCTGAACCTATTGTCAGTGCCCAAGATGCCATTACATTGTATTTTCGCACCCGGCAACCAAATGGTCTACTTTTTTATACAGGTGAGTTATTGGACATGAGTAGTGTGGGGCGGGGCAAGTTAATTATCGCAAGTACATACTAATCACACTGACTAATGCCGTTGCCGCTTCACAATTTAATTGCTTCTTTTGTGGGGGCGGGGGGCTCCAAATTACAGGACACGGCACTGATTACTTAAATTTGGCTTTGCGTGATGGTGGCGTTTCCTTGACCATGGGCTTGGCCAACGGCAAGCAGGAAATGCACATTAAACCCTCCAAAGTACGCTTCGATGATCATCAATGGCACAAGGTTACCGTGCACAGACGTATCCAGGAGATTTCATCCATTACCAGCTTTTGTCGTGTAAGTGTGGCTAATTCAACAATGCAATGGCATTCGCTACCTCTTCTCATTATTTTGGAGCATTAAACGATTTCGACGCTTTAATTTGTGTGAATTTGTTTTTGTCATTTTTCCACTACCCGTGCGCCACCACAGCTTGTCACTGTTGTCGACGATGTCTATACGGACCACTCACACATCGCTGGAAAATTCACAATGCTCTCCTCATCCCGTGTCTATGTGGGTGGTGCTGTAAACCCACGAGCCTTACTAGGTGCCAGAGTTCATAACAACTTTGTTGGATGTCTGAGAAAGGTAAGTGAAAGTACCAAAGGTATTGGCAAGCGATTTTTAAAAAAGCATTTTTTGCGATTAGAAAGTCTTTGTGGTCGAGAGAGAAAGTCTTTGTCATATATTTCGCAATAAGCCAAGTCATAAAGTCATATTGGAGAAGTTGTTTACATGGGAAAAGAAGGATTTCTACCGGGTAAATAGCCAACGCTTAGGTAGGGTAGATACCCCTTAAAACACCCTTTTTGGGTATTTATTTGGGTATTTATAATTTTGCAGATATCATGGGTATAAAAAAAATTTTCCAAACTGATCTTCTGAATTCATAAAGTCGGATTTTAGGTATGCCAAAACGCACTGTTTCAAATTTCATCAAAATCGGATGAAAAATGCTCTTTTGGGCTCAATACTGTATTTCGGGTAATCGGTCTATATGGCAACTATATCCAATTATGGTCCGATTAGGACGATATTTAACAAAAAGGTAAAGAGGGGTACCGGGACTCGCTGTGCCGAATTTCATCGAAATATGATGAAAAATGCTCCTTTTATAGGCTCATTATACAATATCGGGAGATCGGTATATATGACAGCTATAACCAAATATGGTACGAACTGTACCACATTTGACAGGAATGTGTAGGGGGTCTACCAGAACACACTGTGACAAATTGAATACGGAAAATAAATGGATAATTTATGGCATCAATACCCTATATCGGGAGATCAGGTGGTCTGTCTAAGGGCAGCTATATCCAAATATAGTCCAATCTGAACCGCACTTCACAGAAATTAATAGAGGTCTACCAGAACTCACTGTGCCAAATTCCATCGAAATCGGATGAAAAATGATCAATTTATTGCCTCAAGACTTAAAATCTGGAGATCGGTCTATATAGCGGCTATATATAACTAAAATCCGATTTTATGAGATCAGAAGATCAGGTTTATATACAAAGAATACGAAATCATCAAAAATCTTTTTAAAAATATTTTTACACCCAAGATATCTGCATAATTATAAATACCCAGCTTTTGGGTATAAAAGGGTAAATTCCCGTGTATTTACCCAATATACCGGGTAAATACCTTTTGGGTATTTACCCATCGCCCATCTCTATACATGGACACTATCCCTGTGGACACCGATCTGTTCAGCCAAATTGAAGGGTCGAAGAATAAAAATATTGTCGCAGACTGATATTTCGGGGAGTTGCAAACAGGCTTATTCACAAAACTTAATTCATAAGGCTGTAAGCAACTACATTGAAATCTACATTGACTTTGTGAATACCGGTATAATTATATTCAAATCTTCACAAATAATGGAATAAAAAATAATTTTTGGCAAGAAGTTCTTGAAGTTCAACTTTAACACTTGTTGCTGAAAAAAATTTTTATTGAAAGTTTGTTACGAACAAAGCCTAGCACTGACTGTTCGACTTGTCGCCCGAACATTTATCAAAACGCAAAGTAAAAAGGTGCAAAGTTCGGCCGGGCCGAAACATATATACCCTCCACCGGTGTCTCTTTATAGGCAAACAATGGATAACAGATAAGAATTGCTGTGTTATTAGAGCTAAATGTGGTTATACATGGTTTGGATCACCATAGTAGATGTCATTGTAGAAAACGTCAGCCAAATCGGATAAGAATTGCGCCCTCCAGGGGCTTAAGAAATAAAATCGAGAGATCGGTTTAAATGGGATCTGTATGAGGTTATGGATCGATTTAGACCATATTTGACGCGTGTGTTTAAGGTAAAACGAGAAATCGTTGTTCAAAATGTTTCCAAAAAACGGAGGCTCAAGATGTGTACTCAGGAGATCGGTAGCTATATCAAACCGTAGACCGATATGGCCCATCCCAATTGACCTACAGCAATATGAAGTACGTGCGCAATATTTCAAGTGCCTATTCTTAAGGTTGAGTTGCATACTATGCACAAATCCCACAAAAACAACGCGCAAAAATAAACAATTTTTAACTTTGAGGGTTCAATTCGAATGTCATTCTGTGTTGCCATACATGGAGTAGTGTGTTTAGGCGTGAAAGATAAAAATTGTTTAACTTTTGCTCTTTGCTTTCGTGGGATTTGTTTGCGGAGTTGCATTTTTAATGCGTGCTCTTGGCATGTTACTCCACTTACTTACTTTCGTAGGAAGCGTGCTTTCCACAGCCAGTCAGACAGTTGGACATGCTTAGATCGACTTAAAATGTCATGGCGATCTAGAATATGTCGAGCCCTTCCCGCGAAAATGATGTAGAAGACAAAAACCAAATTTTAAAGCAGACGGTTTTAATTGACTTTTTTTGATGCACTCATGATTGGCCGTTCAATTTGGCATAGCACGTCTACTAAACCGTAAATACGAAAATAAGAAAAAAGTTCTTTAATATTTGCTTTATAACGGGGTGTTTTATGTCGCTAATATAATTTTTCGCGGTCACGCTGTTAGTTTTTCGACTGATCAGGTACTGGTCACATTTTTAATGCAATTTTTTCGACAAAGCTTCATGAAATTGGGTGAAATCGGTTCAGATAAAGAGAGAAAGCACCCATATTTACGTTCGTCCGATGTGGACTAATGTTGTGATAATGTCAATAATGACACCAAGGAATTTCTCATGACTCTTAATGAAAAATGGATGAGATTTAGATATAGCTCCAAGATAAAAGTTTCGGCTGATTTTCACTTCTAGAACCTTTGTTAGTGCATTTATCTACCGATCTTCTTAAAATTTTGCGCAATGAATTTTACCAAGACTTTTATTATGAATATGGAATTTGATCGAAATCGGCTATGATTAAGATATAGCTCCTATATACGTTTGTCCGATTTTGTATAATTATGCTATAATGTGGTCATTTGTGCAACATTCGTCACGAAATTGGGCGCGAAGAATTCTCTTCCAACAAATTCCGCTAAATTTCATAGAAATCGGTTCAGATTTAGTTATATCATCCACATATATTTATCGCCTTATTTTCAATTCTAGTGCCTTTTAATAAATAATTTCATTTATAATTAATAACAAATTTAAAAATTTTGCACAATATTTGCTGCTATTGTTATTTTGTACTTGAAATATTAGATCAGAAATGAATGTATCGTCCGATTTGTACTCATAAGTTTATACAATATACGACCGATATGTACGAAATTTTGTTAGAATTGACTTTTCACTTATCTAAATAAATATAAATGCATTGACCGATTCTCACTTACAAGGCTGCAGTCACTACATCAATCTTCTCATTTTCTCCCCAAAAGTCCATCAAAATTGCCATCATATAATGCTATGGCTTAAGGCTTGGTTATGCTCTTGTAAATGTAGTGTAAATGTAGAACAAATGTATCGTAAATGTTATGAGGCAATTATGATTATTACAAAACGTAGCATTTGACGTTTCCACCAAACAATTTTTTTTTTAACAAAAAAAGACTTGAAGGTGGTGGTAATCTGACGTCGAAGAACTTCGGGCATAACTCAAGGGCAGGTCGGAGAAGACGGCGCTCCACGCAGTGATGCTTGAACTTGAGACGTCTCCCCAACTGAAGGAGTATGCAATGGGAGGCCTTCTTGAATATTAAGAGGGCATTTAACAACAAGGAGATGGGTCGACAGTCACCGCCCTGATCCGCATGGGGCGATGGAATACGGCCCTTCCCTTTCCCTTCTGGACAGCATGGATGCGGTGAACAGACTGAGGAGGGTTTCAGGAGACAGGGACTGCATTGTGATTATACTGCGACACACACAACATTTCAGAGAGAGCTATGTGCCATAATGATAGACGCAATAGAAATTCTGGGAAGGGATTTACAGGTTTCGAACTCAGTTGTTGCTGCTGATGTTGTAGCCACACTTGTATGTGGATGTAGCGATTCTCTCTCCGATCGCCGCGGGAACGTTATGGCCATTGGGTATTAAAGACGAAAATAGATCGCCTTGTCGCATCGAGTATCACAGGCACTCATGCACACATGTATGTCTAGCTTTTTTTCCCAACATTTACTTTTCACAACAGGTCGGACTGGCCACCTTTTCATGGTGAGCTACCCAATTAATGTTTATTATTAACAATAAATTATTGTCAAAATTAAAATTTTGTTTTTACTGAATTCTACTTCCGTTTACGGTCGACAGATGTTCGGTAATCAGGCGTTTGCCGGCGTTTTTATAAAGCAAAACAAAACAGCTGACACGTTTTCCTACGTTTACGGTATGTTTACGAGAGCATAGCCAGGCCTTTATGTAGCGTACTCACGCATTCATGCCAACCAACCATCCAACTATAAACAAAGGGAGTGTCAAATTACACTAAGCAACAGCCAACTTGAGCGAATGCTGAATTGATAACTAGGCATGAGCAGAAACCATGGTGGGCTTCGAACTCTTTTCATTGGCACGGCCGCTAAACACTTTCGCTGACATTGCTACAATTCTTATACACTTTTCGGGAGAATGCAAAGGCATTGACCATATAAAGAAATGGACTTCATAAATGCACTAGATGCATATTTTGTACAAAGAACTTAGATGTATGAAATATTTGTATGTATTAGTAATAAGTGTATTGAAAAGATTAATTTTGGGGAACCATCGAATGACGCGTATCCGGCAGAGTCGATCTTTTAGTATAAATTCGATGGCATTTCTCTAAAAACACACATTCAATAAAGTAATGTCATCAGGCATATATCTGCCTGATCCAACAACTACCTTTGTGAAGAGTTCTTTTTATTTCCACATGGCGATCCTGACAACTTTGCGTATCTAAGAGTCGCAATCGATCCCGATTTGCTCCAATCAGCAAAACATTCTTGCCTTGTTATCCGCAAAATATTAGAGGATACTGCCAAGACTGTTCGGGCAGTCCGGTCCAAGCCAAGGACCGTGGCTTAAAAATCGGAATACTAAGGCTGAACCCTTGTGGAAATTTGATAAGATGGCCGAGCGAGGTGCAAAACCTCTGACGGTAGCTGAATATTGGAAGCAGACAAAAAGGCAGTCAAAATCAAGAACCGGTGGTGCCCGCAGTTTAACCGCCAAAAAGACGAGAAAGATACACCTGGCTCCTCAAAAGAGAAAAGGCGATACTCATCAGATCGGTAAATAGTTCTCCCCCACCAAGCTGGGAAAACGCTTCGGCATATTGGAAAAGAATCGATGAAATCGATTTCCTCTTTCTCTGGCATTTCTCCAAAAACACACATTCAATTAAGTAATGTCATCAGGCATATATCTGCCTGACCAACAGCTCGCTTTGTGAAGACTTCTTATTATTTCCACACTTAGTTTAAACTTCTAGTAAGTTGTAAGGCATTATTTCCCCTGCTATTTCATACTTTTCCGTGTTTTACAATTTACGAATATAAGCGGAAAATGTATAACTTATGTTATTATGCCCTCCACCATAGGATGGGGGTATACTAATTTCGTCATTCTGTTTGTAACTACTCGAAATATTCGTCTGAGACCCCATAAAGTATATATATTCTTGGTCGTCGCGACATTTTATGTCGATCTAGCCATGTCCGTCCGGCTGTCTGTCCGTCCTTCCGTCCATCCGTCTGTCTGTCGAAAGCACGCTAACTTTCGAAGGAGTAAAGCTAGCTGCTTGAAATTTTGCACAAATACTTCTTATTAGTGTAAGTCGGTTGGGATTGTAAATGGGCCATATCGGTTCACGTTTTGATATAGCTGTCATATAAACCGATCTTGGGTCTTGACTTCTTGAGCCTCTAGAGGGCGCAATTCTTATCCGATTGGAATGCACTTTTCCACGAAGTATTTTGTTATGATATCCAACCACTGTGCCAAGTATGGTTCAAATCGGTCCATAACCTGATATAGCTGTCATATAAAAAGATCTTGGGTCTTGAATTCTTGAACTTAACACTAGGCTTAAATTAGAAATATCATCTCGTTGACTTTTTGTTCTCCTACATAAATTGTCGGCTAGATATGTCTATACGAGGGAAACAAATAATTCATTGGTTTCGTTTATTTAGGTTGAATTCTCTGCTGATACGTTGCTGTTAAACCTCATCGATTTGGCCAAGAGTGGTTCGAAACTTATACAAGTGGCTGGTAATGTGGAGTATCAATGCCCTATAGGCGATCCGCAGGATCCGGTGACGTTCACCACCAGGGAATCACATTTGGTAAGTTCCCGAGCTCCAAATATGAAACATGGCTCGCTAAATAGTCAATTGGTCAATCTGCCATAGGTTTTGCCGCCCTGGGAAACGGGCAAACAAAGCTCCATAGGATTTAAGTTCCGCACCAAAGAACCCAATGGTTTGATTATAATGGCGACAGGCTCCAAGCAACCCAGATCGAAAAATGTAAGCTACATTTGGAGAAAAACAAAAGAGAGATCTAATCAGAATGAAGCACTAAACCATATCTTATTTTTTGCCATATCTTTCTTGCGATTTTAGCCTGTTTTATTTGCTATCGAATTGCTGAATGGTCACATTTACATTCACTTGGATTTGGGTTCTGGCGCTGCCAAAGTTCGTGGCTCTCGCCGCCGAGTAGATGATGGCGATTGGCATGATTTCATTTTGAGACGTAATGGCCGTGATGCAAAAGTCAGTGTCGACGGGGTATGGAATGATTTCCGCACTCCGGGAGAAGGCACTATTTTGGAATTGGATGGCCATATGTATGTGGGCGGTACGGGGCCCGCCTATGCCAGTGCCAATTGGCCGCCAGCTATTTGGACGGCGACATTGCGTCAGGGTTTCGTGGGCTGTTTAAGGGACTTGGTGTTGAGTGGCAAGCCAATCGACATAGCAGCATTTGCCAGGCTACAGGATTCCGGTAAGTAAACACGTGTTGAGCGTACACCACTAATTAAAGCTAATCTGTATTTATTCTTCAAACAGCTTCAGTTAAACCATCGTGCCATGTACAAGCCAATGTTTGTGCTGGCAACCCTTGCTTGAATGGCGGAACTTGCGTCGAAGGCTGGAATAGACCTATCTGTGATTGTACTTCAACCTTGTACTATGGGCCCACATGCGGACGCGAATCGGCCACGTTGGTTTTCAATGGTACTCAACACATGACCGTATGGCTGGGCAATGGTCAGGGGACCAAAACACAAACGGAGGAGTTATTGCTACGCTTTAAAACTGGGAGACCAACTGGCCTCCTGCTAATGACCAGCGCCGAATCGAACTCGCCAGATAGGCTGGAAATAGCCTTGGTCGCCGGACGTATACGTGCCAGTGTTAGACTGAGCGATCGGGAAAAGGTAAGAACATTCTAAATGTCCCTCTGAAGTGATGCTGGGACTTTCAACACCCTTTCTTTCTCTCTCTCTCCCCCCTCTCTTTCTGCTTCATTTCAGAATCTTTTGGCCGGTCAATCGGTTTTGAATGACAACAACTGGCACACCATACGTTTCTCGAGGCGTGCCTCGAATCTGCGTCTACAAGTTGACGGGGCTCCCCCTGTCAGGGGTATGTTATGTATGTATCACCAGCACTTTAATTGCCCTACTACGTGTCGTGCCGTGTCGTTTTTTTAAATCAAAATTTTTCATATCAAAATCCAAAAGCCAAACCAAAGAATCAAAAATTGTCTCCTTATCGATCAGAATTGACTTCCATTATGCGCATCCCAATTGATGAATTGATGAATAGTGTTAGGGTTATTGCTTGCGCCTTTTCTTTTCGTACAACGTAAACACACCATCCAATGTACATAGCCAAATAGTCAATAATACAACCAGCAGGACTCCTTTTGATTCGCATCACACACACTCTCTCTCTCTCTCCCTCTCTCTCGTCTCGAGATAAGCAGTTTTTCGTAATTTTCTGTAAAAGTATCCCCCAGAAAAAAAAAAAACAAAAAAAAAGTTAAAGAATAAAAGAAGAAGGTCGTCCTTTCGTTGTGGATGACCTTTGTGTTTGCTGTAATTTTTTTTCTCACTAATCCTAAATGTGAACGTTGTTAGCATTTATTTCGTGTAAATAAAAAAGTTGTGTTCTTTTTTTCGCAGTCAACTAGCAAAAGCAAAAAAAAAAGCAAAGTCAAGAAAGAATAGTAAAATTTATTCATTTCGTTTCTTCTGTTGTTTTTTTTTTTTCTTTGGCTGAATTAAAGAAAGAACCCCTAGCTTAAAGGGGTGTTCCATCAACAACAACAGCAGCAGAAATAAGAAATTATTTCCAAACAAAAAAAAAAAAAATGAAAAAAACTTCAATACAAGTCTTATTCTTTTTAATTAATGTGCAGTCATAATACATATCCCACCCAGCTAGCCAGCAGCCTTATTTCTATTTTTCAAGTGAAATCCACACATTTACACTGTTCAACAAATGGTTTGCGCGCCCTGCGCCACAGAAGAAGGGGCAATCTCTACACTTTCGCATTTCCGTTGGCGCTTCAAGGCCATAACATAACAGGACGATTACCGAAGTCTGCCATGAAAACCACAATAACTAACGCCATTACAAGTGTTGCTCTCCTTTTTTCTCGCTCTCTCTCTCTCTCTCTCTCTCTCCCTGATTAACTTACCTCACTCTTTCAAGCCTGTGTGCATAGAACTCATAGAGAATAGCTGGATAAGCATTTGAATGAGTTGGGTGCTGGGAGCGGGAAACGAGCAGTTAGAGTCGCTTTAACCCATATATGCGTTTTAATAAGCCATAAATCTGTACGTGTGCAATGGTTGTTTTGCCTCGCAGCTGTGGCATACAACTAAATTAATGATGTTTAAGTGTGGAGATTGCAAATATGAAAATAGTTTTGCCGTTAAATAAACCGAAATGTTGCGTTAACACGAAACTGTGCCATTAATTAAATGCGGTCACTCATTAGCTCTAAATTTAGACCGGCACTACTACAGAACTGCAATGCTTTTTTAGCAGTTTTATGTATGAATTTAAGTCGGGAAATAGCTTACTTCAAGATTTACGAGTATCTAGCTAGGTCCATAGCAGTTCATGCAATTAAGAATTTGTTACACGTCGAACTTGTCATTGAGAGCCAAACTATCAATAAGAATGTTAAAGGTTTTGTATAGGTTTTTTTTAATCGATTCATTGTTGACACTTCTTTTCTGTGTACTGCTGTACAACGGGCGTTTTGGTTTTAATGCCTTGAATATGGATAGCTTCGAAGTCATAATTCATGCATTCATTAAACCAACGCAAATGCATGTGACGAAACCCATAAGAATGTATTTTCTTGAAAATCCTTATGATAGCCATATAACTCCTTCCTACCATGTTACAATGCCAGGTATACAGAATTTCCGAAATCAATGCCAATAAAACTGAAGTTCGTATGATTTGTAAATCTCAATGTTTGAAGATTATTTTATGAAAATGTTGACCGTGACTGCGCCTCCAATTGTCCATCCGCTTAGTCCAATTTTGGCATACTCTTTCCAACATTTTCAGTCGGTATCTCACGAATAAATGCTTCAATATGGTCTTTCAATACGTCAATTGAAGCGGGCATGTCTGTAAACATAGCCCCATAAAAACTAGTCTAAAGGCGTTAAATCGCACGATCTACGGGGCCAATGGAGCGGTCCTGAACGTGAAATAAAATCTTCACCAGACTCGCCTCTCAGTAAGTCCTTTGTTAAGCGTGCTGTGTGGCATGGACGGTGTCCATGTCATACAAGTCAGGCTCTTGCATTTTGGTCAACCAAAAAGTTGGATATTATCTCACGGTAGCGCTCACCACTCACAGTTACATAACGATTCGCATCATCTTTGAAGAACTACAGTCCAATGATGTCACCAGCCCATAAACCGCACCAATCTATGACTATGACTATGGCTCTTGCAATGCTTCTGGCTGATCTTCACTCTACTCACTCGACAATTCCGCTTATTTACGTACCCATTGAGCCAAAAATGAGCCTTGTCGCTGAACACAATTTTGAATTTTGAACGTTCTTAACAGACACCCATTTTGATAATAAAATTCAATAATTTGCAAGCGTTGTTCAAGACGATAAATGTCTAAATTATAGACCAAACTGAAGATGTTTGACAGTGAAACAGAACACAAAACGTGCGTGAGTTGTTTAAAACACTGTTGCCAATAAGATATTAGATAAAAAAATCACTCTCTATAATACAATGCGGGACAAATCACGAGTTATTGCTTGATACGAGAGTTATATTCCATCCTCGGCCTGATGTTGGCAGTATAGATATTGAGAAGATCAAAAGAGGGGAAATATTTCTTGCGCCGCTTAAGAAAGCCCAAACACTTGAATGCTTCTTTCGACACTTCGAATACGTGTTTTGACCAACGGACTTCACATTGAGTCTTCATGCCCAGAACATCAAGAGCATCTGACTGTTCAATATCTATACCGTCGATAGATATCGACGATTGAAGTGGGTCAGTGGGGTTCTGTGCGTTAAAGTCTACTCTGTTCATTCTATCCCACTCGGTAATGGGCAACAAATCCTGGGAGAGCGTCTCATCCATAATGCGCCTCCTGTCCACAATTTCTTGAGGACACGGCCTATGGTCGAATGAATATGAATGACACAGACTACTGTGGCAAATTAGTAAACTGGATTCTTAGTCTGACCCAATAGATCTTCAATGAAAATAAGAAAAAAGGAAGGGGAAAGGACAGAGCCTTGGGGCACACCTGCGGTCAATGTATACTCATCTTATGTATACTCATATAGATGATCTGGGTGAGATTTGGTGTGAGTATTGAAACGTAAAACGTATTTCACATACAAAATTTCAGTCAAATCGGAATAAAATAAGTTCCCTATATATATATAAGAAACCTTTATTTCAAGAAGTGAAATCGAGGGACCACTTAAATGGAGCTACAGCTAAATCTGAGCTGATATGGCCAAATTGCAATACCCAACGACCTACATCAATAGAAATATCTGTACAAAATTTCGAGCGGTAAGCTTTACGCTTACGACCGCTTGGTGATTGCCAAAGACGGACTGACGGATATAGGTTGATCGACTGAGAATGTATTCCACCATCCTATGGTTGTAGGTGTAAAAACATCAAATTGAATTAACATAACTTTTGTAAGACTCATATCGTAGCGAAAATGGCAAAACTACACATTTCAATGAGCCTAAGAAGTCATATCCACTGATTCGTTTGTAACCAGCAATATGAGAACATATTCTTCTACTTCTCCATACATAAAAGAGACGAGTGATTGACTGACTGATCACTGTCCAACCCAAACGGCAAAAGCTAGAATCATGAAATTGTGTCTGGATGTTGGTCTTTGGTTGTAGACCCAATACAAGGCGGGATTTGTTAGTATTCGTACGCCAAGGTACCAAAAAGTACCAAATAGAACGAAATGTTAAAAGTTTATTCAGTGCGAACATGTCTCAAAAAATTAGACTTAGTGAAAAAAATTTCTTAAAATCGTACTGGAAGTGGGAGAAATAGTACGATTAGTGCCGCAATTGGTACTATTTGATACTTTCTTTGTAAATTGGGCAAGAGCTACGAGTTTTGGTACATAGGCACACTATGGCAACATAAGTTGGGAGATTTATTGAGTTTTTGGACTTTTATACGTTTTGGTACTAAAAAGTACCAAAAAGGTACGAGATAAGCACCGAGCAGATAAGATAGAGCTAGGAATTTAAGACTGCGATGTTATGAGGATGGAAAGAAAATAATTGGAAAATAGTACTGGAAACCGGATAAAACGTACATTTAGTACCGCAATGGTATCATTTCGTAAATCCTTTACGGATTGAGCTAGAGCTTTGAATTTTAGCATATAAATATGCTATGTGTTGGGTGACCAAATAAGTTTTGTTTTTTCAAATCGTAGACTTTGGGATCAAAAAGTACGAAATAGATTATTTACTTTTGTAGTGAACGGAGACAGGTAAAATTAAATAATTTGATAAAAATGATCGTAGTCTTGACAAAAATACAATAAGTTGTACCAAATACGAAATGCTGTAATCCTACCAGGGGGGAAAGAAAACGTTCTTAAGTACTGTAATTGGTACTATTACCTTGTATCTTGTTTACGGATTGAGCTGGGTATACAGATATACCTAGACAATATATATTGGCCGACTAAAATAGTTTTTTGAAATTCCCACATTTATATACCAAAATTTACAAAATGGTACTTTCTTTACGGATTGAGCTAAAGCTCTTAAAATTTGAAAACAGTCACACCTTGCAGTGTATATCGGGCGACTAAGAAATTTTTTTTTGATATTTGTACATTTAGGTTGTAAAACGTACAAAATAGTACTTTCTTTACAGATTGACCTACAGCTCTGAAATTTGGAATACAAGTACACCTTGGCAGTATGTACCGAGCGACTAGAAAATTTTTTGAAATTTGTTCATTTGGATACTAAAACATACAAAATGGTACTTTCTTAACACTTTCTTAGCTACCAACAATGAGAGCAAAAACTGTCAAGAATGGATACTAAAATATTTTGGAAAAGTAGTGACAAGGTGGCGAAAAGAAGAGTTGTCTTCCTTGGTTCTATTTGGTACGTTCGTTACGGAAGTGGACAGATTTCTCAAAATGTCATACTCACTGAGCTTTAGTGAGAGAGTAAAAACTATCAACAATGGGTACTAAAACATTTTGGAAAAGTAGTACCAAGGTGGCAAAAAGAAGAGTTGTCTTCCTTGGTACTATTTGGCACGTTCGTTACGGAAGTGGACAAATTTCTCCAAAATTCATACTCAGATATTTTAATATTTCATAATTTTATAAACTGTGTGACAACATAAGCTTTCGGAAATCAAATATTAAAATAGAGGTACTACTTAAGTGGATGTAGGGAGCGGACCGGGGGTATGCTAGTAACATATATATAAGATATTGAGGCTGAAGACACTTCAATATGGCAGCTACAACAAAATGTTGACAATATTGAGCTATACCATTCTCAAGCTTAAACTGCCTATGGTAAAAACTATTTGCCAGCTAAGTTTAAGCTCAATACTTTCATTTTTAAAGACTAACGTGATTTCAAGAGGAGGCGGATGATTGAATTTTATGACAATCCAGCATCGTAGGAAATGTATATTCCAATTTGTTATAATCGGAATGACAAATGGTATGTGATCCAGTGCTTCGGAGGATTTTTCTAACTGATCGCTTTGGATTTCATTTTAGCGGGAGAAACCATGGGTTTTTGAGTTCAAAACGAGTTATCGATAGTTCGATCTATATGAGAGTTATATCTAAACAAAGTGGTATTAAATTTGACATTACCCCTTTGGCTACAATATCTAGTGGGTTCAAAAAGAAGACCATGAAATTGCAGTAACAACTACAGTCCGATTTATGTATCACGAATTTGGCTCGGCCATCGAAGATTTCATATTCAAATTGTTCCATAAACTTTCCCCTACGACTAGCGGTGATACTTCTCTTATTTCCATGAGTACTGCCCGATACAAGTGTGAAGCTCAGTGGGTATAATATATAATATATGCCCTAATCGGTAATCGGGTATAATGTATGCCCTACAGCACTAATGTGGCACAGGGTAATATAGTTTTGTGTATTTATTTGCAACACAAAAAAGTGACCCATTATTATATAAATTGTTCTGTTGTCGAAAATCATCTTATGAGTATTTTGAGACCCTATTTGGCTGTTGCATAAAAGCAACTTTCGGTTATATTATGTTATATACGGATTTTATTATTTTATGAAGGAAAATAAATCAAATTCATTGCAATATATTTTCCTCGGCAGATTTCCCTATACTTTCACCATGTGCGCTGTGGACAGCATTTATTTTTCTTGTTTAAGTGCAACTTGTTCAACAGTGTAAATTAGATTCGGAATATTCTCACTTGGAAAATGTAATGTTTTTATTTCATTTTTTTTTTAGGTTGTGCTACTTTAACAAGTTTTATTTGTGTTGGAAAGTATAATTCATGTTTTAATAATTTCGTTTTTTTTTTTAAATTTTTATTGTCGTTATTTGTTCTTTTTGTTGGTCTTCCAAGTTAAGTATCTGTTCTTTTCATTTGGTGTTGTTTGAGTTGACGACTATTGTTCTGTAAAGAAAAAGTTTTGTTTTTTAAACAACTAATCGTACTCTTCAAAACAAAAACAATATTCACCACGCTCTTGTTTCATTGCCCAACAAACAAAAAGTAGTTAAAATGAGAAACGTTATTATCAACAAAACAACAACAACAACAATTATTACATGAAAAACAATGAGGAAACAGACAACATATAAGAAGAAAAAAAAAACAATATTCTGGAACAAGCAGATAACAGACAACAGACAAAATGCAAAACAATAACAAAAACATGAGAAAACATTCACCGAACTGTGTTCGAAATTTGCCGCCAGTCCATAGGTCCCCCCCCCCCCCCCCTTCTTCTCCCTCTCTCACTCAATCTCTCTCTCACTTTTTCACATATCTAACATCTAAATGTGTGTTGCATTGACATTTAATATTTGAAGCGATTGAACATGGTTTTGATTTTTATTTGATTTTTATATTCTTCGGATGATGGTGATGTTTCCATTTATTGAGATTTTTATGTTTGTTCGTTTGTTTGTCTGTTTGTTTGTTTCGATTCGAACACTTACTTCCTTGCGTAAGAACGAGCGTATGTGCCGCCGCCTTCTCCCCTCCTTCACTAGCTCCTTAAAGCTACATAAAATATCAATTCATGGAATGACATGTAATCCTTTAATTGTATCCCAATTACCAATCTACAGAGTCCCCCCCCCCCCCCCCTCTCTCCTCCCGATCCTTGTTCAATCACAAATTCTTGGATGTACTTGGGAATTGTGAAATCAAACATCCCTTGTCCTGATCCTTTCCCTCCCTTTTGTCACGGTAAACTTTTGCCAGCCAAACCATCCAAATTTACCCCCCCACCCCCCAATAATTCCTTCTTATAAACCTCTCACCAGTCCTCTCTACCTATATGAAAAGGCATTGAATTTTGGATTTTATTTCTGGTATTCTATTGAAAAGTTTTGTACAGAAACTCTTACAAATTTTATTTGATTTCATTCAACACTTCAATATTTGTTCGTTCGTTTGTTTGTTTTTGGAATTTGTTGTATGGTTTTCATATTTTCGTCTAACAGCTCCTCCTAACTTTCTCAAAATCTGGCCCGTAATAAAACGATAAACGTTGTTTGAAACCATTCCCTTCCCACTCAAAAAAAAGTAAAAAAAAAAAAAACACATCTCGATGTTGTGCTCCATTTTATTCGATTCTACGATTTGATTTTGATTTCCATTTGATCAGTGATAAGTTAGACCACCGAACACAGCCAAAAAGACCAAAGACATACACAAATCGATATTGTACTCACCTATTGTATTCCCCACTGGAGTGACATACACATATTTCTGTGGTATTGATTCATATTTGCCCCCCGTTCATATGTTTTTATTTTGTTCTCTATTTTCGATTTGCCATTGGGTTAGAGCATAACAAAAGTCCTGCAAAGAAAAAAATTAAGAATTTACCTTAAAAGGGAATAAAAAACAAGAAAAAACCGTTTATTTGTGCCTACAAGTAGATTTGAATTACCAAAGAAAAAAAGACATACAACATTGGAAAACTTCATCCCAAACATCTCTACCTCTCTCTCTCTCTTTCTTTCTCTGTCTACCACACACAAAGACACACATGCATATAGAACACTGAAAGTCGACGATAAGGGAAGACATGCAACACATTCAGGACATTACACAGTTTCAGAGGATGTCAAGGGAAAAACTTATGCCAAGTGATTTCCATTAGCATATCTTAACATGACATAGTCCAAAAAATAATTGTACACAAGTTTGAATGTTTGTGTGGTGGTAAATGTTTGAACGTTGTTCTCGAAGTCCGCCAGCATATTTAGATTGGAATATGAACTATGAAAGCCTTATTTACAAGTTAAACTTTTTTGTTGCATAGGGCAAGCAATGTTGTTATGTTTCATTTATGTAATGTCTACCGTCTTATCGATACGAAGTGTTGTGCCAAAGTGCAAAATTGAAATTACATTGAAAATACTTGTGCACAATATTCCACATTTAAACTTTCAAAATATCAAAGATCTTCACCATATTTAAAAGACCGCATATTCATACTGAGCTTTTGAATGGTTAGAGATGAGGTGCTATCGAAATCATGTGCAAAATTGCTAGGCCTTATATGGTCCCGGCACCTCTTAGAGGGCCCCTGCATATAAATAAGGACTGACTTGGGTCATATCTGACGTGCATGCTGCTCGGTAAAAAAAAACAACTCCGTGTGCCAATTTTCAACGGAATTCAATACAAAATGTATCGTAATAATGCTAAAATGTTGTATAAAGAGTATTAAGTTTGGCTGGGCCGAATCTGAATGGATGCTTAGATTTGGGTGAATATTGCTTCCTGTTGGTGCTCAAGAAGTAAGTCAAAATAGAAAGACCAGCTTATAAAGGAGAATCCAGTTATAAGCGCCTCTGTAACCGAGTTGATAGCGTGCTCTGATTACCAGAGCTGAAGTTTTTAGTTTTCATCTCCTCCAGGGGCTTCGATCGGTCAGTATTGTGACATCACAATGGACTAAGTTTGCCTAAGTGAGCCTGTTTAAAGACGTCATGGACCGATTCCAGTCCATGATATAGATGTTGAAGTCTTGATATATATTGAAGGTCATAACAGAGCTCTTGGCAAAATACAGAGAAATCCGATAAAAATTTCGCCTTCTAGAGTTTGAAAAAGTATAGTAGTGAGATAGAGCTGTTTATTACTTATTTAAATTGTCTATGACAAAATATTTGTCCCATTAGCCGAACGCAGAAAAGTTTTCCAGGCGCCTCGATCTTCCGCGCTCATTCTAAAATCTCTGACACCAAGTTTCGAGGTGTCTCTCACCACTTGATCTTTTCATTGGGCTCTTGGTCGTTTCGGTTTGAGTGTACCACCGTAATTGCATTCAAAAGACTTCTTTGCTGGGGCTTCTTCATCCATTCTGACAACATGACCTAGCCAACGCAACCGTTGTGTTTTGATGCGTCGTAATACAGCTCGTGGTTAGTACGACACCTATATTCCATTAACGCAAACTGGTCCATGTATTTTACGAAGGATTTTTCTCTCAAACACTCCTGTTGTCTTGTTGTTCTTCATTCGGGTCACTGCCACCTGCTCCTCATTCTGACTAGAAGGTAAACTTTCTGTACTATCCTCATGGATTGGTTTTGCGGTATAATCATGGCCACCGTCATCGAATACCACCAACTGGGAAAAGTGTTCTTTCCATAACCACAGCTGTTTATATGTGACTAAATATGGATCGATTTGAACCATTTACAATCCCAACCGACCAAGAAGTATCTGTGAAAAATTTCAAAAGGCTAGCTTCTCTCGATCAAAACAGCCGGGGGACGAACAGACAGAAGACATGACTAGATCGACTTTAAATGTCATAACGATCAAGCATATATCGAAGTTGAATGGAGTCTTTGGCCAATAGTTCGACGTATTCAAACAGAAAGACGAAGCTTGTAAAACACCATGCTATGGTGGAGGATATAAAAAGTTTATTTTTTCATAAATTATCAGCCAAATTCAGCAAGATTATGGCTACACTTTGCTAGACCTACTCAATCCGATTTTGGTCCATGGTGATACCACAGTAGCGAAAGACATGGCCTCTGGTCGATAACGAGCCCACGGCTATCCGCACGGGTTATCCGAGCACGCCACCAACTCAGTTGCCGGGATGAGCTTATACTTGGTTTATTTTTTTTTTTTTTACAATACCACACTCATACGCAGTGGTGTTCGTGGAGATCAATATAAGGCCATATGATTTTCGAAAACATATTGAATGAGTCAAACACGTTGGAAGACTATTTCACAACCACACCTTTAGTATCCGTTTGTCTTTGCTGTTGAAATGGACCGCCGCGGTAGATATTCTCGCTCACCTTAACTACAACAATTGTCTTATGCTATTAGTGCGATTTCGCCAATTACTTGTTTAAGGCTTTCATTTGTTTTGCTCATTGTGTTCTTTTCCCTGTGAATGTGTTTGGTTGAGGTCATTGCGAATAACGATAGCAAAATGTATTACCATATTTTCAAGACGAACCCATTACAATTATGCATAATGAATGAAGAAAACAGAAACTAGGCAAAATTATGAATAAATTACCCATTAAAAATACCCAACCCCTACCCTCCACTCTTTACACTACCTCACCTAAGGTTCGTAAAAATGAAAATGAAGAAGGTCAATTAATAATAAGGAATTAAAATATTTTGCCACCTCTTTCTCTCCCACTCCCCCTCCAACTACCCGCAAAAAATGAGTTTTCTTCCTCTTCTATTCCCCGTGTTGCTTACAAAGAAAACAAAGAAGATTCAAATCTAATATTTGCAGCATTTTATAGGAGAAAAGAATAATGAATATTAAAATCAACGAATGAGAGAAGAAAAATTAAAAACAAAAAAATACATATAAAAAAACTTTAAATTATTCAAGCAAGGTTTAGTTCTTTCCAACCAACAGCTGAAGAGAGGAACAAAAAAAACAAGCGAAAAAAACGAAAACGAGAAAAAAAATCGACACGCAAGATCGGTGATATGAAATCAAAACATTTTCTTTGTCCAATCGCATACGAAAATATTTCAAATGATTTTCATAAAATTTAAATCATACATCAACCTGGTCGCATTCCGTTGCATGAGAGCGACATAAATCAGGCCGCAAAGAGAAAAACGCTAGACCAAAAATGAAGGCCTTCATCAAAAATTGGAAAGCGAAAACGAAAATATGCAAAATGGACTGGCAAAGAAAATGGGTTTGAGGAAAGACCACCCAGGGCTGTATTTTGCACCAAAAAATATATAAAATAAACAATTATGTAATTTAGTTTAAATGTAGAATATGTGTAAGTGTACGTAACCTAAACATATGTACCAGCCAATCTACCATCTAACCGACTAACCCAACCCCAACGAACACACCCACCCGACCACAATCCTTCACCCCCGCCCACTCACACCCACTGAATGGACTGAATGACTCTCCCACAACTGTAACTACTGTAATTACTGGCTACAACTGCTACAACTCAACTCAACCCAACGCAACAACAGCTACTGCTTTACTTTTACTTTGGTACTCATTTAACGGCACACTCTACTCCACAACTGTATCTACTCTACTTCATGATTTTACTGTACTCTACTACTGTACGGATGTACAAAAGAACAACAACTACAATTACGGCTATATCACTACCAACAACTAGTCGTATAGTATAAATGCTCTTGTTTTAGCTCTTAGCGGCACTTTTTAAAACAGAAAAAAAAACAAATTAAAACAATAACAAAAACATTTACTATTGACCGACACCCCTAAATTTTACCTCAAATGTCCAATTATGCCCCCACTATGCCTGTAACAGTTTTCACAATTACCAACAACATTGTTTTTTAATGAATTCCTTTAAAATTGCAAAACCTACAATACTAGAGTTGGTATGATAAGTTTGAGTAAAAAACTTGTAAGGACGCATAAGTTTGGCCGAGCCGAACCTTGGATACCCACCACTTTGGATATACATATTAACTTCATTACGTCAAGTCCGGTGTAAAATACACCATTTATGAAACTTTAGCAGATATAACAAAATATGGTCCTATCTGGACCAAACTCGACAGGGACCTCGAGGGTCCTAACACTATCCTAGACCATAAAACGGGTTATTAGTCTACATGGTAGCTTTATCCCAATAAAGTCCAATCTGCATCATTTTCGGGAATGTGTGGGCATCTTATATAACTCAACAAATGAGCCTTTGAATGTTTCTGGAGCTAAATCTGGAGATTGGTATATATGACAGCTATATCCAATTATAGACAGATCCAATCTATATCGAGCACGGATATCGAGATGCCCAACACAATTCTTTATGACAAATTTCAGCAAAATCGGATTATACATGCATTATTTATAGCCCCTAGGCTTAAATTGGAATATGAGTATTTATGACAGCTATACCCAAGTATGGACCAACTTGGACCATATCAAGCTAGAATGTTGAAGCGCCAGCACTTGGTTAAATTTCAGCGAAAGTGCTCCATTTATGGGCCCAAGAACTTAAATCGGGAGATCGGGGTATGTGACAGTTTTATCCAAATAATGAGCGATCTACACCATACTCGGTACGAATGGCGATTGTGCCAAATGGGGTAATAAATGCGCCTTTTGTGGGCCTAAGAAGTTAAATCGGTAGATCGGTCTATATGGGGAGTAGATCCGTCTTAGTCCGATATAGCCCATTTTCGAACTTAAATCAGACTAGCGTGATCTCAACAAACAGACGGACGCACATGGCTAGATCTTCCTAGATTTTTACTACTATAGAAAATGGATATTTCGATGTGACAAACGGAATGACAAATGAATACTCTGGGCGGTATGAAATAAGTCCCCAATGCAATAAAGCCCCAAACGGAAAATGCAATAAAAACCCAAAAAATGCTGGTTTATTTCATAATAAAATACAACCCCAACAGTAAAAATGAAATAAGGCCTCAACAAAATTAAAAACATTCGAAACCAAACCGAAATAAGGCCCAAAAAGTTGGGACATTATTTCATATGACATAAAGTCCCAATTTCAAAATTAAATAATGCCTAAATAAGTTGACGATTGACGATTATGTCTGCTCTCCGTTTTATTTTAAAATTTTGAAAAATGTGGTTTGGGGCTTTGTGTAATTCCATGCTACTTACAAAATCCTTTATTGTTTTCAATACCACTCCCCTAAGTTGTTTCATGTCTGGTATTGTGTCTCCACCTAAGTGCCGGTATCTGTTAGACGCGATAGCCGGGCAATGACAAAGGAAATGCTTCAACGTCTCATGATCTTCCCCACATGCCCTATACATGCTATCACTTGCTGCATCGAGCACTACGCTGTTCGCCATGGCAGCTTGTACGGTCCCGTTTAAACTCAGCCAAAGGCCCGAACACCCCCCAAATAGAAAATAGCTCAGTTTTAATATTGGTTGGACTAAGAACTTTCAAATAAAAAAATAACAGGCTTATTCCGGCCTTCGAATTCGCAAAACGGAAAAAAAATGTTTTGCCTATATTTTCAAAGCTTTCTTTAATAATGGTTTGAAATCAATTGGGGTTACTCTTACGATATAGAAATTTGATAAGAGTATGCATTACAAAATCTATATGCCAAGGATAACAAGAAAAAAGCGGAAGAAGATCTTTCGTTTGCGTTTTCGAAAACCAGAACTGACCTATATGTAGTGTATCACATATTGGTGAACACATTTTTTCCATATCTACAAATTCAGTGAGATCGTTTGCTTTTAGTGCTCCAGTAACAAAACTACCTTCCAAGAAAGTATTTTTTTTACTACCACTGCCATCTATATGTCAGTTCGGCTACTTTTGTGACCACCCTCGTTAAAATTGAAATAAGTCTATAATTTAAAGATAAATTTGTTTATTTTACTCCCATTTGCAAGGAGCTAATGAAGTTCATTGTGAGATATCCCATTATCCACAAGTATCTGTTTATACAGTTTTTTTTTTTTTAATTATAGCAAAATCCGATGTAGGGTGCATATTTTTGAGTCTAGGATATTGATTCCAGTGATTGGTCAGTATGGGTATATGTAAAAATATAGTCCGATATCGACCATCTTTTCGGAACAAAGCAGCCTATGAATAGGGCTGTGGTGGAATTGCAGCAGTCAGCGGACGGACGAAGAATTTATTGTAGCAACAATGAAGAATATTTAAATATTGTATTTTCCGATGTAGACATTTCGATGCTTTGCAAAGGGTATTGGTTGACACACGTTTTAAATGTTGTAATACTGAGGGATATAAATGTTCAACAAGAGAAACCCGTTCTAATTCATATGACTGTCTTGCAGTAACCCATTGTATGGTCGCAATTTGTAAAATGTTTTCTTACACCGCAAGCCTTGTACTGAATATTAAAACTTTGGCATTGTCATTGAAGATGCCTAATAAGTTGGATTAAAAAAAGCTCCAACGAAAAGGGGCCACCGTATTTTACTTTTGGCATATAAAAATCCAAATCCGACAAACCTATGCTAAAATCCAATTGTGGTTAATTTGTTGTTCCATATGGACGAGTTTTCAATGGGGAATTTATGTATAGTTGATTTTAAATGTATAATATCTGATTAGAATGGCAGAAAGTTAAATTTCTTGTCACAATAAACTATCATGGGAAAAGTTGTGATCAAACTTATCATACCAACTTAAGCATCACACGTACATACTCATATTCATTGTTTATATTTAATGTATTTTGCCTGTTATTGTGGCACAAAGGACAACGCCAAACACATATAACCACAAATTCTAACATATCCACACACACACTCACACACTTCTATATATAACGTACACATGCGATAGATGGAGGGCCACTTGGACATTTGCATTTTGTTTGTTTTTTTTTTGTAATATCGCCACAAAACAACAAAATAAGAAATTACAAATCACGCATAATTAATATTTAAATAGAAATGATTAAAATGGAAAATGAACATGAAAAAGTGTTTTCCTCACGTATGGCGTTTGCATGACAGCACCAATCTTTTGCAAACATCAACAACAACCGCAAAAATACCAACAACATCAACTACAATAAATATTAAAAATAATAATAATAACAACTACAACAACAAACAATTGCATGCATGAGTCATAAAAGCTGAAAAATGGAACGAAAGCTCATTTTTTTTAATTCAAAACCAACTGAAACTAGAACGCAAAATAGTTTTTTTTTCTTTCTCTCTCTCTCTCTCCTCTCAACAACCATAAACTAGATTGCCAACTCACCAAATGTGTTTAGGTACTAATTTTTGTGCACTCGTTTTCTTAGAAGCAAATTTTACACCAAAAAAAAAACATACACACTGACAAATTCGGAACATCAAAGAGACAAAAGACTAGCATTTCATTAAACACTTAGACGACTCTCATATCATTAGACAATTCACCAAAACAAAAACAAAGAAAATCTTCATGATTCGGCTCTTTGAGTTGAAATTCTGCTCAAGCACACCATTATTGCTGTGACATTAAGAAGTTGTTTCTCTTTCTCCAAAAAAGAATGTGTGGCGTGAGCTTCAACTAAATTCGAATGTTTGATCTCTCAACAATACTTGGCATTGATGCGCCCATCTCTTTGCCTTTGTCTCCTTTGCTCTTGTCTTTGACATTGAAATGGAAAAAACCAAAGAGGGATTTTTAACCTTCTGCTTTATTCCTTCCCTCTCTCTCTCTGTCTTACACTATTTATCTCTCTCACACATACACACTTTCTATACTATACTTCCACACCGAAAACGGATCTAAGTCAAACACTCATACACAGAAAGTGAAAAAAAATACTACAGCTGTTTGTTTTTAGGTTGTGACGCACCACTCTCTTCTGTTTGATTTGGTGATTCGTGTTAGCTGTCTGTATAAAAACAAAAAAAAAAAAAATAATCTACAAGCCATACATATAAACCTAGACTAACCTACCTACCTACCTACCTTCCAGCCTAAGTACTTATCTACTACTCGTGTCACTATCGTTTACATCGTGTACCGTGTCGTGTGTGATCGTTTGCCATTTACTTCTATGATTTGGTTGGTCATTGTCGATCACTGCCGTTTTTGAGTTTAATTTACCCTTTTACGTTATCTTTGCGTTTTCCTTTGCCCACACTCACTTTGCACTCTAAATATCGTACCAATGAAAAGAGCACCATACTTCTACACCAAAAATCAAATTTCTATATAAATATATATAAAATTTTTTTCTTTTTAATTTTTTGTCTTTTTACATTTTTTAAATGTTTATTTTCTTTTTTGTTGTGTTGTATTTTTTTTTTGCTTAATACTTAACAAAATGGCCTCTATGAACCACAGGTAGTGCAAAATTCTTAGAGATTGTTGAGGAAAATGATTGCAAAAAAAATATGGTTTGTGTTTCATATTGGTAAGTGATAATGTGTAGAGTTGCAGTACTCAAACATTTTCTGACACTTTGCATTGCATTGGATGCCATTCACCGTATTGCGCGGCACCAACAGGTTTGTGTGAGAAAATACCTGCTTCAGGAGAATATCATGCTCGAATATTTATTTACAATTTCTGCTTAATTGCCTTGCTCTTTTATTATGCGGAACGGTTTTGCAAATTCAAAATCTTTGCCGGGTGGTGTTTGGAAAATTTTCCCTAATTCCATTCCAGGTTCAATTCAATAACTTTTCAATAATTCAATTCAATAAGTCCTCACCGAGTATAATCCTAAACTTGTCTTTCAATACATTTCAATGTGAATTTCGAGTAAATTCTTATGAGATAGAACTGGAGCTATGGAGGTTTTGTGTATATAAAGTAGGTTTTCTCGCCATTTGAAAATGGTTAAAGTGCCGTGATAGCCAGTTAATAGTATTTGCTTTAAAACGCTGGCCGCGCACAATGAATTGGGTTGTCCAAAAAGTAATTGTCGGTAATATAGTAGTAATATAGTCGGCGTTGACAAATTTTTTCAACGGCTTGTGACTCTGTAATTGCATTCTTTCTTCTGTCAGTTATTAGCTGTTACTTTTAGCTTGCTTAAGAAAAAAAGTGCGCGAAATTTTGTTTATATTTGTTTGTTTGGCGTCAATTTTAATATGGGTGCCACATGTATTGAAAGAAATTCATTTAACAAACCGAATCAACGCTTGTGATATGCACCTTAAACGCAATGAATTCGATCCGTTTTTAAAACGAATCATAACTGGAGATGAAAAATGGATTGTTAACAACAACGTTAGTCGAAAACGATCATGGTCCAAGCATGGTGAACCAGCTCAAACCACTTCAAAGGCTGATATCCACCAAAAGAAGGTTATGCTGTCTGTTTGGTGGGATTGAAAGGGTGTGGTATATTTTGAGCTGCTTCCAAGGAACCAAACGATTAATTCGGATGTTTACTGTCAACAATTGTACAAATTGGATACAGCCATCAAGGAGAAGCGACCAGAATTGGTCAATCGTAAAGGTGTCATATTCCACCAGGACAACGCTAGACCGCACACATTTCGATCTTTGCAGAACTCCTTAAATGGTAAAACTTTCGGCAATGATGAAGCTATAAAATCGCACTTGGTTCAGTTTTTTGCAGATAAAGGCCAGAAGTTCTATGAGCGTGGAATACTAAATTTGCCAGGAAGATGGCAAAAGGTTATCGAACAAAATGGCAATTATATATTTGATTAAAGTTCATTCTAAGTTTTATTAAAAATGCATTTACTTTCTTTTAAAAAATCCGCAATTACTTTTTAGGCAACCCAATACTAATAGTCATTGTTCAATTGTGTATAACAAAATATTGATCTTTTTATTAGCTATATCTAAAAATAAATCGATTTGAACCATATACGACGCGGATGTCGTAAAGCCTAACATAAGTCACTGTGTCAAATTTCAGTAAAATCGGATTATGAATGCGCCTTTTATGGGGCCAAGACTCGGCCGATCTGAGCCAAATTGAAGAAGAATGTCGAAGAGCCTAACACAACTCACTGTCCCAAATTTCGGCGACATCGGACAATAAATGCGCCTTTTATGAGCCCACAACCTTAAATCGGGAGATCGATCTATATGGCAGCTATATCCAAATCTGGATCGATCTGTGTCTTATTGCAGAAGTATGTCGAGGGGCTTAACACAACTCACTGTCCCAAATTTCGTCGACATCGGACAATAAATGATCTGGATTGATCTGTGTCTTATTGCAGAAGTATGTCGAGGGGCTTAACACAACTCACTTTCCCAAATTTTGGCAAAATCGGATAATAAATGCGCCTTTTACGGGCCCAAGACGTTAAATCAAGAGATTGGTATATGACAGCTATATCCAAATCTGATCCGATCATGACCAAATTGCATAAAGATGTTAAGGGGCTTAACACAACTCACTGTCCAAAATTTTGGAAAAATCGGATAATAAATGGGCCTTTTATGGGTGAAAGGCCTTAAATCGAGATAGATCGGTCTATATGGCAGCTATATCCAAATCTGGACCGATCTAGACCAAATTTCATAAGGATATCAAGGGGCCTAACACACTTCACTGTCCCAAATTTTGGCAAAATCGGGCAATAAATGCGCCTTTTATGGGCACAAGACTTTAAATCGTGATATCGGTCTACATGGCAGCTATATCCAAATCTGAACCGATCTTGGCCAAATTGCATAGAGATGTTAACGGACCTAACACAAATTGGAGTGGGATGTTGACTGGTCTAACACAACTCACTGTCCCAAATTTCAGCAAAATCGGATAATAAATATGGCTTTTATGGGCCTATGACCCTAAATCGGCGGATCGGTCTATATGGGGGCTATATCAAGATATAGTCCGATATAGCCCATCTTCGAACTTAACCTGCTTATGGACAAAAAATTAATCTGTGCAAAGTTTCAGCTCAATTTCTCTATTTCTAAATACTGTAGCGTGATTTCAACAGAAAGACGGACAGACGGCCGGACATGGCTAGATCGTCTTAGATTCTTACGCTGATCAAGAATACATATATACTTTATAGGGTCGAAAATGGATATTTCAATGTGTTGCAAACAGAATGACAAAATGAATATACCGCCATACTTCGGTGGTGGGTATAAAAACATATGGTGGTATATATTATGTAGTTTTTTTCCTACCACTGTCCGATATTAAAACCATATTGAATAAAAGTAGGCTCCATACTCTTTATGAAACCAGGCTTGATGTACTTGGTGGTGCCGTTAACTGTTCCTCTTTGACAACCATTATGTAAAAATGTTGAAAATTCGTCCGACAATCGAAATAAGAGTGATTATGTCGAGAGTATTAATGCAATATAGACACACCAAATTTTGCGTTGGTGGGTTTGGGTTTCTGTTTATGAGCTCACTGCGAACTTGGCTACCGGCGTATTTGCACTTTCAAAGTAATATGCGGAGAAGTAATAGCAAAAACAAAAACCGTAAATGAAACACACAACCAAATTTCAGTCCTTTTCACCCACTGTGAGAAAAACTTGCCATTGTTATACGATGAGGGATTACCTGTGATTCATGCTGTTTTACCGATTTCTTTCTTGCCTTTTAGCGATTTATACTTCATTCTCTTTTTCCTTACTACTTATTACGAGTATTGTTTAATGAAAGAGATTTTCTTTTGATTTTCCTTCCTACCTAATTATAACGATACCATAACAATAATGATAACAATAATTATCCATAATTATTCAAACGTAAACTGCACCAAAATAGTTTCTTTTCAAAACTGCAAGTACCGTTGGGTACACTCTTCAACTTTTAATGAAATTAACCTGGATTCATTTTAATAAGAGATTTGCTTGAGATCTTATACTTATTTTAAACTTGGTTTTTTTTGTCCTATATATTTATAAAAATAACAACAGTTAATCCAATAGATTTTTATGTGATACCATTACATACATATTGATACTGCTATTAACCAATACATATACATATATGTGTGACTATCCTCGTAATCGATCAGAACAGATTTTTGCAAAAACAGAAAGAAACAAAAACAAAAATGTTAATGTTAATGTTAATTTAACCTGGACTTGATTGTAACATAATTGTGCTTAAATAAATGTAACCGCCAAATTCACTTCACCTCAAAAGACAACAACAAAAAACAAACAAAGTACAAAAGTAATTGAGAGTAATTGATTGTAATGTTAAAATTAGCAGCATATGTATATGGGATGCTATTATGTATGTACATATGTAGCAGTACATAGTAGCAGCAGTGCATATATTTGTATGTATGTATGTATGTATGATGTATGATGTACAATACTAAACATATGATATTGATGATGATGTATGATGTATGAAGAAGGCGTTAGGTTGTTTATGATTGAACTCAAACCGATCACTATGTGTTCGAATGCCAACTTCATCTATCGTCACTGTATGTGTTGTATTCCCCTTCCCCCCTACTAAACAGCGGAGACCATCTTGGGACGCCACAGTACCATTGAGATACGTTCGATACACTTGGGCGGCCTATTTCATGCCGAAGAAGAGATTCAAATGACCTCAACCATGCCGAATTTTATTGGACAAATGCAAGGATTCATATTCAATGGCCAAAGGTAAGTTGAGACATAACACAAAAAAAAAAAAAAAAACAATTAAAAGAGCATTTAGTTCGAATCTTTTATCCCCTTCACCACCGATCGCATTTGAACATCAATTTTTGAATGAGTTTTTCAAATATTAAGGATATAAATCTGCAGATACAAATGGACTGTAATCTTCATGACTATTAGAAGTCATAAAAACATACCACTTTTAAAATTTCAGCCATGTAATTGCATCCCTTAGAGGCTCAAAAAGTCAAATCAGGCGATCGATTTATATGGGAGTTTATATGTCAGATTATAAACCTATTTGGACTATACTTTGCACGACTGCTGGCAAAAATTTACCGGCTGAAGCAGTCATATATGAATATCGGTTTATATGGCAGCTTTATCAAGCTAAGAACTGATTTAGACCCTACTTGGCACAGTTATTGGAAAATTTCAGCCAAATCGGATAAAAGTTGTGCCCTCTAGAGGTTTAAGAAGTCAAGATTCGAGATCTGTTTGTATGGCAGCAATATAAATTAAAGAACCAATTTAAACCAATCTTGTACCAAGTCAAAGGAAAACACCTCATGCAAAGGTCAGCCAAGTTGAATAGGAATTGTTCCAGAAGTTATATGGTACCTATAACAAAATATGGCCCAACTGATTTACCCTAATAGGAAGTAAAATTTGCAAATTTATAGCCGAGTCCGAACGGCGTGCCGTAGTGCGACACCTCTTCGGAGAGAAGTTTTACATGGCATATTACCTCACAAATGTTGCCAGCATTAGGTGGGGAAAGCCACCGCTGATAATGTTTTCTCATGGTCTCGCCAGGATTCGAACCCAGGCGTTCAGCGTCATAGGCGGACATGCTAACCTAACCCAAATGTGATCATTCCTTTTCCTACCTTCAGCATGCTGAAGGAGGAATTTCGCTCAGTTGGCGGTTTTACTCTTATCTAAGATGTTATGCCAAAGTACCTCTGAAACTTTGTCATAATGTTAATGATTTTGTCATAATTTTTATAAAAAAAATTTTAATTTCGTCCCAATGAATCTTTTTATAAAATTTACGAAACATGCTCAATAAAATTCAAACATTTGGAATCAATGAAATTTATCATAACATTTATGAAAATCAAACATATAATTTATGAAATGTTTATATATCTTTCACACGTTCAAGTGTGCATGAACACGTAGGACCACTGGTTGTCCCAAACCGCGTAGACACCTTGGGCGCGTACCGACGCTCCTCCGGGGGTTAATCAAACACATGTGAGAGTCGCTTGCGCCCTACTCTCTTCTTTTATCTCTTCTGAGACCTTATCTCGCCTCCTGGTCCGATCTGGCGACTTACACGTTTTTACTTTCCAAACTACGCTCTTTTACTTATAGTGTATGAAAGTGCCACCGTGGCCAACCAAAGGTAAATTCTGTCCGAATTTTTTTACAAAAATCCCCATTTAAAGATAAATTTTCTGTGGAGGCTACAAATATAGTTTGGTGCAACAATTTTTTGCATGTGTTTAGGGGACATATGAAGTAAAACAAGTAAAATGGCGTTAAGTTCGGCCGGGACGAACTTTGGATACCCACCACCTTGGGTATAACGTTTCGTCAAAATCCGGTGAAAATTGCATACGTTATGTCCCCTAGCAGTTATATCGAAATATCTTCCGATTTGGGCCAAATACTAATAAGTTAAAGTCATTGTTCAATTGTGTATAACAAAATATTGGTCTTTTTAGTAGCTGTATCTAAAAAAAAACCGATCTGAACCATATACGACCCGGATGTCGAAAAGCCTAACATAAGTGTCACTGTGTTAAATTTCAGTGAAATCGGATTATAAATGCGCCTTTTATGGGCCAAGGCTTTAAATCGAGATATCGGTCTTCATGGCAGCTATATCCAAATCTAGACTGATTTGGACCAAGACAAAATCGGACAATAAATGCTCCATTTATGGACCCAAAACCTAAAACCGAGAGATCGGTCTATAAGGCAGATATATCCAAATCTGGATCGATCTGGGCCATATTGCAGAAGTATGTCAAGGGGCTTAACTTAACTCACTGTCCTACATTTTGACGACATCGGACAATAAATGAGCCTTTTATAGGCCCAAACCTTAAATCGAGAGATCGGTCTATATGGCAGCTATATCAAATCTGAACTGATTTAGGCCAAATTGTAGAAGTATGTTGAAGAGCCTAAGACAATTCACTGTCGCAAATTTCATTAAAATCGGATAATAAATATGGCTTTTATGGGCCTAAGACCCTAAATCGGCGGATCGTTCTATATGGCAGCTATACCCAAATTTGGACTGATCTGGGCCAAATTGACGAAGGATGTCGAAGGGCCTAACACAACTCACTGTCCCAAATTTCAACAAAATCGTATAATAAGTGTGGCTTTTATGGGCCTTAGGCCCATCGGTCTATATGGGGGCTATATCAAGATATAGTCGTGATTTCAACAACAGACTGACAGACGGACGGACATGTCTAGATCGTCTTATATTTTTACGCTGATCAATAATATATATATACTTTATAGGGTCGGAAATGAATATTTCGATGTGCTGCAAACGGAATGACAAAATGAATATACCCCCATCCTTCGGTGGTGGGTATAAAAATCATTAGCCCGAATAGACGATCTGGGCATTGCGTTTTGAGAACTCGAGGGATATTTCCATTTTTTTAATAAAAAATTGCTAATTTTGAAGTGCATATTGCAACCGTTTAATTTGCTCAAACTTCACTTAAAACGCATCTACAATATGAGTTCTTTACAAAGAAGAAAAAGTTAAGATATTTTTGCATCAATCAATGAAAATGCTTTTTTTAACCCAAAAATGCAAACAATTCCCTTTTTTTAACATTTTTATACCATCCACCATAGGATGTGGGTATACTAATTTCGTCATTCTGTTTGTAATACCTCGCCCCTAGAGGGCGGTATTTGGTAATTTGGTAATTTTTCTCCGATTTCGATGAAATTTGGCACAGATCAGAATATTTTTGAATATAGCTGCCCTGTAGACCGATCGCCCCATCGCCCGGTAGGGTATTAAGGACATAAAACATGTATAAAATTTGGCACAATGCGTCCTGGTAGACCCCGAAATATTCCTGTCAAATGTGGTCTAGATCGGACTATATTTGGATATAACTGCCATATAGACCGATCTCCCGAAATAGGGTATTGAGACCATCAAAGATCCATATATTACCTGAATTCGATGAAATTTGGCACAGTGTGTTCTGGCAAAAATTCTAAATATGCCTGTCAAATGTGGTCTAGATAGGCCGATCTCCCGATAAAGTGTAATGAGCCTATTAAAGGAGCATTTTTTATCCTATTTCAATGAAATTTGTCACAGCGAGTTCTGGTAGCCCTCTAAACCTTTTTGTTGAATATTGTCCAGATCGGGCCATCTTTGGAAATAGCTGGCATATAGACCGATCTCCCGATATAGAGTATTGAGCCAAAAAAGGAGCATTTCTCATCCGATTTTGATGAAATTTGAAACAATGCGTTTTGGAACCCCTCTAAACCTTTGTTGAACATCGTTCAGATTGGGCCAAATTTGGATATAGCTGGTATATAGACCGATCTCCTGATATAGAGTATTGAGCTCATTAAAGGAGAATTTTTCTGCCGATTTTGATGAAATATATGTATATATATATATCTAAAATCCGATTTTATGAGTTCAGGAGGTCAGGTTTATATACAAAGAATACGAAATCAACAAAAATTGTTTAGAAAATGTTTTTATACGCAAGACATCTACAAAATTATAAATACCCAAATTCCCAATACCAATAAATACCCAAGCTTTGGGTATTAACCCGGTGGAAACCCATCTCTACATACTCACTATAAACACCATTCAGACCTTATGTAAGGCCGGGACAGGTTTGTCTTTTTACACTTTCTTGGCGTTGTCGACGAAGTTACAAATACAAAACTTTTTCTCGTTGCCTCGAAAATTCATCGATATAGAAGTTTCATAATCTCCTACTAGGTTAGTAGTTATTCTCTGTAAAATTCCCACCGACCTTTCTCAGGAACGAAGCTAAGAGCACCGGAGCACCTTTGCCTATAGTCTATATGCTTAACTAGTGCCTTCTAATTGTTCTTGAAATTTCGGTATAAGACGCCGCTAGTGTCTGTGGCTGCAATATATATATAGACTAAGAAACTGTCTACATACATGGCATATATTGGGCAATAATGATAAAAAACAAGTTGGATATTAGACTAAGCTGAACGTCGATTTAGACAGACATATGTACCACAGTTGTTAAACAGTCACTTCCACTTTATTAAGAAATTGAAAAACATTATGATATAAAAAATGTATGCAGAATAAACCTCTTTAATTAAAAAAAAAAAAACTAATTTTATTTTCACACCTTTCTTTGCATCCACAGATACATCGATATTGTTAAAAGTTTGGGTCCGGAACTTTCGGCATTACCTAGCGCCACCTTTAAACTAACTGCCCGATTCGTCAACTCCCCACCAGGAAATCCATATCATGCCGCCACGTTCCGTTCCAAACACTCCTATGTGGGACTGCCAATGCTGAAAGCATATTCGACCATATCAGTAGATTTCCGCTTTAAAACCGTAGAGCCCAATGGACTTTTACTTTACAATGGAGGCCGGCGCAATGATTTTGTTGCTGTCGAATTGGTCAATGGTCACATTCATTATACGTTCGATTTGGGCGATGGCCCCATAACGATGCGCGACAAGACCCGCATCCATATGAACGACAATCGGTGGCATCAAGTCAGCATAAGGAGACCTGGTCCGAAGACGCATACGTTGGCCGTAGACGATTCCTTTGAAATTATTACGCTCTCGGGCAACAGTATGCACCTGGAGTTGTCGGGCATTCTGTATATAGGTGGTGTTTTCAAGGATATGTACTCGAAGTTGCCGGCATCGATATCATCTAGATCCGGCTTTGAGGGTTGTATTTCTTCACTCGATCTGGGCGACACATCACCATCACTGACAAATGACGCTGTAGTACCGAGCTCGCTTGTTGTGTCCGGTTGCGAGGGCCCAACAAAATGTAGCCAAAATGCATGTGCGAACAGAGGCGTTTGTGTGCAGCAGTGGAATGCGTATGCCTGCGAGTGTGATATGACTTCGTATACAGGACCAACTTGTTACGATGGTAAGTATCATGGACCAAATAAAGAGAAAGAGAAAATTATAATAAAACCAAAATTCCCTAACCCCATTAAAGAGTTGCTGAAAAGAATTAAAAGTTTTTTTGCTAAAATTTATATCATTATTAAAAAAATTAAAAAAAAAACAGTAAGTACGGGCTGAAGTCGGGCACCACATTGGGTATACAAAATGTCACCGCCGATGGATCGGTTTCTGCACCCAGTAGCGACCACAATTTTCGATAAAAATTTTAGGTATCTGTACCAATTTCACAGTAACAGTTTGGCAATTTTTCGTTGAAAAAAAAAACTACCAAATAGTTCCAATAATAACAATGCAATTGCAAATGCAAATTTGCCCATGAACATTTCATTTAGAAACATCGGAAAAATCATTAAGGTCCCTAATAATATTGTCAGATACAAATTAATTCTAAATTTGAGTGCATTAGCTCAATTCTTATACAACGAATCATTTTGTACGTTTTAGTACCTATATGTACGATTTTGAATAATCTTATGGTCATTCAAAATTTATAGTCAAAGAGTACTTGTATCCCAATTTTGAGAGCTTTAGCTCACCCTGTTAAGAGAGTACCATTTTGTACGTTTGAGTACCCAAATATACGATTAAAAAATATCTTATAGTTCTCCAATATATTCTTTAAAGGTACCAATTACACCGCAATTATTGTAGTATAGCTTATCTTCGCAATTAGTTTTCTTCCACTTGTCGTATTTTTCAGTCAAGACAGCGATAACGTTTGACAAAATGCTTAATTTTACCATTCCCCGTTCACCGCAGGCGAAGATAAGCTATTTTGTACTATATTGCACTTTTAGGTACTAAAATGTACGAATTTTGAATGGATCATCGAATATCAAATTTCATACATCTGCTCCATCTGTTAAGAAAGTAGCAAATGGCACCAATTTTGGTACCAAAATATATGAATTTTTAATAGATCATTAAGTCACCAATCATGTATTTCTTAATTGTACCTACATGCCAAATTTCAGACCTCTAGCTCCATCTATTATAAGGTACCAAATGGTACCAATTTTGTGCGAATGGTGAATAGATCATTTAGCCATCCATCATATATTTCTTAGTTGTACCTACATGCCAAACTTCAGACTTCAAGCTTCATCTGGAAAGAAAGTACAAAATGGTAGCAATTTTGGTACCAAAATTTACGAATTTTTAAAAGGTCATTAAGTCATCCATCATATATTTCTTAGCTGTACCTACATGCCAAATTTTGGATCTCTAGCTCCATCTGAACAGAAAGTACAAAATAGTACCAATTTTGGTACCAACATGTTCGAATTGGGAAAAAATCATTTAGTCGCCCATCATATTGGGTTGCCCAAAAAGTAATTGCGGATTTTTTAAAAGAAAGTAAATGCCTTTTTAATAAAAATTAGAATGAACTTTAATCAAATATACTTTTTTTACACTTTTTTCTAAAGCAAGCTAAAAGTAACAGCTGATAACTGACAGAGGAATGAATGCAACTACAGAGTCACAAGCTGTGAAAAAATTTGTCAACGCCGACTATATGAAAAATCCGCAATTAATTTTTGGGCAACCCATACAATATATTTCTAAGTTTTGCCTACATGCCAAATTTTAGACCTCTAACTGTATTTGCACGGAAATTAACAAATGGTACCAATACTGTACAAATTGTAAAAAGATTATAGTCCCCTTACATACTTTCTGATGAGTCGTCTGCCGTATAGTCCTGACTTGGCTCCGAGTGACTTCTAAAATAAAATGAGGGGTCAACGTTTTTCGACACCTGAAGAAGCGGTTTATGCATGTTTTGGAGATTCCCCAATCAGAGTGGCAAAAGTGCTTCGACAATTGGTTCAAACGCATGCAAAAATGTATAGATCCCAATCGGGATTTTTTTGAAAAACAACAAAGCGATTTTCGAGACTCAATATTTGTTTTTGAGTTCTCTAATCATGAAATATAAAAGGCAACCCTGTTAGTTATGAATGGAGTATGAATGTTAGATTTCATTGTGAATATATTGATGATTGTTTAAGATATTCGATGATTTTGACTATTTCGGAAGATAACAGTGAATTATTCAGAACAAAAATGCGATAGCTTAGGTGTAGAAATTTCGCATATTTGAACAAAATTTGTCAAAATTTGAACACATTTCGAACCGAACACTGATTTTGGTAATAAAATTCAATGATTTGCAAGCGTTGCTCGTTAGTAAGTCTATTCATGATGAAATGTCAAAGCATACTGAGCATCTTTCTCTTTGACACCATGTCTGAAATCCCACGTGATCTGTCAAATACTAATGCATGAAAATCCTAACCTCAAAAAAATCACCCTTTATATGAAAAATCCGCAATTACTTTTTGGGCAACCCATACAATATATTTCTATGTTTTGCCTACATGCCAAATTTTAGACCTCTAACTGTATTTGCACGGAAATTAACAAATGGTACCAATACTGTACAAATTGTGAAAAGATTATAGTCCCCTTACATACTTTCTGATGAGTCGTCTGCCGTATATATATATATATATTTCGCAAATTAAACTATGAATTTTGAAAACTTAATCAATTTTGTTTCTTCGGTGTTTTACAGAATCAATTGCCTATGAATTCGGCAATAACAAGGGCATTATCCAATATACTTTCCCTGAAAATGCCCAGGCGGATACGGAGGAGGACAATATAGCTTTGGGTTTCATAACCACCAAGTCTGACGCTGTGTTGTTGCGTATTGAGAGTGCTACCACCCAGGATTACATGGAATTGGAAATAGTCGAGGGCAACATTTTCATGTGCTACAATGTGGGCACCAGAGATTTGCCCTTGGGAGAGATTGGCACCAAGGTCAATGATAATACCTATCATGTGGTACGATTCAGTAGAAAAGGAGGAAATGCGACACTACAACTGGATGATTACAATGTTCAAACCTTAACACCCCAAGGTAGGTCCTGCTTGATAAAACTTAAAAGGGCATGTCTGAGTCTCTTTGCTTTGCTTTGCAGTCCATCAGTCGACGGTTTTCAATACAATCTCCAATATACAAGTCGGAGGAAAATTCAGTCGGTCGGGACGTTCTCGCATCGAACGCCCCTTTGCGGGTGTCATTGCCGGCCTCACGGTGAACAAATTGCGCGTCTTGGATCTGGCTGTGGAGCGTGACCCCCACATAACCATACGTGGAGATGTTCAATTGGTAACTGGAGTATTAGATAGAAATGATCTGCAAAGAATGCAGCAGGTTAGGGATTTTATTTTTAAATAATTTGAAATCTCTCTTCAAACTTTTTCAAGTATTTTTCTCATCGTAAAAATAAAATCGATTTTTGCTCTGTCGTATTTGAAAATCTTTCTCAATCAAATTCAAATATCAGATTTTGTTTCTATTTTTGTCGCTCAATTCAATTCAAATCTATGCCATATCGTATATCAGTCCCAGTGTTCTTGAACCATGTTCTGTGAATGTGAATTAATGCACCCAAAAAAAGAACTACCACCCATGACCGATTTGTTGTCGAAGGTGGCAAAATTGAATCACCCATCGGACATGGTTCTCCACCGGCTGAGATCGTTTCGTTGTCTTCTCATACAAAAACAAAAAGCAAAAATAATTCCTAGTCTTGAATTCAGTGTAAATTGTGTAATTTCTTTGTGCCATTATCCGAAATATCCATAAACCCAATACCACCTAGTCTTTGTTTGGTTTCATTTCCTTCATCTGTTCTGTTCTAAATGAATTGGGAAAACTGAAAGATTTCGTCATACATACCAGCCTCACTTTTGTGCGAGCATTCGCTTGTACTGTGTGTTAGTGAGGTCAATGGGGTGTTTTTCGATTTCTCTCAAGTTTCCACAGCTTAATGCCTCCACTAACTTATCTAACAACAATTAATCACTAATTAATGGAAAACATTTCAAATATTTCTTATTTCTTAATTAACCACCCAACCACCCACCCACCCACCAACTGCACTGTGCACTTTGGCATCAATTTGTCTTCTTCTCTGTTCGTTGGTTTTCTTTTGTTTGTTTGTTTGTTTGGTTCTCTCTCTCTCTCTCTCTGTACAATTTCTTTTCGATCGCCACAACTGCAAATAATGTTCAAATTTTGAAAACAACAACAACATAACGAACGATAACCAATTAAGCTATTTACCCATATGCCTACTCTTGATTTTTGGATTTTCGAAATACGTTTTTTTCCTTTTATCGATTTTTTGTTCGATTATCTTATTCACAGAGATTTTAATGCACTTAGTATTGAGTATTGGATTTATGCAAACTAACGCACATTTACCTATTAACAAATATTATCAATAAATCAAATTACAAAAAAAAAAATCATACAATACATATGCATGCACATACATACACATACATCTACACAAAACGACCTTGGTATGAGGATGGGAGAATAATATTTTTACTACATACAAATGTCTCTCATAAAGTGATAGAATAATAGAGAAATTAGAAACCATATGGGAAATACTAGGGTGATATATCTCGGCCCCGCGGCCCCTAAATTGCACACGGTGCATCGATATCTGTTTAAGATGTCCACTCAAGTTAATGTCTACTTAACGCCAATGTGTACGATCTAGATCGTATTTAGCACGAATATCGAATCCGTTCAACTTCTACTCACTTTTCCAATTTTCAACAGTATATCGAAATTTATAATCTTAAGAGGATTAATCGGCAGATCAGTCTATATGGCGACTGAGTCAAGTTGTCCATACACTAATAAAAAGAACAAAATTAAATACTGCATGAGTATATGGCCTCATTATGCTACGACGCACAGTGGGACAAAATCGAAAGAAACTAGTAAAAAATATTCCGTGTGAGAACGGGTAGAGATGTTTGTTTGAAATTTGGAATCGTAAGAGCTGAGGTGTTATCGAGATTGCGTGCAAAATTTCAAGACCCTAAATGGTCCGGGCGCCTCTCGGTCACCTCGGTATTTTGAACAATTGTTCGGGCTGCCAAATTTTCATCTGCGGTTCGATTTTCAAAATTCTTCTGTCCTTAAAAAACCAAAAATAAATTCTGCCCGAATTTCAAAAATCCCCAAAATACCCCTTTCGGTCAAAGTTAGTTTCGAAATCGGCATTTTTTAGTTTATTTGCTGTGGAGGCTACAAATATTGTTGGATGCAAAAGATGGTTTGCATGTGTGCAAAAGATGGTTTGCAGGGAGTAAATAGAACATGTGCCCAATTGGAGGATTTGGGCTTTGGAATTTTTGAACACGAGGAGTTTTTCCCATTTCTTAATTAAAAAAATTGCCTATTTTGAAGTAGACATAGTACCCGTTTAACTTAATATATATTGTTCAAATTTCACTTTAAAAGTATCTACGATATGTCCTCTTCACAAGCAAAAAGGACAAATTTCAATAAAATACATTTACCTTTTTTCAAATTTTTTTACTTCCAAACTGTATAAATTTTAAGTGAAATGTCGGAAGTTTATGCACACTGCAGTCATTTTTTGGCCAAAATTAAAATTGAAGTTTTGAGATATTTGTTAGTAATTCATATAGAAAACATTAAGGATTTTGTAAGTAGCACGGAATTTCTAACTTAGATTTTCATTTTCGGGGTAACTTTTTAGTACTTAGACCCCACAACAAGCTGAGTTCTGGCTTAGGTGTATGCCTATAGGGACATGGGGCGGATTTATATCAGCACCCTCTTTTCAAGCTAACCTTATCATAAGAAAACATTTCAAATGGGAAAGAAAGAAAATTTTTTATTGAAAATGATAACAAACTGCCATTAAGGGTGGCTAGAAATTGACTAGTTTTAACTAATTTTCTGCCTATTGTATGCCAAAATATTTGTTTCATTTTTCTTGAATGATATAACAAAGTTACATCGCAAATTAAAGCTACTTAAAGAAAGCTTTCAGAAACATAATTGCCAGGGGCAAATTGAACAAGGGAAAACTTCTCACATATTAATGAGTGCTGTCCGATTCAAGTTTAAGCTCAATGATTAGAGCTACCCTTATTATAAACGAGTCCACTGCTTCTTGACCTCAGGAAGTCAAATCGGGAGATCGGTTTATATGAGCGCTATATCAGGTTATAGACCGATTTAAGCCGTAATTGACACAGTTGTTGAAAGTCATAACAGAATACTGGGCTAAAATTTCAGCCAAATCGAAATGAAAATGTAAGCTTCTTGGGTCTCAAGAAGTCAAATCGGGAGATTGGTTTATATGGGAGCTACATCAGGTTATATACCGATTTGAACCGTACTTGGCACAGTTGTTGAAAATCATAACAGAAAACTATGTGCCCCCTTCCTATGGTGGTGGCTATAAAAATATACGGTTTTCGTATTGCAAATCGTTGCCCTTCAAGCATAAATCACTGACTGCAATTTTACTTTTAATCCGTTTTAAACTTTTCATTGCAATCTCCAATTATCATACCAAACTCGTATTAACAGACATGCTAATATTTGTTATACTACCACTGCCCTTGCATATACTCTATACATGCATTAACACTCATGCAGACAAATACTTACATATGATATATACACATACAAATATACTTATTATCAACATAGTACATGTCTATACATAACCAACCATCAATATTACAATACATGCTACTAACTTAAACGTTTGGAATCATCGTTAATGTTCGCCTTCCTGCTTCATATTTTTCTTCCCCCAAGCAGACACCGGCCAGTGGCTATCCGGGAGCTATTGACGATTTGATCTTCTCTGGCGCTGGTTCAGGTTGCCGCGATGATGACGAGGACGAGTGCACTCCACCCTTCGAGTCAAGTGGCGATGACCTCATTACCCCCGTCTATGTGCCACCCACCAAACAGACAACAATGCCACAAAATGTCAGCACGGACAAAACGAACGGCACAGAGCGTGCCTGTGACGATGAGGACTGTATACACGGCTCTGGAGATTATGGCGAGACCACAGAACAGTTCACTTCAACGAGCACAGCCAAGGGCGCAGGTAAGCCAGTACAATCGCCGCAGCTAGTTCTTGTTTCCATAACATACGTGTATTTGTTTGTGTGTCATTTCATTATTTGACATCTATCTCTCACACATCCATAGACATACATATGCACTAAAAGAAAGGAGAAGACAGCTAGAAGTCGATGACAGCTGATGAGTGCTTAATGTTTCAATTTTGAACAATTTAGCGTGGGAAACGGTGTGGAGGTAATTTCAGGCCCGTTCCAAACCTGAACCATGCTAACTTTTAAATCACACGAGGTCTTGAACTTAAGAGTATTAAGAGAAGCGAGTAATTCAATCATAGATATCTCCTTTTCAATATCAATCGCCAATTAAACCAGACCTCAATTTGTTTTGTATGTAGGTTGGAGAAGTTATCATCCTGTGCCGAGTTGCACCAATGTGCACACAGGGTAAAAGCAATGTCGTTTCTGTCAGATATATTCCTCGTTGTATCCCTAGCGTCTGAGAGGCAGTGAATGCCGAGTCTTGTCTTCAACCAGCAGAAACGGTTTACTTCGTCTTAGTTGAGCTTAATTTCGTCTTTACTGTTTGGACTTTATTTCATTGTGAAATGAAACAAACTGCAAAAAGTATTTGGGAACTAATTAATTTTTCTGGGCGTTATGTTGAAAAATTGAATTTTCATCAAGTTAAAAAATTTTTCTGGAATGCCGTTTTTGTTTGTTTTTCGAGTCCAGTAAAAGGCATTTGAGTAATATATCTGCATATTACTATCAATTCTAAGTTAAACAATGAAGCGGAGAACAAGTGATCATGGAATTTGAAGTCATTGCCGGTAGGCGAAAAAACAGCAAATTGTTGTATATTTCCAGTCCCAATTCTGGTGTTTTCTAAATGATTTAAGAAAATCCATTCCTTTCAACTCCATTCCTTTGCGAAATATTTTTGTGACCAAACTAGAGAAGCGCAAAGGAATGGATGAAGGCACGATCGGCACGTCGAGAAATATGTGGTAACTATGCAAATGCATTGCAAATTTGCCCATGAACATTTCATTAAAGAACAGGGGCAAACTTCTCACATATCAATGGATGCAGTCCGATTCTAGTTTAAGCTCAATGATGAGGGACCTCCTTTTTATAGCCGAGTCCGGACGGTGTGTCGCAGTGCAACACCTCTTTTGAGGAGTAGTTTTTACATGGCATAGTACCTAACGAATGTCGCCAGCATTAGGAGAGGATAACCACCGCTGAAAATTTAATGATGGTCTCGCCTGGATTTGAACCCAGGCGTTCAGCGTCGTAGGCTGACATGCTAAACTCTGCGCTACGGTGGTTACTATGCCCATAAGTTATTCTATGGCAAGCGAAGTTTGTATGGATAACAAGTCTTCTGGGTTTGTGTGTGTTCTTCTAACAAAAGTCTTTTTGAAAGATGTTGGCTGTTAGAATTTAACTTTTCCCTTACTATATGAAGAGGTTGAATAACAAGACCCAACATTTCATTCAGAGGACATGCTTCTGAGCAGTGCAATCTCACTAATTAGTGCGTAGGTGGAAGCATGTACTCTTTTGGTGGCATAGCAGTCTGACGAGGCCCTTGGTAAAGGCCGAAATCGCGCTCATTGCAGCATTGCAACAAATGTCGAGACTCTTTAAAGTGTTTTTGTTATTTTGTTTTGAAATAGAAGCAAGAAATAAAAACACGTTGGTCTCAGCTGGGTAAACCAACAACAAAATGAATTGATTTAAGAAAATTCAATTCTTCATTTCAAGGATAGCATGTCCGCCTATGACGCCCAACGCCTGGGTGCAAATCCCGGGGTGAACATCAAAAAAAATTTCTGCCGTGGTTTTCCCCTAAACTAAAACTGGCATCATTTGTGAGGTATCCTGCCATGTTAATACTTTCTACCAAGTGGAGTCGCTATACGGCACGCCGTTCGGACCCGACATAAAATGATCACTGATGATCTTAAATCCCCTGTTCTTTAATGGAATGTACATGGGAAGTTAAGTTTAGTTAATTTAAACAAAAAAGAGGCACACAAAATGAATGAAAAACGAAGTTAAGTTATTATTATGCAGATATTAAAGGATACAAAGAGAATTTTGAATATTTTAACGTTATCGCTATTTTAATATTATCTTTAGAAAAAAATTCATTGAAATTTGGTCTTTTGAGAAAAAAACGTCATAAAAATTCTATCTATGGAAGAAATAACGCCATTAAAAAGAATTTCTTCGAAATTTTGTTTTTAAAAGAATTGTATAAATTTTGTTTTCAAAAAGAATTGTCTTTAGAAAAAATTTCATTGAAATTTTGTCTTTAGTGAAAATTTGATCAAAATTATGTCTTTAGAAAATGTCATTGAAATTTTGTCTTTAGAAAAAATCTCAATAAAATTCAGTCTTTAAAGAAAATTTCCACTAAATTTAGCCTTTAGAAAAACTTTCATAGAAATGTTGTCTTCAGAAATAATGTTATTGAAAGTTTTCCTTTAGAAAAATTTTAAGACAATTTCGATAAAATTTTGTCTTCAATAATTTGCTTTGAAATATTGTCTTTAAAAATGTACTTGAAATCGTGTTTCGATTTTTTTTTAATTTTGTCTTTAGGAAAGATTTGATTGAAAAGCTGTATTAAAAAATTGCATAAAAAAATTGTCTTAAGAAATGACTTGACTTAGTGTATTTGGGAAAAATTCGATTAAAATTTTGTTTAAAAAAAAAACATTGAATTTTGTATCACAGGACAAAATTTGTTTAATTATTTTAGTGAAAATTTCACTCCTTTGTTTTATTATATTTAAAAATATTAAAAATTTGCACACGTTTTTTAGATAAACTCCTTTTTCGAACAGTTTGAAAGCCCTTAAACTTTTTTTATAAAAATTAAAATCAATCTAACCAATGTATCCAATAAGGAACTATGCAAAATTTCATGCGGATAGCCTTATTCGTTTCGACGGTATCGTGATTTCGACTACCTGTTGAACGGACGGGTACGGTTAGATAAAAAAATTCAAATTTTGCCCATGAACATTCCACTAAGGAACAGAGGCAAACTTCTCAGATATCAATGAATGCAGTCCGATTCAAGTTTTAAGCTCAATGATAAGGGACCTTCTTTTTATAGCCGAGTCCGAACGGCGTGCCGCAGTGCGACACCTCTTTCCAGAGAAGTTTTATATGGCATAGTACCTCACAAATGTTGCCAGCATCAGGAGGGGAAAACCACCGTTGAAAATTTTTTCTGATGGTCTCGCCAGGATTCGAACCCAAGCGTTCAGCGTCATAGGCGGACATGCTAACCTCTGCGCTACGGTGGCCTCCAGGTACGGCTAAATGGACTTTGAATATTCAGACGATTGAGGATGTTTATACATTGAAGGGTCGAAGATAACTGTTTCGAGGTGTTACAAACGAAATGCGAAGTTAGTGGAAAAATTCACTTTATAGAACGCACCCCCATAATTATGAGCCCAAGAACGAGATGTCCTTTTCTGGGGCTAAGACCCCTGGACCCCCTAGTGACCAAAAATGCCTCCTTGGGGGACGTGCTCCCTTTTGTTGTCATTGGCGCTATACAGGGATTGCCGATAATGTTGGTTCCTTTTAAACCTCGATGTGATGTCTTCATACGCCACAAGTGAGTGTAATTTATTTATTGCCTAGGTTTAATGGGGGCTCAAAATTCTAAAAATCCCATAAGTCCTTCGCGGGTCCAACTTTTTCTTTTTCTACACCTATAAGTCATACTTGCCAAATTTCATGAAGATCGGCTGCCCCTTGATTTTAACGACAAATGCCCCATGTCGAGCCATTCGGACTTGGCTATAAAAAGCCTTAGCTATTGAGCTTAAAATTTAAATGGCATAGCTCTCATTGACATGTGAGAAGTTTATACCCACGGAATGTTCATGGACGTATAACTTGTTGCATATAACTTAAAAATTTACTGATTTGGCCCATTTGAAATGGAAACCGAAACCCAATCGAACTACAATACATTAACAAGAAGTATTTATGCAAAATCGAATTTCAATGTCATAACGATGAAGAATATATGTACTTTATGTGGTTTAGGGCTAATAATTCGAGGTGTTCCAAACGGAATAACGGATATATATAAAATAAGCTTAAACAAAAAGATGTATGAGGTATAGGATTTTACAACAATTCCCAACTTATGCTTATAAACATCCTATGCATATTGAAGAAAATAATTTGTACCGAGAAACTTTTCGTTTGGTCATTTACATATTTTAAGATCCGATTACTGCAGCAATATATACTTGAAATTCGATATTCATATGACTTGATTGCTTAATTGAAAACCTTTTAGGGCCCCCAAACTAGAGATAAACCATCGCCGCCAAAACTCTTTTTAAGGGATTCTGCTTCCATTTGCTATACTAAGTGACTCCAGGAATATTGAGGAATAAAAAAGAATAGAAAGGAGAGATGACACATTCTAACACCAGCTGGAATCAGATAACTATCATTCACAATAGACAAGAAATACTAGAGTTGTACACAAATCACCTTGAGCGATGTTTGTGCACAGATTGACAGAGTGCTCATTTCATTTCATTATGAATCTATTTTTATTTTTACTCATTCGTTCATGCTGATTAATCAAAATTTAATTAAGTTTTAATTCGATATGATTTTGAAAAGATTAGCATACTGGTAAACCAAATTAACAAAACAAAACAAAAATTACTATATTAATAGGGGAATGTCTGCTTCGTTAGTTTTTGTTTTATTGTCTATCGATTTATGTTAAGTGGTAAAATACTATCAAATCACATGTTTTGGTTTACAAATTAGCAAAACTAAAAATAGTTTCCCCATACCTTTAAGTCTTATTACTGTGGGATTCACAATCGATAAATTCAAAGGAACTAAAGATAAACTAAAACACAAATTTCTTATGTTCACGGTTCTGTAGAAGAAGACGTTTAGCTATTGTTTTTATACCCTCCACCATAGGATGGAGGTATAATAACTTCGTCATTCTGTTGGTAACACCTCGAAATATGCGTCTAAGACCCTATAAAGTATATGTATTCTTGATCGTGATGTCATTTTAAGTCGATCTAGCCATGTCCGTCCGTCCGTCCGCCCGTCTGACCATCCGTCCGTCTGTCCGTCCGTCCGCCTGTCTGTCGAAAACACTTCGAAGCACTTTTGCACAAATACTTTTTATTAGTGTAGGTCGCTTGGGAATGTAAATGGGCCAAATCGGTCCATGTTTTGATATAGCTGCCATATACGTGGTGTTTTGGTATCACTTCTAACAATTGTGCTAAATATGGATCAAACAGGTCCATGTTTTGATATAGCTGTCATATAAACCGATCTTGGAGCTTGCTTTCTTGAGCCAATAGAGCGCGCAGTTCTCATCCGATTTGGTTGAAATTTTTCATGAGGTGTTTTGTTATGACTTCCAATAACACCTCATAACATGAGGTGTTTTGTTATGACTTCCAATAACTGTGCTAAGAATGGCACAAATCGGTACATAACCTAATATAGCTGCCATATAAACCGATCGTGGGTATTGACTTCTTGAGCCTCTAGAGGTAGCAATTCCCATTCGATTTGGAAGAAATTTTGTACAACGGCTTCTCTCATGATCTTCACCATACGTGTCTAATATGGTCTGAATCGATCATTGGCTTGATACAGCTCCCATATAAACCTATCTCCCGATTTTGCTTCTTGAGCCCCTACAAGGCGCAATTCTTATCCGAATGAACTGAAATATTACACAATGACTTCCACAATGTTCAGCATAACAGTTCTTATTCAATATTCTTTGTTTGCCTAAAAAAAGATACCGCGCATAGAACTCGACAAAAGCGATCCATGGTGGAGGGTATATAAAATTGGGCCCGGCCGAACTTAGCACGCTCTTACTTGTTTGTGATATTTAATCAGAATCATATGTTAGTTTCATCATTACAACTAAAATTTTACCCCAGTCGCTTGGAGAGCATTCAAAAGCATCTTGAATTTTCCACATAATTTCACGTTAATCAACGTTGGGAAAATTAATTTTTAATAGCAACTAGAATTTATTTAATCGAAAATAATGCCAAAAGACTTATTCCGCTTTTTTTTTGAGATTGAATCATATATGAAGCTCAATGTCCAAAATACTTTGCTCCAGATACAACAAAAATGATTGCGGCTCATGAGCGCCAATTCAACAACACAGACTTTCGCTACCATACTATATTCTGATACACCTAGGACTTTCAAAGAAGCAAAATGGATATTTCGTGATCTTTGCGTGCCACATAACAAAGTATATGCAGAGAAAAAACAAGTAAGAAGGCGTTAAGTTCGGCCTGGCCGAACTTTGGATACCCACCACCTCGGGTATATATGTGAACCACATTTCGTCAAAATCCAGTGAAAAATGCATACCCTAAGCCCCATAGCAGCTCTATAGATATCATCCGATTTAGACCAAATGCTTATAAGTACAAGTCATTGTTCAACCGAGAGATCGGTCTATATGGCAGCTATATCCAAATCTGGACCGATCTGAGCCAAATTGAAGACAAATATCGAAGGGCCCAACACAAGTCATTGTCCCAAATTTCGGCGACATCGGACAATAAATGCGCTTTTTATGAGCCCAAAACTTTAAATCGAGAGATCGGTCTATATGGCAGCTATATCCAAATCTGAACCGATCAGGGCCAAATAGAAGAAAGATATCGAAGGGCCTAAGGCAAATCACTGTCCCAAATTTCAGCAAAATCGGATAATAAATGTGGCTTTTATGGGCCTAAGAACATAAATCGGAGGATCGGTCTATATGGCAGCTATATCCAAATTTGGACCGATCTGGGCCAAATTGACGAAGAATGTCGAAGGGCTCAACGCAACTCACTGTCCCAAATTTCAGCAAAATCGGATAATAAATGTGGCTTTTATGAGCGTAAGACCATAAATCGCAGGATCGGTCTATATGGCAGCTATATCCAAATTTGGACCGATCTGGGCCAAATTGACGAAGGATGTCGAAGGGCTCAAAGCAACTCACTGTCCCAAATTTCAGCAAAATCGGATAATAAATGTGGCTTTTATGGGCCTAAGACCATAAATCGGAGTATCGGTCTATATGGCAGCTATATCCAAATTTGGACCGATCTGGACCAAATTAACGAAGGATGTCGAAGGGCTCAACGCAACTCACTGTCCCAAATTTCAGCAAAATCGGATAATAAATGTGGCTTTTATGGGCCTAAGACCATAAATCGGAGGATCGGTCTATATGGCAGATATATCCAAATTTGGATCGATCTAGGCCAAATTGACGAAGGATGTCGAAGGGCTCAACGCAACTCACTGTTTCAAATTTCAGCAAAATCGGATAATAAATGTGGCTTTTATGGGCCTAAGACCATAAATCGGAGGATCGGTCTATATGGCAGCTATATCCAAATTTGGACCGATCTGGACCAAATTGACGAAGGATATCGAAGGGCTCAACGCAACTCACTGTTTCAAATTTCAGCAAAATCGGATAATAAATGTGGCTTTTATGGGCCTAAGACCATAAATCGGAGGATCGGTCTATATGGCAGCTATATCCAAATCTGGACCGATCTGGGCCATATTGACGAAGAATGTTGAAGGGCCTAACACAACTCACTGTGCCAAATTTCATCCAAATCGGATATAAAATGTGGCTTTTATGGGCCTAAGACCCCAAATCTGAGGATCGGTCTATATGGCAGCTATATCCAAATTTGGACCGATCTGAGCCAAATTGACGAAGGATGTCGAAGGGCCCAACGCAACTCACTGTCGCAAATTTCAGCAAAATCGGATAATAAATGTGGCTTTTATGGGCCTAAGACCCTAAATCGGCGGATCGGTCTATATGGGGGCTATATCAAGATATAGTCCGATATAGCCCATCTTCGAACTTAACCTGCTTATGGACAAAAAAAGAATCTGTGCAAAATTTCAGCTCAATATCTCTATTTTTAAGGACTGTAGCGTGATTTCAACAGACAGACGGACAGACGGACAGACGGACGGACATGTCTAGATCGTCTTAGATTTTCACGCTGATCAAGAATATATATACTTTATAGGGTCGGAAATGGATATTTCGATGTGTTGGAAACGGAATGACAAAATGATTATACCCCCATCCTTCGGTGGTGGGTATAAAAACTCAACAGAATCCTAAAGCCAATGCAAGGTTAAGACAGGCATAATAGACATATATTCCTATTTAACTAACACATTACAGGCAGGAATATGTTTATGCTTTCAAGCTAGGATGAGATGGAGCCATTATCACATATTCCTACAGAATTGAAAATGATATTCCTTTAAAAGAAGTTTATCACAAAAATTTATTTTCGCCATTTGTTTTATTGCGTCCCCTTTTAAACAATTTTACACGTATGCGGTAATACGGCCCCTGGTCTGGATTTGCATTGCATTCTGTTTTAAATTAATTCACTGTAAAAGCCAATCGCAAAAATGTTGTCTTACTTTCTTTTGGAATGCATTAAATTGTCTGCAAGCCTCACATTTATCGGATTCCTAAGGTTTCTATTATCTCTAAAATCTTTTAAACTCTATCACAAGAAAATATTATTTTTAACTGCTATTAACACATCTACAAAAAGGGTATGTATGAAGCTAAATTCGAAAGCCAAATTCGACCCCACCGAACCTTGGGTACATTCAGTTTGTATTTGGATCATTCCGACGATACTATATCGGGCAAGACCTCAAGTACTCAAATGGGGGAATCGATTTTTTATGAATCCGACATTTACGAGGTAGCAAGAGAGCATAGATGAGCTACGCGTACCCAATGTAAACTAAATCAGTTTAAAATACCTCTGCTAGATCCGTTAAAAATGTATTTCATCGTGTTAGATCAAACTGGAGGCGTTTAGGATTCAAATCCCGATATCGGTTTATATAAGGGCTATATTTATTTATAGCATTTTATTGGGTTGCCCAAAAAGTAATTGCGGATTTTCCATATAGTCGGCGTTGACAATTTTTTTTCACAGCTGTGACTCTGTAATTGCATTCTTTCTTCTGTCAGTTATCAGCTGTTACTTTTAGCTTGCTTTAGAAAAAAAGTGTAAAAAAGTATATTTGATTAAAGTTCATTCCAAGCTTTATAAAAAATGCATTTACTTTCTTTTAAAAAATCCGCAATTACTTTTTGGCCAACCCAATATGTTTTTGACGGCCCAAGATGTCAAATCAGAGAATTGGTTTCGTTTCGTTTCGTTCGTTTGTTCGGTATCGTGATTTGAACAGATGGACGGGCGGACATGGCTAGTTCGACTTAGAATGTCAAGATCATGGAGAATATTTATATAGAAAACATACTATATGGGGTCGCAGATCATCATTTCGAGTTATTACAAACAGAGTGTTTCGAAATGGTATATAAATTTGCTGTATACCAACCAAAACACACAGTTGCAAGTGCATGGTTTCATGTACTATTTAAGCTATAGAGAAATATTTGGTTATGGTGGCTATTGTGTTGGTGAGGCGGTGAATTCTTGACTGGATGAGTTAATTTTGCAATTTTGCAAGCAAGTCAAACAATTTCAAGTGCCTGCATCTATCTAACTTCAATTCAATAATTGCTGTGTTTTATTTTAGTACTGGATACACAGACCGTGAAAGACAAAAATAAAACGCAAAAATTTTATCCAGTGCCAGAGGGAAAAGTGCAAATATTTGTAAAATTATAAATACAATTAACGAAACATATCAATTAAAATTTATTGAGATTTGTGCCATTCGCAGTAGAGATATTTCCGCAGATGGCCACACTTAATTGTGAAAAATATATCATGGCAATCCTGAAGGCAGATGTTCTACAAAAGCCTGCAATGATAATTTATCCAGCACTACGTTGTACTGGATAGATGTCATTGTGCACCGTACGGTACTTAAATAAAACAGGGCTATTATATTTAATGTGCTTAACGCTTTTGATTTACTCTTGTTTTGGTAAACACATACAAATTAAGAAACTATATTCAAGCTTAACTTTGTCTGCTTAATTGTGCTATTTTAACAATGCAGATTGGTCTGCATTTGCTTTTACATTTGGCTATATTTTTTTTGGTAACAAATGATTGTCGTTCATCCGAATTAAAACGCATTGCACTATGTTGTTGGCAATGGTGGAGCGAGCGAGAAAACAATAAGCCTATTTTGTTTATGCCTCCCGGAAACTGAATTTGTTACTTGCATTCGCTTCTATGGCTTCTTCTGTGTTTCTCAAATCGAAGCTTTCTAAATCAGTTAAAAAAAAAAATTACATCTTCATTGTAGTTTGAATTCTTCCCAATCCTTTACCCTATGCAAGAAAACATTCTCCCAACTGCTTTCTCTCATTTCAATCATGGCATTATCGTTCTCTATCTATCTCCCTCATGTCATGTCAGCCATGGACACTTTCTTCAAATTCAAAAAATGCTAAAAACAAAAACAAAATTTTGCAAAGCATTTTAAACAGTTGGACTTATCTATTTCAGAACTAAAACTCTGCTTCCTAATAATCCTACTGACCGTGATTGTGCACCGGCTGTCTCATTAAAGCGTGGCAAGCCAAAAGCTAAGTTAAGCAAATCAAAGAAACCGAAACTTGTAGCACTTGTAGACAGGAATGCAATGATATGCCCCTCCCCCACCCCCTTCTAAATCTAAACAAAATCAGAATACACGACCACCACCACATACAGAACACCAAAGAATACATTTGAAATAGCAACGGTTTACTCACCGACAATGTGAACATGTCAGCCACCTCCTGTCTCAGAGTCCTAAGTCAAAGTTGAAATTGGGTACAGCTAATCTACCACCACCACCAACCATCCACCATTTGCTTTTGTTTTGCGTTACGTCTGACGGTTCGAATCACACAATGGGACAACCAAAAACCAATAAAAGTTTATCTTAGATTGTTTATCTTTAAGATACCCCCAAAAGTAAACCAAAAGAAAAAGTTCATAAAATGTTACACAAAAACACATATACGAATCGTTCGAATACACCAAACCAAAGTAATAGAACAACAAAAACAACCACAGCAACAAAAGAAACGAAAGAAATGCAACGATTATCATTTAAGATCAATACTTACATCCACCAATACAAAAACATAGGAGTAAAAGCGAGCGAAAGCACTCCCACACCCACAAACGACAGCTTGGTGTGTAGGTGTGCACCAGAGTGTAGATAAGATTCGAGACTGCCTGCTTGGCTACATAACATACAACAACAACTGAAACATCTCCCCACCCACCCATCTCTCTATCTCTACAAGCAATAAAGTTAAAGTTCCTTGGATTAATCAGTTCAGCTGTTATATATATTCATGTATAGCATATTTGTGTGTGTGTGTGTGTGTACATCGTATAAACATCTATGTATACGTCACATACATGCAAACATAATTATATATTAATGAAAAAAAAAAATACTAAATATATATTATACAATATAAAATAAGTTATAAATAACAAAAACCCATTGTAGGTAGTTTCAATATATTTACATGAATTCACAACAACAGGAGCATTACATGACCATCTAATGTGTCCCTAAAGACAAAAAGTTTCTTTTTTTTTTTTGGAATGCATATACCCCCCATTTAGTTTGCTTTTGTTTTGGCGATGGGTTAATAAAAGACCGTCCCGGCACCACGTCCAAAGTTGAATGTAGTGCTTTCTATCTACCGATTTGGATGAAACTTATCAGGGGCTTTCAGTTGGATAATACAACATTCCGTACTAAATTTGGTGCTTATCGATTGAAAATTGTAGTAACTACGATCGACCTTGTTAGCATAAATTGCCAAGACTCATAGATTTTAATTCTGGGCTCTGATTGAATAACAAATGCGATCCCCACCTTGATTACGAAAAAACGACACAGATAGGATATGCGAACAGACGGACTTGGCTAAGCCGACTAACGAGGAATTTCCGAGTTGGACCATACATTTTATCACAGCCACAAGAAGTGGTGCAGGATATGGTTTGTGTTTATACCCTGCACCACCACTGTGGTACAGGGAATTATAGATTTGTGCATTTGTTTGCAACGCTAAGAAGGAAAAGAGCTAGACCCATTGATAAATATACCGATCGACTCAGAATCACTTTCTTATTCGATTTAGTCATGTCCGTCTGTGAGTCCATATATTCTTGTAATCAAAGTGCAGGTCGCATTTTTGTTGTCCGATTGTCACGAAATTTTGCACATGTCACTTTTTTGGCCCAAGGACAAACGCTATTGATTGCAGCGAAAAAATCGGTTCAGATTTAGATATAGCTCCCATATATATCTTTCGTCCGATATGGCTTTTTAAGGCTGTAGAAGCCACAATTTTCGTCCAATCTTCACAAAATTTGGCATTTGGCGTCTCCATATGTGTGCAAAATTTCATAAAGATCGGTTCAGAATTGGATATAGCTCTCATATATATCTTTCATCCGATTTGAACTATTTAAGATGTAGAAGCCACAATTTTGGTCCGATCTGTACCAAATTTGGCATCGAATCGTTTTTGTGAAGTTTCAATGTATGTGCAATATTTCATAAAAATCGGTTCAGTTTTAGATATATATGTTTCATCCGATTTGGCTTTTTAAGGCTGTAAAAGCCACAATTTTGGTCCGATCTTGACAAAATGAGGTGCTTTATTTGACGTCTCCATATGTGTGCAAAATTTTATAAAAATCGGTTTAGATTTAGATATAGCTTCCATATATATCTTTCATCCGATATGGCCTTTTAAGGCTGTAGAATCCACAATTTTCGCCCGATTTTACATGAGACGTTTAAATTGACCTAACGTGCGCAAAATTTCATTAAAATCAGTCCTAATTTAGATATACCTCCAAAGTGTACATTTCATCCGATATGGACTTTTAAGGCAATAAAAACCACCATCAATATAACTCTCATATATATATTTTATCCGATATGGCCATTTAAAGATGTGCAAATCCAAATATTTTGTCCTATGGTAGGAAAATCTTACAAAATCCTAAATTGCCATTTCAATTGGTATCCAAATTAAAGTCTGACTAGATTTCGAAATAAGTTCTACATATAAAAGGTATTATATAGTCAGCACCGCCCGACTTTTGCCTTTTCTTACTGGATTTATAATAAATTTCCTATCAAGGTGTACTTTGTTTACCAATTTTATGCTAGGGCCTAAATTACTCAACTGTTTTCCTTAGAAAGCACATACATTCCACTTTGGATGCGGGTTGGGATGTAATTGTTAACCGAGCCGACATAACATTTGCTATTTTGCTTATTGGGATCCAAAGGTAAAAAGAATGGAGGGTATGCACTTTTGTTTTTACAAAAATTTTCATTTATAGCCCGGGATGGTCTAAAAATTCATACATGCAGTGCCACAAAAAAATTAAAAAAAAGAAAACATTCATCCGGCAGCAGGTTAAAATCAAAGCCATGACGTTAATAACCTTTTTTTCATAAAAAAAATTTTTGTGATATAATAACATAAGTGAAATGTCATTTTGCCCTTGTTCCTTAGTGGAATGTTCATGGGCAAATTTTTCATATTGATACGTCATTTTGGTTCTCTCTCTCCTCTTTTGCTGCTAAAGAAGTATGTGAGCGACTTGTAAAAGTTGTGGCAAGTTTTAAACTATGCGAGGAGTGTCAACTCAATTACAAGGAGTATAAATGCTCAAATACTCAACCTTTTTCTTAACTGAAGAGACACAAGACACTTATTATTGGTCCAGCAAACGAATAATCCAGCAACGAATTGGTCCAGTAAACGAATAATCTTCGAAAGACTTTTACAATTTAAAAGACCGTACCAAGCGTAGGCCAAGCTGTTAATTTCTTTACATAAAATTTTCAAATCAATATCAGAAAGACCCTGCTGTCAATTTCCGTCTTTTAAAACAGCGGGAGCTCCCTTTGCAAAACCCTAGTACTAGAGCATAATGTTTACTCAGATGTGCAATAAGCTGACTTTGGCTATTCTCTCGTCGTTTTGATGTTATGGCTGGTTACTAATTCGCGAGCCTCTTAGGTTAAAGCTCGAAATGTTCTTTATAATAAAGAAGCTGATTTTTCCAGTAAAAGTTTTGGAAAAGTTTCGACTTGTCATGCTTCGATTTTAGCCCTTCAGGATGACACATAAGATGACAACACAGACCCACATATATACATATATTTTTTGCGAATATTTCCAAGTGTTAAAGTGTTATTGAAGTAAACAAACAATTGAAAAACAAAACAGAAAAGTACGAACTAATAAAGATGTCTCCCAAAAAAATAAAGAAAATTATAGAAGTACAAAAACCCAGTACAGGAATCGTATAAGACGCGTAAATACATATGTACCTTTTTCCTTCAGAGATACTGTAGGCGGATGCTAGTTTTAGACACACTCATAGATAGATAGACAAACTTACGCAATGACATCCTTCCGTTTTTTGTTTGGATTTGACGATGGATGTCATGTCACGTGCAGTTAATAGTGATAAAGGATGTGACATGCTTTTAATTTTATTTACCCAGATCTATTGTACCTAAAAAAATCTATAACTCTGTATTATCATCAAGTGGAAAGTCGAAGTAAAGCTATTTCAACATTATTTATTTTCTGTTTGTTTTCTAAATATGAAAAATATCTAATACTATAAAAAATACACATGCGTTCCTCTAATGCTATGTATGTGAAGGCTTCTATTAAAAATTTAATGTTATTACTCTTCTTATCACAATACAAAAATTTAACAAATGATACGTTGGGGACTACGTTATCACTTAAGAACACCAAATTGAAAGCATTACACAATGATTGAAAATATTATTTTCAAACTTAATAAAAAATATCTTGGGTTATTTGGAGGATTGTGCGAATAGCTATTAAGCGAAATGGTTTAATTATAAAAAAAAATCAATTTAATTGTGATTACTTTTAGGTTTCCTAATTAAAACTTTTTAAGTGTTTATATACAGAAAACTATTTTAATAATTTTGTTCCATTAAAAATCTAATTGAAAATTTATAAATATTCAAAAAAAAAACATTTGATTCATAATTTTCTAACGAATCTAAGATTGTATTATTTTTGATAGTGACCGCTGTTGTTCTATAATCTTTATCTTAATCTAAGTTTATTTCATCCTTTTCTCGACGTTTCGTCGGCTATTGTCCAACTTTTTCCAGAGTTTATTTAATGAAATCTACTAACAAGAGACGCATTTAAAATATTTTGTTCTGTTTTTTTAAGTTTACAGTTTTACTTACATACATATGTCTACATTTGCATTATTCTCTTATTTTATTAAAAAAAACTGGACATCACGACACATTTAGAATAAAAAACAAGTATGGGTTGCCCAAAAAGTAATTTCGAATTTTTCATATAGTCGGCGTTGAAAATTTTGGGCAACCCAATAATAGCGTGCTAAGTTCGGCCGGGCCGAATCTAATATACCCTCCACCATGGATCGCATATGTCGAGCACATACCAAACTCACTTTTTAGGCAAACAAAATTGCTTTGTTATTGGAACAATATCAAGTTATGGTTTATTTCGAACCATAATTGAACTGACTACTGAAGACCATAGTAGAAGTCATTGTGTAAAATTTAAGCCAAATCCAGTAAGAATTGCGCACTTTAGGGGCTGAAGAAGTAAAATTGGGAGATCGGTTTATAGGGGAGCTGCATTAGGCTATAAACCGATACATGCCATTTTCTACACGTATGTTAAAGGTCATAAGAGAACAGCTAAATCGGATAATAATTGCGCCCTCTAGTGGCGAAGTCAAGTCAAGACCCCAGATCTGTTTATATGGCAGCTATATCAGGTTATAGACCGATTTGAACTATTTTTAGCACAGTTGTTGAAAGTCATGTCAAAACCCCTGATGCAAAACTTCAGCCAAATCGGATAATAATTGCGTCCTCTAGGACGCCATAGGTTAATATGACAGCTATATCAAGTTATGGACCGATTTGAACCATTCTTAATACAGTTGTTGGAAGTCATAACTAAACACGTCACGCAATATTTCAGCCAAATTGGATAGGAATTGCTCCCTGTAGAGGCTCAAGAAGTCAAGACCCCAGATCGGTTTATATGGCAGCTATATTAGGTTATGGACCGATTTGAACTATTCTAACACAGTTGTTGAAAGTCATAACAAAACACCTCATGCAAAATTTCAGCTAAATCGGATAAGAATTGTGCCCACTAGCGGCTTTAGAAGTCAAGATACCAGATCGGTTTATATGACAGCTATATCAAAACGGGGATCGATATAGCCCATTTACAATACCAACCGACCTACACTAATATGAAGTATTTGAGCAAAATTTCAAGCGGCTAGCTTTACTCCTTCGAAAGTAAGCGTGCTTTCGATAGACAGACGGACGGACATGGCTAGTTGGACTTAAAATGTCATGACGATCAAGAATATATATACTTTCTGGGATCTTAGATGAATATTTCGAGGAGTTACAAACAGAATGACGAAATTAGTATGCCCCCATCCTATGGTGGAGGGTATAAAAAATAAATAAAATGTAAAATATTGCAGCGAAAAATTCTAAACTTATATCACAGAACTATGTTTACCCTCTAAACTATTGCAACGGAATACTTTAGCTTTGTATTATCTTTGCCCTCTTTCGTGTTCATCGACATCTCTATACTCTGTTGTATACGTAAATTTTCACGAGTATACCTCTTATTTTCATTCCTCTCTCTGTCAAGAATTCTGACAGCTTTAAAGTCAACCTTGCGAATTATCGGCCAGTTGCGATATGCTCCGCTCTCTCCAAGGTCATGGAGAGCATGGTTAATCACCATATTGTGAGGTATTCAGAGTCTAATGGCCTTCTTAGCGACCAACAGTATGGGTTACGCAGAAATCGCTCTACGGGCGACCTCATGGCAATTCTGTCGGAACGTTGGAGTTGCTCAATCCACTAGTTTGGTGAGAGTAAGGTTGTGGCTCTGGATATCTTCAAGGCATTTGATAGAGCCTGGCACGGTGCACTACTATCAAAGCTTGTCGCATTTGGTGTCGGTAATGGCTTCGTTCGATTTATTTCGAGCTTTCTCAGAGATCGTTATAGATGGGTTCTCATCCAATGAGCACAAATTGACCGCAGGTGTACCCCAGCGCTCTGTTCTTTCTCCTTCTCTTTTTATAATTTTCATCAACATTCTGTTGGGTCAGACATCAAATTCGATCTACTCATTTGCGGATGACAATAATCTCTGTCATTCGTACTCATTCGACCATTGGCCGAGTCTTGGAGAGATTGAGGACAAGAGGCGAGTTATGGACGATACACTCTGCCAGGATTTGGTGGCCATTTCTGAGTGGGGTCGAATGAATCGAGTAGATTTTAATGGACGGAAGACTTAGTGCTGCTTGTTGTCACATAAACGATTCGCTGACCCATTACGATCATCTTTGAGCATTCAAAAGCTCTTGATGTTCTGGGCATGAAAATACAAAGTGAAGTCCTTTGGGCTAAACATGTATTTGAAGTGTCGAAAGAAGCACTCAAGTGTTTAGACTTCATTAAACGGTATACGAATTAATTCACTCCGTCTGATCTTCTTAATATCTACATCAATTTCATAAGGCCGAAAATGGAGTACAACTCACATGTATGGGCTGGAGCTTCAAAATCATCCCTGGAGCTACTGGACCCTGTACAGAGGAGAGCGATGGCATTGATTGGGGACAGTGGGGTATCCAACTCTATTACCTCTCTTCATCTTCGTTTCATGGTTTGTGTTCGTCTGATATCAGTCTTCTTATTCCTGATGTAAGAATGTATGGCAGGGATACTAGGACCCAGGAACTCACACCCGTTTGTAATTGATTGGCCAGCTGACCGCACAATGCATTATAGAGAGAATTCTTATTTCGCCCGAACCGTTCGTATGTGGAATCGACTTCCGGCTAATTTTTGCCGGTCCGTTTGCAACACATCGAAATATCCATTTCCGACCCTATAAAGTATATATATTCTTGATCGGCCTAAAAATCTAAGACGATCTAGCCATGTCCGTCCGTCTGTCTGTTGAAATCTCGCTACAGTCTTTAAAAATAGAGATATTGAGCTGAAATTTTGCACAAATTCATTTTTCGTCCATAAGCAGGTTAAGTTTGAAGATGGACTATATCTCGATATAACCCCCATATAGACCGATCCGCCGATTTAGGGTCATAGGCCCATAAAAGCCACATTTATTTTCCAATTTTGCTGAAATTTGGGACAGTGATTTGTGTTAAGCTCTTCGACATTCTTCTTCAAATTGGCCCAGATCGGTTCAAATTTGGACATAGCTGCCATATAGACCGATATCTCGATTTAAGGTTTTGGGGCCATAGAAAGCGCATTTATTTTCGATTTCGCGGAAATTTGAGACAGTGAGTTGTGTTTGGCCCTTCGATATCCCTTTTCAAATTGGCCCAGATCGGTTCAGATTTAAATATAGCTGCCATATAGACCGATCTCTCGATTTAAGATCTTGCGCCCATAAATGACGATTTTATTGTCCGATGTCGCCGAAATTTGAGACAGTGAGTTGTGTTAGGCCCTTCGATATCCTTCTTCAAATTGGCCCAGATCGGTTCAGATTTGAATATAGCTGCCATATAGACAGATCTCACGATTTAAGGTTTAGAGCCCATAAAAGGCGCATTTATTGTCCGATGTCGCTGAAATTTGGGACAGTGAGTTGTGTTAATCTCTTCGACATTTTTCTGGAACTTGACCAAATAGACCGAATAGTCCGAATCAATCTTGGCCCCATAAAAGGCGCATTTATAATCGGATTTCACCGAAAGTTGATACGGTGACTTATGTTAGGCTTTTCGAATCCGTGGCGTATTTGGTTCAGACCGGTTAATTTTTACGTATAGCTACTTAAAAGACCAATATTTTGTTATACACAATTGAACAATGACTTGTACTTATAAGTATTAGGTCCAAATCGGAACATATTTCGATATAGCTGCTATGTGGCATAAGGTATGCATTTTTCACCGAAATTTGACGAAAGGTGTTTTACATATATACCCGAGGTGGTTACTTGTTTTTCATTGTCTCTATTTGGTGCCAAAGCATTGTTCTCTGTTAATTTGGAAATGTATATGGTACACTGTGAAAATAAGTATTTTCCGAAGATTTTTCAATTTTTTTTTTTTTTTGGGTGAATTACATTCTGAATTAGAGTCTTTATAAGTGAGTGTGGAAAATTGTTTCATATCAATTTGGGGTTTCTATTTTTGCTATATTGCGTGTAATGTATTGCTCGTCACTAAGGTCTATAACTTTTTTGAGAAAGTTATTGTAGTTACCATATTTGTCTTCATCCCTTTAGGTTGTGTTGAGCTGTAGTTCATCATTCGTCCAGATGCCGTTTCCTTCGTGTACCAGTCTGCACCTTTTTTTGTACTCCTGTCTAATAATCTTCATATCCAAGAATGTTATTTCCAATGTAAATTGAATTTTCGTGTGATATGTGTTAAGTAGCCTTAGTATTTCCTGCTCATCCTGTTTTTTGAATATTCCCAAAAGGTCGTCCACGTATTTCGGCTTCTTAGTTCCCCCAAAACTAAAACTGTGTCTAACAATATGTTAGCTATAGTCGGTGAGAGGGGGTTGCCCATTGGCATGCCATATGTTTGAAGATAAATCTTCTCCTCGAGATTGTTGTTTTCGATTAAAAATGTGACAAAAAATTTGAAATTTTGAAAATAAAAGCATAATTGGTTGGAATTTTTTTGTTTTCATAGAAGTGACAACTTTTTTACCATTTTGTCGAAACGTTTCTTAGTAAATAGGATCGTTCTTAGCGAAAATAACATATTCAACAAAATGAAAACTGTGTATCGATCTTTGTCTCTGGCCTTGAAAAGACGTCTGTGCCAAATTTGAAGACATCCGACTAAACATGCACTTTGTGTTCTCTATTCAAAAAACAAGTAAAAAGGCATTAAGTTCAGCTAGGCCGAACTTTGGATACCCACCACCTCGGGTATATATGTAAACCCCCTTTCGTCGCAATGCGGTGAACATTGGATAACTTATGCACCCAAATTCGGCACGTACATTGAGTTACCCACTAAATGTAAGTCACTGTTGAATTTTGAATTTCAAATTTCAACAAAATCGGGTAATAAATGAAGACCCTTAGTCGGCTGTCTATATGACAGTTATACCTAAATACAGTGCGATCCGAACCATAATTGGGGCGGATGACGGGAGACCGAAAACTATGCGCTGTTTAAAATTTCAGCGAAATCGGTTAAAAATTAAGCTTTTATGGACTTCAGCAGCTAAATCTAAATATAACCCGATCTGAATCATATTTGGTCCTATGTTGGGAGGCGTAAAACTGCTCACTGTTTCAAATTACAGCGAAATCGGTTAAAAAGTAATCGGTCTATATGGCAGCTATATCTGAATATAGTCCGTTTTAATCCATATTATGTTCAGATGTCGGGATGTCTAAAACTACTATCAGGTCTAATGTTGGGAGGCTTAAAATAACCCACTGTTTACAATTTCAGCGAAATCGGGTAATAAGTAAAGCTTTTATGGGTTTCAGACCCTTTATTGGCTGATCGATATATACGGCAGCTATATCTAAATATAGTCCGATCTGTACCATATTTGGCTCAGATGTGGGGATGCCTTAAGCTACTCACTCTTTCAAATCGGATTAAAAATAAAGGATTTATGGGCATTAGACCCTTTATCGGAAAATCGGTCTATATTGCAGCTATATGCAAATATGGTCCGATTGGCCCGTCCGTGAACTTAACCAGCGTGCATCAAAAAGACGTATCTGTGCCAAATTTTAGCTCAATATCTCAATTTTTGAAGGCTCTAGAGTGATTACAACAGACAGACGGACGGACGGACAGACACACGGTCATCGTTAAATCGTCTTAAAATTTAACGACGATCCGAAATATATATACTATGTAGGGTCGGAAATTAATATTTCGATGTGTTGCGAATGGAATGACTAAATGAATATACCCCATATCCTACGGTGGGGGTGTAAAAAATATGGATAGATATTCCCATATAATTGTGCTTAGCTTGAATCGAGCAGCTCTAAAAAACGTTAGAGTAGTTAAGCATGTGCTTTTTGATGGACAAATGCACAGATCTTAAAGAAATGTTTGCAGCCTTCAGAAGCAAACTCGCAAGTTCGCATTCACAATTCGCAAGACACAATTCGATATAATAGTTTTCGAATTTATAAGCAGAAAAGAGCTTTGTTTCAAATTTCCGTTCAGTGACATCATTATTTCGATGGGCTGTAGCAACATTGCGAATTGTAAAGTGACAAAAAATTGCATTAAGATCGGAGAAAAGGAAGTTTGATGTTTTGCAAATTTGGTATGCATTAAATTTCTGTGTATAATTTTTTTTAATTAAAATTTTAATTTAGAAACATTTGTTTTTGTTTTTGTTTTTGTTTTATAAATTGAAAACTACATAATTTTCAATGATTTTTTAATTTTTTTTCTGCCACCTTGGCAACTAAGGAATATATTTTTGGAATAATAAATATCACTCATATATGGGGAGGGATAAACCAAGTATTTGATTGGAAAATGATTCATTCTCGCATTCTATTCACACTGTCCTCTTAACCAAATAGAAATACTGACTACATGGATTGTTATTTTTTTTTCAATATGCATACATACATATATATACATATTTATGTATGTACCAACATTTGTCAATACGTTGTTGTAATTATTCAATTGTGTAAATATCCTCCGCATAACATGTACTCCACAATCGTGTATAAATGAACAACCGTATTTATGTACATTATAAGGCTAAACAAATGAAATTTGATTAATAATATTTTATTCTAAATTCTATTTAAAATGCTGTTTAATTTAAGATTCCCCTATGTTTTAAGGAAATACTAACAATCGATGCTAAATAAATTGTACAGATATGAGCAAGCAAAAAAAAAAATCGACAAATTTAAAAGTTAATTTTTTTATTAATTTCAAACTTTGAAAACGTTTGGATTGACCTTAAAAGTATGTTATAGGCCATTTCAGAAAATAAGCCTACTTTATTTTTGTGCTACACAGTGCGGTGCTGTAAAAGTAGTATGGAAATGCCAAGTTCTCAGTTCAACGAATTTCTGCACAGATGTCCAGAGCAGGTTTGAGAGAAGTCTCCTCGGTGGAATGTTTGATGGCTGCATTACACTGGTCAACACGGCTTTTGTTGCCTCTGATCATTTTGATGCTTCAAACCAACATTGGCACGGTATTTTCTAAATACGGCAACAGTTTTCTCCGACTGCTCTTGTTTTTGAGATATAGCTTTGGCCATAATTTACGATTTTACTCAGATTTTTGTTATTTTTTTTTTTTTGGATATATATTTCTGTTTGCGCTTTCTTTTTTCGGTCATAAAATCATATTGAGATTTCATTGCAGGATTTTGTCCGGCTGTAGACCATTTTTAATGCATTCTATTCAAAGAATAGTATAGCAAAAAACATTTAAAGGTCAGCAAAAGTGTTTTGTTGCTAGAAGCATTTGACTGGTTTCCCGTATCGCGATTTCATTTTCGACCAAGAAAAATCATCAGCGGGAGATGTCAAATGGGTCATGGTGCTATTGCGCTTATGATTCAAGTCATCTTAAAGAGCCTTGTTCGTTCAAATTTAGATGGTACATAATGATATCTGAAGGGGGATCGGACCCTCCCCCATACCCTAATTTGAAGAAACGCCAGATCTTAGAAATGTGTGGTGCGATTTAAGCCAAATTTTGTGTGTTCTCTTATAGTAACCTAAAAACAATAATTTGGTATCTAAATTTGGGATAGGGTACCTAGGGGGACCGCCTCAACCCCAAAACTTACCATATATATATACCAATCACGACAATATTGGACTCAAATTAAAGGTACTTAAGATTAGAAAACGTATCTGATATCCAATTGTCGGACTAAGTGCTTCGGGGACCACCCCAACCCCACAAAATCACCCCTCTCAAATGAAGTAAAATACGAATCTGATATCCAAATATGGGACCTAGTTACTGGGGGTCCACCCCTTCCCCAAAACAACTCCCAAACTGTACTTATTTACTCATAAAAGGTATGGAGTGTAGAATACGAATCTGATATCCAGATGTGGGACCAAGAGTTTGAGGGCCGCCCATCCCCCAGAGAGGACTAATTTACAACCATAGCAATATGGAGCTCAAATGGAAAGTCTTTGGAAGTAGAGCACAAATCTGACACTCCACTCCCATAACACCACCCAAATAGGAAGTATTTGCTGACCAATATGAGGCTTAAATAAGAGGTTTTTTAGAGTAGAACACGAATTTGATATATGTTTTCAAAGCCAAGTCACTGAGTGGCCGCCCCATCCCCCAAACGGGTCATGCTTGCCGACTATGGTAAAATGGGGCTCAAATGAAAGGTATTTGGGAGTAGACCATGAATCTGATATCAATATTCGGGACCAACTGTCTAGGGGACGTCCCACCACCATAACCACCCCCAAATAGAACGTATTTGCTCACCAAGACAATTTGGGTCTTCAAGACGGTAGAGCTCGATATTCATAGTTTGTAGGTCCCATACCCCAAGCCGGTTATATTAGCTGGTTTTGGCAATAAGGGATTTAAATAAATGGTATTTGAGATTAGAAAACGGATTTGATAACCAATTTTAGGGCCATCTGTTTGGGGGACGACTCATCCTGTAAACTCCCATTAAACCAATGGCAATGTGGGGATTAAATAAATAGTATTTGAGAGAAGAGCAAGATGCTGATATATTTTCAGGGCCAAGAGTCAGACATCATGAGAATATCAGGCTGAAATAAAGTATTTTAAAAATGAAGTGCACCTTACATCCAAACTTAAATTCGTAGCCCAATAAAGATCATATGGGATTCAGATAAAGGCATTTATATTGTTAAACTGTTAGTCAAATGATATACTATTTTCGCAGCATGGTATTTCACTAGAAGCTCTTTAATTGTAGAAATTGCTCCATATAAAGTAAAAGAAGGCTCAGCGGAGCTGGCCCGGTTCAGCTAGTTTCTTTATAAAGTTTATTGGACATGGGTGTGCATGATTTATTTTTGATAATTATGCCCAGACTATCATACATCATACGCACCCTGGGTCACTCAGTCACTCACTAATAATGCTTGGCAAAAATTAATTATAAATATTAAAAAATATATTATAAAATATGTGTGTGCCCAAAAACGAAGATCCAAGTGACAAATAAATAAAATAAAATCGAAAATTATTGCCCTAAGCTATATATCTGTTGGAGAAAAGATATTACCTGATATTGAAACTACAAGAGAACCGCAAAAGACGACACTAGTGTGAACCAAAGTTCCGGGTTTTTTGCTTGCTTTGCCTCTCAAATTTCATTCATAAATAATGAGTGTGATAAGAGCGCAAAGCAGTAAGACGCGTTGGTTAGTGCGATCTTTTCAAATGGTCGACAAAACTAGCAAGCAACTGGCGAGTTAAACCACACTGCACACAGTATTTAAGGAAATGAAAGTGTGCTGGGGCTCACAACAAATGTGTTTATAAATATTCTATTGTAGTTGTTCTTATCAATAAATGTTTTATACGAATGTATACCACTTCTTGAGGGCACATAAGGTTCATTTCTTATCCAATTTTGATGAAATTTGAAAAGATGAGTTAAATAAACTCCTGGTACCCCGTTTTAGGACACAAATGATCTTAATTAAATTCGATTGTGATTAAATTCAAAAGAAGACTTAATTTCTTTAGTACACAAAATGATAATTGTGTTTGTGTTTGTTTGTATCTTCATACATTTGTTTGTACAAATAATTTAACAAACCCACAAAGTTTGTATGGGCGCATCCTCAATTTCGATGCAAAATGGCTCACAAATGTAAAAGTCCTAGAATACGAATTTTGAGGATTACGTTTGAGTTTAAAATTCACGAACGAAAAACAATGTTTCCCGAATAGAGTGTGTTATAATTAGATCGAAGCTAAAGCAGCCTTTATGCCATTAATATGCATATTTTGATCATAAATAAGATCATAATTGCGTCTAGAAGCTTAAAAAGTTAGTCGAAAGACTATTTGTGGGAGAGTTTGACCTTTTATATATAGAACGTTTTTCAAAAACGGGCAGTCAGTTGAGTCTAAAATAGTTTCCAGCTCTATTGAATAATGAAACCATTTATTAAACAAACAACTTACTGCCTAGACCACTAACATTATTTTGTCACTCGATTCGTTCGCCAATTCAATGAAAACAGCGGTTTTCCCTTTATGAAAAACAATATATAAATCAATCACATTTATCTATAAACCTTTTAAAGATTCAATTAGATTGAATGATTGATTCAATTAATTATTTAATTGAAAATGACAAAATTTTCAATCACAATCGTAATTGAAAAAAAAAACAAATCCCGATTCAATTAAAAAAATTATTGATTCAATAATTTTTTACTTGAAAAAATTTTTATTTTCAATAAAATATTTAATTGAACATTTTTTTTGATATATTTTTCTGTGTGCAAGAAAAAAATTTTGCTATTGTAGGTTAGCTTTAGCATTGTTCTAGGAGATTGTGTATTTTATGAGTTGTCACGGATACAATGTGCTACATAAGGATGGCCATCGTGATACACCATTCCGGTCAATATAGGGCTATCTCGCCAGCGCCTGGCACTAGTGACCCCTACGTGGAGTGCAATGGGTTAACAGTCAGGTCCGGTACTGCCGAGATAGAGCTATACAACGTGGACATACCGCCGGTTGGTAGCTGTGCCCCAATTAATGTCCAAGCTTTCAACCCTGACATAAGTGGGGTACTATCTGGCCATAATCGTCTGCATTCTCCCCTAGATAGCCAACAGTGGCCATGGCTTTGGCAGAGCAGATTGAACGCCCCACGATTCGCACGTTGAATGAGGATGCCCCCACTAGGATAACGAGGAGATGTGGCAGCTCGCCAGACATTTCCATTGCATCCCATGATCTCCTGAGTGACGTATCCTGACAAGCCCTCATCTCTTTTGGGTTAGCCCATCTCCCCATAATTCTCACCATCGACCGACCACCCGACTTTACCCGGCATCATAACCTCTGAGCGCCGGACTTTTATCAATCAGAAGATGGCCGATTGGGCTGGCTTCAGAGAGTATACCAGGCAGTGGTACTCGCAGACAAGCGTAATGGGATTCGTTTTACGGACCCCACTTACCCCAGAATCAGCGAGCTGGATCTGGAAATAAACAGTTTGGTCAACGAACACAGGCGGAATTTGTGGCTGGTTATGTAACTCAGGCACCTGTTTAGGCAAGCTGTGGTTTACTGTTAAGTCACTCTCGAACCCTGGTAGACGGGACGAAAGGACCTCAGTCACTTTCAGCGACGTAACTGTGACTGATACGAAGAAATACGCCAGGTTGTTCAACCGTCAATTTATTGTGTATCCCGAAAGTGACAGGGCAAGGAGGATACCCTTTGGCCATATCCGTGGTCTCCGAGCCGATGGACAGGCATCGCAATTTACCGTGCGCGAAGTTACGAATGTCATCCGTGGCGCCAAATCATCAAAGGCGTTGGGCTCCGACGGAATCTCTACATTGATGCTGAAGAATCTGGATTAACCTGGAGATGGGTACCTGACTACTGTTCTCAACCTGTCTTTGAACACTCTTATAGTTCCCGATGTCGGGAAAATGGGCAGAGTGATCCCGCTACTGAAGCCTGGAAAGGACCCGAGTTTGGGGAATTGTACAGACCGATCTCCCTTCTCTCACCAGCTGCAAAGACGTTTGAGGCATTACTCTTCCCGAGCCTCATAGAAGAATTTCCATTTGCCGAGCATCAACATGGATTTCGGAGACTGCATGGCAAAACCACTGCTTTGCAAGCCATTACAGCACACATTGTCGCCCAGGCAATGTGATAGGAGGGTCCTCGTGGCACTGAACCTATCGAAGCCATTCAACACGATCTACCATCTACGTCTACCTCAACGAAGTTGCCACCAAATCATCAGCCACATTATTCACTACAAATACGCGTAAGGTGAATACCGAGCTGACTGTGATGGTCGATGGAGAAATGTTTCCGACCATTAAATGTCCCAAAATACTCCCCACATGCCACAGCAATTTGCGATAAAGTCAAAAGTAGAAACAAGGTCCTCAAGTCACTGGCTGGCAGCACTTGGGGTGCAGACAAGGAGACCTTGTTGACCACGTACAAAGCAATTGGCCGATCTGTGGAAAGTTATCAGCTTTGTGACACGCTGTAGAATAATAATCAGATCTGTCAGAATACCGCCCTCCGAACTGCAACGGGCTGTGTCCTCAGTTCCCATGTGGACCACCTCCATCAGAAGACAAAGATCCTATCAGTGCGAAGACATAACTACATGCTGTCAAAGCAATACAATTTGGGCAGTTATAGCAGAAACCATCGAAATCATCATCTTGTGGATGATGATTAAGATAGATCTACTTGATCTAGAGCGTGAGGTTCAGCGCTACAAGAGGTAACCTCTAGGTCAAGCAGCATATCAAGCGGGTCTACCAACATTCATGCAGACATGGCAGCAGATCCGGTAAATAGCTACCGGGTGAATGTAATCCTTTGAGAGCGACCGCTTCCCATTGCACCTGAAGAAATTGACCTCCCCCGGCAATCGAGAGTAGTTCTGACTCAATTACGTTCCGGCAGATGCAACCGCCACAACTCCTACACAGCAAGGATCGATGCCGACGTACAAAATGTATGTCCCGATTGTAACCAGAGACCACACAATACACGTCACCTGTTTAACTTCCCGGCCGGACCCACTCGACTCAGGCCCAGATCCCTGTGGACACACTCCATCTTAGTCGCATAGTTCCTGGATCTTGACATTCAACAGAATCAAGCAGACGAAAGATAGAGCACAATAAACTGCTACAACAACGACAACATTGTTATTGGAACAAGTCAAAAAAACCAAGAAAAGCTAACGAGTGATCGAATAGACGCAAAATATTGGGTTGCCCAAAAAGTAATCGCGGATTTTTCATATAGTCGGCGTTGACAAATTTTTTCACAGCTTGTGACTCTGGAATTGCATTCTTTCTTCTGTCAGTTATCAGCTGTTACTTTTAGCTTGCTTTAGAAAAAAGTGTAAAAAAAGTATATTTGATTAAAGTTTTTTTTTTAAAAATCCGCAATTACTTTTTAGGCAACCCAATAATAGGGCGTCGCCATAGAATGTTTTATTTTGATCGCCCAGCTATTGATTTGGTTGACTCATCATAACGCCTGGGTTGAAATAATGGGTACACCTTCGTGAATGCACATTTCGACGAATAGGTGTCTTTAAGCAGTGTCTTTAAATGAAATAGTTTAGTATAATACTCCCCGTCACAAAAAGCGACAGCAAAAAACTACCAACCAGAAATGTAAAAGCGTTCACTTAGTCGCTTTTTTCGTTTGGCACTAGAAGGTACCTTTTCGGATTTTTGGTGACCTCAAAAGCACCAAATATATTGCGAAAAGCACTAAATTGGCATCTCTGGTTGTCATTGCAGTTAATGGTGGAACAACAATTTATTCATAAGACTGTCTAATTGTACAGATTTGCGTATTTCATTGAAGATGTCCCAACTCAAATAAACCCTGCTTCAAAAGACAACATCTGATATAACCACCCCATAGCTTGTCAAATAAAAAGACCTATTGTTCTATTAAACGACTTTTTTTTGTTTTGTTTAAAAATCGAGCCAAACATATATTCGCTGTGGTTTGCTTTCATAGCTGATACGTCTTCAATTTGGCTGCTTTTCATTGTTTAATCATAACTTTAGTTTTTGCCCCTCTCGCCTTTTTCCCCAATTAATCTCTACGAGCCTGGCGAATAACGTTGAACTTTTAATTTCGTTTTTAAAATTGCTCTTGGGTAATGTTTTAAAATTGTTTAATTTGTTTTCCTTTTCAGAGACCCACAGCGATGTGACCACCGACAGCGTAACCCGACGTCAGGATTCGACAACAGAACAGCAGACTACCACCACAATCAGTCAGACAACGCCACAACAAACGACAGCTCTAAGCACTGTGGTGACCACAAGCCAGACTTCACCACCAACAACAGTGTTGACAACCTCGACGCAACGCACAACAAGTACCAGCACAACAACAATGGCCACAACAACCACCACCACAACGGCAGCTACACCCACGCCTGAGATACGGACAACGGCCACCGAAAGAGATACCACCACATACGACGTTGTGCATGTCTTTAAGTCTGATGACAAAAGTGAAAACTCGAATATGGTCTATCCACAAATACCTGAGGATCGTCTGCCTCCTCCTCCACCCCCACCCATACACGATACCGAGGGCGGTTTGCCCTATTTCCCCCTGCCGCCACAAACACCGCCATATGGCAACAACAACTATCGACCCAAGGGCAAAGGCGGCCGTATCAATTCCATCGAGGAGGAGCGCACAGCCATGATCATTGGCATAGTGGCCGGTATCCTGATTGCTGTAATTTTAGTTATTTTACTGGTTTTATGGTTAAAATCCAATGGGGATCGTAACTATAAAACTGCTGGTGAAAAAACTATTTACGGTACCCACAATCCTAATGCCTCACTACTGGGCAATACGAGCACCAATGGCTCCTATCACCAACAGCGACAGCAGTCGTCCAGCAATCACCTGCAAACGACGCAGGACACCCGTTCACGTTCTCACTCTGGCATTGCCATGCGCAACAATGGCAACGCCGACATGTGCGGACGATCGCAGCCGATGCGAGTCGAACGTGTCTATCACGATTCGACGGACCATAGCGAAGGCGAAGATCGTCCCGGTCTGGTGAAAACGAAAAAACGCGATTCCAAAGATGTCAAAGAGTGGTATGTGTAAATGGACCACTGCCCCGACGGTTAGTCCCACCTATAACTCTTTTCTTTGGAATGCCGGGAGGGAAGGCGAGTGTAAACGAACGTCAAATTAGCAATAAAAATAAAACACAATAGATACAAAACTAGCAAAAAAGAAGTATAGATATGAAATGAAGCGATAGCGATAACGATAACCCAAAAAAAGTAAATGTGTCCTTGTTGTCCAATTACTAGTCAATAACATTCGGTTCAGGTAGGGTCGGGTCGGGTCGGGTCGGGTCGGGTGTATACATATTTAGCGCAATACATAAGCAAACAAACGAGAAGATAAGTGAAAAGAGATGAAACGTACTCACACATACCTAGCCTAGTTGATTTAGGACGGCCTTGGCCAAAGCTCTAAAATAATAAAAAATATTAAAACACATCTATGCAAGAAAAAGATATTTAAAACTAAATGGATAACAAGCAAACATCAGTTAATGTACAAATAACTCATTAAGATGCAATGAAAATGATAATAATTGGAAAGCATTTCATCAAGGCAGCCAGTCCAGTGGGAGGGCGAATTGTAGAGGCTTTAAAATCTTTATGGGGCAAAGATCATACTAGAGCTTAAATTACGGCATTTATGTAAACTGAGTGTGACTTGTGACTTAAAAATCGGCTTGTTTGCTTTTGTTTACTAAAATTTAGTAAAATTGAGTTCAATTTAAATTAGAGATTATTAGGCCTACAATAAATTAGTAATAGATTTGTTTTTCGTTTGCCAAAGTTGTGGAAGTACAACACCCGGGAATAGCCCTGACATTGGATATTGTCTTTTTGTTTTTGAGTTGGCAACTCTGTTAGCTCTCTCTTTTTCACTGCTGGTTTGATGAGATGTTTTCCAAAAAACCTCCCTTCAAATATTTTCCGTTTGTTAATGTAACAAAGAAAAAAGAGAAAAAGAATTTTAATCAATCATATGCAAAAACAACCAAACTATTCTTAATATCAAAGAACCAGTAATTAAAAAAAAAAAAAAACAACCAAAAACAACAGTTAAACATACAGACAAATATAGACCACAAGCTAATAACGGGGAGATGGAAATCCAGAGAAGAGTTTTAACAGTGTATCCGTGTCATGAATGTAAGATGGATTTATTGGACATTTTAAAGGCTTTTACACACTGAGAGCTTTATTTCTCAATGTCCCGTTAACAAATGCCGTCCTCATAAGAACGATCAGCTGACAAACACACATTGTAATCGATTACAATGTAGTCCATGTTTATCTCGAACGAGGCCTCAAGTCAAGTCTGTGATTTTCAAGATTTCTTCCCGAGTATGCATTTGTACACCAGTTCAAATAGGAGAAGGGCTAGTATATAATCATTTTCTAATATGAGTTGATACACTCAGAGAAAATAGTTTGCTGATATCATCAAATACTGCATGCTGACTTTTAATTAAAAATGTTAAACTTTTTAATGAAGAAAATTATCCAATTCTAGAGTGTCGGAATATATATTCGCTATACGTTTGCCGTTAACGTTAAAATATAAAAATGTTAAAATAAGTATTTCTGAAAATTGTTGGCTACTTTCAACTTTTGCCATCGGAGAACAGCAGAGAATATTTGCTGTGTTAGCAAAAAATTACACCTGTCCCATTTTAGCAGATTTACTGTGATTTACTCAAATTTCTCTTTTTTTTCACCAACAAATTTCTCTGGGTGTACTGTCCGTCTGTTGCATTTACTGTCCGATTACCAGCAGATTTTGAACATGCACCAACAAGAACGTTGTTGATATTTTATATTGCCAATTTTGGTACGATCTTTGCTAATTTTCGAAGTACATATATGTTTTAACTGATGTCCGAACGCTTGTGCAGGTTTTTTCAAAATCTTCTCAAGATTCAATTCTCAATACGTTAGCAAAATTTTTTGGTGTTTTTGGCAACGAGGGCAAAGCGAACTTGCATTCTCCCAGATTTTAAAGCCTCTGGCACATGTAAGTCAGTCTGTTCTGCACCTGCCTCGAATATCTCCAATGTCTGATGCCCATAGAGGGGGTATCTGTAGCTATTTGCGACAAGCAAAGGCAAATGCAGGTTTAAGAAGCCGCTTACACCACTGTAGTCACACAGACTTTTTGCTTACTAATGTTATCTCCCTTCAAAATACTTGCATAGTATACTCATCCTTTTCGAACTGTCCCAGGACCTAACCTACGGTGTTAGAATGGTGGCAATTCGTCACCTCGAGCGAAAAACCCGTCTTCCTTGTAAGGCGACGAGAACTGGGACCGGGTTTAAGACCTGTTCCATTTCCCTTAGGGAAGGAAACACTAAAGATACGAATCCATTTCTAACTCTATCCGATTTCCTCTCCACCCTGTTGTAATGAAAAAGAAAACCACTTTACTTACATTTAATGTACTAAAACCAAAGGATAAAATGATTACTTTAAATAGCTTTTAGGCTTCAAAATCCCTTTCCCAAAAGCAAATGAAATACACGAACACAATCACTCACTCTAACACTTACACTCACACTGATTAAATCAAATCGTTACTAGAAGGAAGTTAAAGGCGAAGACGAAGCAGAGCGAAAAAGAAAAACCACTTCTCGATTGTTAGGCGTGCGTAAGAAATCCCTCAGATATACCAAATAAAGGAAGAACTAGGAGTAATTTAAGATTCTGTGCCATAGTAATTTAAGAAAACGAACCTATGTTTGGACTCGATCAATTGAATTTAGTTTTTAGGGTTTTTTGTTGGTATGTTTATTTTGTTCTTAATAACCCCACTAAACAATGCAAGTGTATGTATGAATGAACGAATGTAGATAACGAGCGATTAGTTAGATGATGATGATGACGATAATGTATTATACAACTGATAATGAACCTTAGCTCTCCCACAAACCCCCCCTTATTCCACAACACCAACAACTGAAATGCTTTAAACTCACAAATTAATTGTACACATAATCTCGGACTCAAAGCATTCTCTCTCATACTCGCTGATTTCTATAGACCCCTTGACTTGCGTTACATTACTTCACCATGTACGTTACGTTGGGAATAAGTGACAATAGAAAAACGAATAATTGCTGGTGGCAAGCCAGCCGAAAAAGAAATGCCGTTGGAGAGAAACAAATGTAAAATATTATTGTGTGCAATGCAAATGTAACCCCTCCCCCCATATGAGATATGTAATGTTTTAGATAATTAGGGCAATTTTTTGTAAGGAAATGACAAAAAAAAATTAAAATATAATGCGTAACATGAGAAATGGACATTTGTTAATTGTTTTTCCGTTTATTGTTAGGAAATAAAACCGAAGGCAGAGGAAGAGAAGAGAAAGTGGTTTTCTTTGGAATAAAGGAAAATGAACTTTTTTTGGAAATTAACAGACAGAACACACTCACACACATACACACACATACAAAGATATTTATCAAAACTAAGATAGGATTTATGGAAACTTAAATTAATGCTAAAAATACTCCCCCTCCCAAATTAAAACTCAGCTAATACCTACATACTTAACACCCATGTACCACATACACATGCACACTTATACGATCAATTTTTATGAAATTGATGAAAAAACCTTGCCATTATGATGATGATATTCATTTCTCTTGACTTTACAAATCCCCGTTCTTGTAAAATTTACTATATTAAAAAAAGGTGCTGTAATCTATAAAAGAAGAAAAAGAATTAAACTGGCGAAAGCCACAAATTACAACTAATTCAACAAAAACAAAACGAATACTCTTTCAATGTATTAAACAAAACAAATCCTATTATTAACTTTCATTCAACTTCTCAAATTTATTATACCAAGGAAAAAAAACAAAAAATATTTAAGAACATGTATACATACAATACAATATACAATACATACACACAGAAAACACAGCCACACACCCACATATATATATAGTATATACATACATACAAACATACGTATATATATATACATATATTTAGTAAATATACATACATAATATACATATATATATATATACTTATTAATGGAAATATAAGGGCTTTAACCTATTTTTAAGGTAACGACTTTTTTCTCCTCATTTCGGAAGCTTGATTTAATTAAACTTACAACAACATTCACACATTAAATAATACCTAAATACCTTAAAAAACGAAATATTACCCAGCAATAAAAACAATACCCCCAGAAAAGTCAATAAAATCGATAGCTACAATTCACAGTTCAAGAAAGTGCAGCTCTGATGAAAACTTTCTGTTTTTGTATCTTACCTTGAAGTTGTAATATGTAAATATTTGTTCATTTATTCCTAAATTGTTGAATAAAGTTCTAATGATAAGATGATGAGATATTTATGCAGGTCTCGTTGAATCGTTAAACATTTAATTTATTTATATTTTATCAAATAAATTTTTGTTTTGCAATGTTCTCATTTAAAAATGACTTTTTGACTAAAAAAATTTCAGTTTCATGTGTGTCAAAATGGTACCATGGTATTTAGAATCAAATAAAAGATAGCGTTAGATGTCCAACAACACAAATTGGGATACAACTCTGTTCCATTTACTTGTCAAAGCAATAGAAAACATACATGCCTAGAAATGTCGAATAGTTGACATTTCTACGTAAAGCCTAGAACTAAGTTCATTCATCCACATTCTATTGCACGACATTTCTCAAACAAAAGTCATTAACTTTTGAGACGAGCTCAATGATGGAAGATTTTTCTCTGCAAATGGAAAAGGCAAATAGCAACACACACCAACCACTGTGGGACGCGTTTCGTAATTTAGCTTAGAATTACTTGCCAGCCATAGTAGGTGTGAAGGCTTCAACAGCCGTACTTTGGTATTTTGTACATATACCAAATTTATCTCTATAATATAAATACAACATTAACCAAGCTCGACAACCCTGTTTAATAGCTGTACTTTTTCCCAAATCATGTGTTTTTGTATAACGGCAGATTTTTTTGTCTACACAATTACACTGGTAAACACATGACTCCGTGCATCTGTTGGGAGTTGTCTTCGTGAGCAATTAATTACATTAGGAATAAATCGAAAGTTATGTGTCATACATCTACATATCACTGCTATTTTGCTCATAGAACTCAGCACCACTTCTACGAAATGTGTTTGCATTTCCTTCGTCCCCATTTTTTTTTTGTCAGAGGTTCGGGCGAAAAGTCTAAACAGTTCTAGGCTTAACTAATACAAAATACTTGAGAATATTGAATTCAATGAAAAGCTTCATTATTAAAAGGGTTAAACGTGAAATGTTCAAAAATAGAACAAAATCTATAACCAATTACGACGAAATTCATCATAGTTGCCAAACGTAAATGTAATGCTTGAATGCTATGAAGTGATCTAAGTATGACATTATCATCAAGCCGTATTGCGTTACAGCTGGGTGAGCTTAAGATTGATCAAACATTCCGCCTTAGAAGTTGTTACTTTTTATTTTAACTATATCCTCTCACAGAGTTCTTCAAAACCTCACTTGCTTTAGGCAAAATATCTCCTGGATTTTTTTTTCTTTCAACTATTTGCAGGTTTTTCTGTTTGTTTGTGATTATCCCGCTTCTAGGGCTTGTACTGTATTTCACTTAGGTAATCAAAGCCTGTGAACTTCTCTTCTAAGTGTTGTGGTGTTAAACTTGTATCGGACAGCACTCATTGAAATTAGGGAATACCCGTTGTTCCTTAATAGAATGTTAATGGACAAATTTGTAAGTTGCACCCAAGTATGTGTTGTTGGTATTTCCTTTAGAGTTATGCTCTACAGTTTGAATAATTTGTACCGTTCGTCTGCTTTGACTCGTAGATATTTTGTATATATTTGGTCTTAGCTTCTTTAATAATATTATGGAGACCTCTTTCATATATGGGATGTTTGTTGTGACAATAGTGACGTCATGAGCTTTAGCAAAATATCTGGTGTTATATCAAAACTGTTGTCCACTAACTAAAAGCCTTCAAAAGGCATCAGCTCACCCATCCAACTGATCTTATTCAATCCATGTCGAAATTGCTACGAAGCGACTCATGGCTCTTAAATCAAACCCTTATACATCTATTGAAAGCACGCCAAGTTTCGAAGGAGTAAAGCTAGGCGCCTGAAATGAAGCATAAAATAAAAATCAAACCATATAAACCGATCTCTAGGATATATTTCTTAAGCTTATAGAAGGTGGAATTCTTAACCGATTTGGCTGAAATTTTGCACGATAAATTTTGCTACGGGCGGAGGTTAGCATTACGCTGATCGCCTGGGTTCGATTTCTGGCCACAACTTCAGAATAATTTCTTAGCGATGGTTATTCCCTCCTAATGCTGTGAGGAACTTTGCATGACGCTGAGCGCCTGGGTTCGATTTCTGGCGAGAACTTCAGAATAATTTCTCAGCGATGGTTATCCCCTCCCAATGCTGACAACAGTTGTGAGGTACTTTGCCATGTAAAAACTTCTCCCAAAAAGATGTCACACAGGGGCCCACCGTTCGAATTCGGCCCCTTATCTATGAGCTAAAATCTTGACTCGGACAGCACTCATTGATATGTGAGAAGTATTACCCTGTTCCTTAATGGAATGTTCATTAGCAAAATTTGCAAAGTTCAAAAACCTTCCGTAACTCAGCGCTATAAAGCCGAAGGAATTTTGATTACTGAAAAAAGTTAGAATTGTTTAATTTCGTGAAGAAATTCACTTCAATATTGACGAACCCAATTACCCTCGACAAGAGTGCTGCAAGCAAAACTATTATGGAGTTAACTACATTTAGAACACTTGGAAGCTTACAAATATTCTTCGTGCAAACTAAAATGAATGCAGTAATATATAAAGACCTTCTAAAAAATAACTGAAATGAATTTGCTGGTGTTTCCATAAAACAATCCTCCCTTCATGTTGAATGGTTGACAAAGGCATTGTTGGATCAAGAAACATACCTTTACAGGAGCGTCAAGCCATGGATCCCGATTTGAATCCCATTGGAGATCTATATGGCATATTATCTTCAAAGGTTTTTACTAAATTACAAGCCGTACAGGAGGCATAAGAACTTCAAGCAGGCGATAATGGCGAAATTGTTGAAGATTGTTAGGGCAATCCCAATAAATAATTGGTGGGTTCTATGCCACGAAGACTCCAAAAAGTCCTTATCCACAGAGACAAACCAATATTGTACTAACCAAGATAGTAAGCATCGGCGAATTGCTACATATTTGCTACATATTTCCTAAGCATCTAGAGAGCACGTTTCTTATCCGATATGGCTGAAGCTTTGGTAGTCCTATGACCTTTACCTTTACATAGCTCCCTTATGAACTGATCCCGCACATAATCTTCCTGAGCCTTTAGTAAGTGCAGTTCTTATTCAAGCATATAAAAAATCCATGGGGATTTCTTGTTTTGACCTTCCATTATCCTTTTTAGAAGGATAACCATTCAAAGCACTTGACAAATGCCAGAATGTATACTATATATATAGTATACTATATGTATACTATATATAATATATAATTCGGCCCAGCCAAACTTAACACGTATTTACTTGTTTTATAATTAAATTTATTGTTTTTTTTTTCTTTTTTTCGTTATCATTGATTGTCTATTCGAATAATAAAATCAATATATTTAAATTTTTTTTCAAAAATGCATTGGTTGAACTAAAAGTATTGAATATTTTACCTCTTATTCCATTGGAACTTACTTCACACAACAACCTGCAATATACCAAATTAAAATGTTTTGAGATTTTCCCGTAGATAATCCTGAGTTGCATTTTCCTCTCAAACCAAAAACATGAAACTGATATTAATTTTTCTAAGACTTTCTATGAAAACAATTTTCCCATACATATGTCACAAGAAGACTTATGGAATTTTGTAAGAAAAGAAGCAAAAAAACAAAAAAAAAACTCAAACATATCAATATTGATTAAACAAGACAAAAACAAAAAACAACCAACAATGAAAAACACTTTTTGTTTATATACAAAAACAACAACAAAATTTGCTATATACATTTTTCTTATAAATTCATTTGTTTTTGTATGACCGATGGCTTGTTTTTGTACACTAACCTCCTCTAAACAACAATAAAAATATAAACAAAATTTTGTATTGAAAAACACATCATATAAAAACAAAAATAGACGCTACACCCTCCCTTTTTGATTTTTGCCATGGCTTAATATAAAAACTTATAAATATATATATTTTGAACTTTTTTTTAATATTAAAGTTATGCCATTCTAAAACTAAACATTTTCGAAAACACACAGAATTATAAAAAAACACATACACATAAGTTAAAGCTGCACAAGGAACTTTTTGCATTTAAAAAAAAAAAAAACCTAAGAACATTCAAAACACACACCTACACTTAATAAGATAATTTAAATGTACAAATTTGTATGTATTTGAGTTTGAGATGAAGAATTTGTTGAATGCCTCTTACAGCACTCTCCTGTAACTTTTGTTAATATTTTTCCTCTACAACTATTATTATTATTATGATTATTGAATGCAAAACCACAAAAAATATTAAAATTGAAATGAAAATAAAATAAAATATTGAAATAATTACATAAAAACAGAACAAAAAGGGTTGTGCGATTGATTTATTATACAAATGAGTAGCGATATAGGACACAGTTGGCGCTTAAATGCAAAACATCACACAACAGCTTCTTTTTAGAGAGTTTTCTTTTTTTTTTACTACATACAAAACTAAATTTGAAAATGAAATCTTTAGCTGATTTTGGGGGAACATTTTTTTTGTATATGTGCTGGCCTCACTTAATAAACGAACGCCGAAAAGGCTTTGCAGTTTGGTATATTTTTCCAATATGCCAAATAGTCTATGGTGTTTAAGTCGAAGTCTTATGTCATTATTCAATATGCAATTTAATCAAAATGAGTTTGATGTTATACAGACACTGTTCTTTTCAACTTCTACTAAGGGCAGGTGCTTTGTTCTGCATTCGAGACAGTTGCGAAAACCTTTAACTTTTTTTGTTGAAGCTCATTCATAGGAAAAGTTCTAGACCGACCGATCGAATTTGTTTATTAATTAGAAATATTTTTTGTTAGTAACCAAAAATCAAATCTATTACCTCTTTGTTCAATATACAAGGTCTTTACAAAACGTATTCGATAGTTTTGTTGTGTTATGTGAGTATCTCATATCGCTTAGGGGATCAGATAAGTCATATGAGCTGTCACTTTCTGTATCCCTAAGACTTGTCTTATGTATGTCAAATACGAATAGAGAGCGCTCTAATCGACATGTATTGTCCTTTTCTTTATTGACATTTGTCTACATGTATGTTCGATGAAATAAAAGCTCCATTTAATCGAAAAAGTTGCATATTTCTCATATTTTAGTTGCTATATTTGAAATTACATTTGACATGTCTGATCTTCTAAAATCAGCATTACTTATGCATGTCAATGATGGCCATTTTTAAAGGTTTGGTTAATTGTCGACACCTGTTTCGCTTGGACGCGTTTCAATCGTCTTCCATGTTTGCTTATTTCATGGATCACATTTACAAATGTAGTGACCATAATGAAATACCTAATATTTACCTTGGACGTTAATCAGTGGTACAAAATGGATATTCAGGAACATAAAAGCAATACAAAATTCTTCGTACTTTTTGTACAGACCCTACTCGTATATTTTTAATATCATGCGACAATGGCGCCTAACTCGTTATTTGCCCTTTTTATATCCTCCACCATAGGATGGGGGTATACTAATTTCGTCATTCTGTTTGTAACTCCTCGAAATATGCGTCTAAGACCCCATAAAATCGATCTAGCCATGTCCTCCGTCCGTCTGCCTGTCGAAAGCACGCTAACTTTCGAAGGAGTAAGGCTAGCCGCTTGAAATTTTGCACAAATACTTTTTATTAGTGTAGGTCGGTTGGTATTGTAAATGGGCCAAATCACTCGATGTTTTTAATATAGCTGGCATATAAACCGATCTTGGGTCTTTACTTCTTCAGCCTCTAGAGGGCGTAAATCCCGTCCGATTTGATTGAAATTTTGAACGTGGTGTTTTGGTATCACTTCCAACAACAACGCTAAGTATGATTCAAATCAATCCATAACCTGATATGGCTGCCATATAAACCGATCTTGGGTCTTGATTTCTTGAGCCCCTAGAGGGCGCAGTTGTCGTCCGATTTAAATGAAACTTTGCACGTGGTCTTTTGGTATCACTTCCAACAACTGTGCTAAGTATGATTCAAATCGGTCCACAATCTAGTATAGGTGTCATATAAACCGATCTTGGATCTTGACTTCTCATCCGATTTGACTGAAATTTTGCATGAGGTGCTTTGTTATGACTTCTAATAACTGTGCTAAGTGTAGCGTAAATCGGTATAGAACCTGATATAGCTGCCATATAAACCGATCTAGGGTCTTGACTTCTTGAGCCTCTACAGGGCGCAATTCTCATCCGATTTGGAAGAAATTTTGTACAGCGGCTTCTCTCAGAACCTTCAACATACGTGTCTAATATGGTCTGAATAGATCAATAGCTTGATACAGCTCCCATATAAACAATCTCCCGATTTTGCTTCTTGAGCCCCTACAAGGCACAATTCTTATCCGAATGAACTGAAATATTATACAATGACTTCTACAATGTTCAGCATTCATTTATGGTCCGAATCGGACAATAACTAGATATAGTTCCAATAGCATAACACAAGGCACAATTCTTATCCGAATGAACTGAAATATTACACAATGACTTCTACAATGTGAATCGGACAATAACTAGATATAGCTCCAATAGCATAACAGTTCTTAATCAATATTCTATGTTTGCCTAAAAAGAGATACCGCGCATAGAACTCGACAAATGCGATTCATGGTGGAGGGTATATAAGATTCGGCCCGGCCGTACTTAGCACGCTTTTACTTGGTATTACTAAAATAAAGCAGACACATGGTTGATGGAAAAATTAAACGAAAACTAATTTGTTGGTTTGTTCAGAATGGCCCCAAGTTTCGAGATATGACATTTCACACCAGATTTCCACATACCTTCATATGTTTCTACGTTTTCTTTCATCCGCAAAGCATAACCTGATCAACATAACCAAAGTAAAAAGTAAAAGCGGAGGTTTAGTTTACATTGGGCGCTTTATCTAACGGATCGTATTAAGTGCGTAAGTATACTTTGCATAACAGTTTGCACTCGTATCGTCAAAAACTTTAGGTTTTTAGAGTCTCAAGAAGTCAAAGCAAGGGATCAAACAAAATGGTGTAACTACTTTTAAAATGAACCCTGCTAACAATTCTGTAACTTTTCAGAATTATTTTCTCTGTGTGAAAGAAAATTTTGTAAGTGTGGATGTTACGTGGGTTCAAGTGTCCTAATTTTAAAGATTTGAGCCAAAGATTAGCAAACTTTACTTAAAGATAATCAATTTTCCAACTTTTTAAGAAAACATTCCCTACGGTGAAAAATATTGTCCTTAATATTAAGAATTTTTGCTTTAAATGGTAGGTCAATAGATCTTTAATTTGCAAGTATAATTCAGATATTCAGCTATTTCTGGCTACGGGCCTGATAAATACCAAACAAATACACCATTTGCAAGTATTATTCCATTCAGCCTTTTTAAATTCAGAATATTTACATTGAAATTCAGAGTATAAAGCAAATACCAGAATTCACATCTAGAAAAACAGCTCAACATTCATGCAGAAATATTTAAATTTTAAAGAAAATTTTATGCGCTCAGAAGCTAAACACTTACATCCAGGCCTTATTCTTTGCAACACTATCGCAATCTCGAAGACGAACTGAGGTAGTTTTATCGACTGAGAATGTTGACACGACCCAAAACCTATTTATTGTTTATGGAGCCTCAGACCAATATTAAGTTGTATTGTCTACGATATGAGACTGTATTTGGTGATTTGTGATTTCAAAGAATTGTTCAGTTTAGTTTGTTCAGTGTTCAATAAAAATTGTTGTGGCCAGTTTAACAGTGTATTGGAACCCGAAAAAGATCGTCTCGAAAGTTGATGTTATTGTTGCTAATAACATTAATCTACAGTGGATAGCTCGATTTCGCTCGATCAGCCAGGTCCAGGTCAGTTCAAATCGATTGACAATACATTCATTTATTTGTTAGAAGTGACTTTTTCTAAATAACGTCACAGAGGTTCCCATTTCTAGTATTTTATATGATCACTATGGCATTCTTTTGTTGGCAGTGATATCTGGAACTTAAAATGTGCCCACTTATGCCTCATAATCCATAGGTAGTTATAGAGACGCCTGTTTATGGAAATGCCAATATTCATGTGTAAACTCATTATTAAAATATGTTTTGAATGAAGACTAAAATTGCAAATAGTTTAGCGGAAAAATCCCTAACATTGCCGGACATCTATTTCCTGAAAAGATTCATGAAAATTGACATTTGAAAAACGATTGAAAATCCCCACCGATCCCATTGCCATTTGCATGCAGTGCATCATCTAAATTCTCAATCATTGAGCAAAAATTTAGAAAATCCGATTAGATCAAGGGTTAATCGCACAACACTGAAACACTGAAGCCGATCCGCACACCAACAAAAATGGAATGATGCTAAATTTTATACAATCAATTGAAACATTTGCTATTCATGTTGCCAATTTGTGCAATTCAATAAGAAATGTTCTTCTTTTGTTTTTAATAAAAATCAAATGAACTCCATCTTTTATTATTTTTTTTGCTAATACGAACACGAAACAAACGCTAAGCTGTATATTTAAAATAATATTCTTATATTATACAAACAACAACAACAAAAAACAACAAGAAACCAACAATAACAATAGTAGTATAGAAAAGCGGAAACAGCTCAACGGAAACGGGGAACTGCGATTTGCAGTAACAATGGTATTATTCAGAATAACAATATTGTTATGTATGTACCGCCTACATGCATACTACATTGGCCACCAAGTATCTGACTTTGACAGCCAAAAGGGTAAACAAAAACACCACAAAACGGATATCAGACAAAACTAATCAACTTTGCTACTACACAACAACATCCAAACTACTTTATTTATTATATTTTAGGCTTAAATCTATGGAAAACAAAAACACAAATGAAAATGAAATATACATACATACAAACTCACATATACCAAAACAACAATAACGAAACACACAACTTTATTAATCCTTAAAACAAAAACAAAAAAACAAAAACAAAACATTCAGACGATACACTAAAAACACTTTGGCCTGAGAACAATATATGTTAGTCACACCCATACATTAGGGCGTACGGGAAAAAGAGTAGAGTGATATTTCACCAAATATTGGACAAATTTCCAAGGATGGGCATTGCAAAGATTATAGTTGAATTTTTTCCAACATAAAAGAAAGAAACAAAATAAAATTGAATTTCAACCAAATCCAATGTGAGCTCTTTGGGCACTCAAGATGTCAAATTAAGGGAGGAGTTTATGTAGCATCTATACAATTAAAGGCAAGTTTCGAAAATACTTTACAACATAGTCCGCCTTTCGTTTATATAAACAGTCAAATCTGATTTTTGGTTCATACTATGAGTGATTGGCGGACGCAATGAAATTTTAAATTCCTCCTAATGTTTAAATATTTTTAACGACCCTAAAAAAGTAGTAAGTACAAGCCCGACCGAACCTTTAAGAACTATCACCATGGATTCTGTTTAAAATTTATAAAAAAAAGAAAATCCATCGGTTTTTGAGTATGGTTTCTAAAGATTCAAAACAGCACATACATAACTCACATTAATTTGTCAATAATATGACTAATGCATTATAAGTGGCGATTTTCATCGGGAATCACCCGACGAGAGCAGAGGTTAGCATGTTCGCCTATGACGCTGAACGCCTGATTTTGAATTCTGGCGAGAACATCCTGAACATTTTCAGTGGTGGTTATCCCCTCCTAATGTTGATGACATTTGGGAGGTACTATACCATTTGGTATGGCAGCCATGTAAAAACTTCTCCACAAAGAGGTGTCGCACTGCGGCTTGCAGTTCGAACTCGGCTATAAAAAACAGGCCCCTTATCATTGAGCTTAAACTGGAATCGGAAAGCACTCATTGATATGTGAGAAGTTGGCTCCCTGTTCCTTAATGGAATGTTCATGGGCAAATTTGCATTTTAACTACCCGATGATTTTACATTCCCGCAATTTCCAATCCGAAACAAGAATTTCCGTAAAAAATTCACTGACTTTTTTCGTGCCTCTTACTTTACATTAATTGGCTATGATGATTTGTTCCACTAGCGTAGAATAGCGTTCCAAGCGCTTCGATCTTCGGCGCTCATTCTAAAATCTCTGACATCGAGTATTTTGATGCGTGTAACTATGCTATCGTCGTCAAACAGCTCATACAGCTCGTGGTTCATACTTCACCTATATTCTCCATTATCGCAAACTGGTCCATATATTTTACGAAGAATCTTTCTCTCAAATACTCCAATATTTGAAGCCTCTAGACACTCAAAAAGTCATCGATTTAAATGAGGGCTATATCTGAATTTATATATAGTCCATAGTGTGTGTTTTGGAGAGCAAAAGTGCATTTCACATACCTGATTTCAGCCAATCTAATAAAATTTTAATCTTCTAGAGAAGAAACTTGAAGCAAATTGCAAATTTTGCCCATGAATATTCCACTAAGGAACGGGGGCAAACTTCTCACATATCAATGAGTGCAGTCCGATTCGAGTTTAAGCTCAATGATAAGGGGTTTCATTTTTATAGCAAAGTCCGAACATAGTACCTCACAAATGTTTCCAGCATTAGGAGGGGAAAACTACCGCTGAAAAATTTTTCTGATGGTTTCGCCAGGATTCGAACCAAGGCGTTTGGCGTCATAGGTGGCCTCCAAAATCTCAAGCGGATAACTTTATTTATTCGAACTCTTCGCAAGGGCATATGTGTAGATGAGCATGAATATATGTATGTTAATACAATATATTCGCAAACCGATATTGCGGGGCGTTATAAACAGAATGACGAGATGTGTATACCCCATCCAAAAGTGGACGTTTATGAAATTCCATTATAAATATGGCATATCACCAATTTGCAGTTTACGAATTGCAAAACGAACAAATTTTTTCCTATATCTACTAAATTTTTCATTTTGGCGATTTGGGATCGCTTAAAGTTCCTCCTTCTACACGGAAATTGTATTTCAATGTGCATTGAAACTTCGTTATGACAAACTATGCAATATAAAATGCGCAAAAAATGGTTCGTTAAAAGGAACATAAGGGAATTCCTGGGAAATCCCGGGATTAAAAAATATTTGCCGATTTTCCAGGAAAACATTATCCCTAGAGATAAAAACTGATAGTTTTCAAAATTGTATTTCCAAACTGCTGCATAGTCTTGTAATGTCAAACCAATCTCTCAACAGCTTTCACAATCTCAAATGTCCGTCCTTGGGGAAAATCTCTTAATAAGGTATAGAAAGTAAGTCGTTCGGCATACCCTAATACAGAAAAAAAAAAACATTTATTATTAATTTATTATACAGTTTTCTACACTACACTAGACTATTTGTATACATATTCTTAATTACATATGTATTTTAGTATATACACACATACACGCCTACATATGTATATGCAATTTACATTATATACATAAATATATACATATTGTTAAATATTATACATAGTTTATATACATTCATACATATGGTAAATAGATAATATGATGTAAAACAACAAAAACAAAACGAAAGGTAAAAAAAGCAAATGCAAATCCGTAACAAAAGGTTTAGAGAAAATGAATACAAAACACAATACATTTACAGTTACAGTTACCGCTACCGATATGGCAGAGATATAAAATAACTTTGCCCAAGGCACTCCAACCCCCTTTTCAGCCTGTTAGGAAAAACTAGAACATACCCTATATTTCATTTATTTGTTTGTTGCCCATTGTTAGAGTTGACATATATAAATACATATATATATTTTTGAGAAGGATGTTGTTTTAATAGATAAACATAGACAAAAAAAAGGTTACTTTACCTTCGTTGTTTTATCCCCATTAATTTGTAATGTCCTATAATTCATCAAGGTCATTGTTAATACTGTGAAACTCGAGAAAACCTTTGAAAGGACTTTGATTAAGTTCATGTATTTAGTTAATTTACTGTGCACACACACACACACACAGACAAAGGACATTAGGTATTTGAAAGCGGAGATGAAAGTGATTTAAAGAGTTTAAATAATATGTCCTTTAATGTGAATAGTCAAAGTTAGTTGCCATTAAGTTCTCTCTTTTCTTTTCCATCGAAAACAGAACAACGTTTTGTTTCAAAAAAATGTCACATATTTGCTGTGATAGTAGAAAAGTTTGATCATTAAAGTGAAAAAATGGTTGTTGTTGTTGTGGCCACATTTTCTTGCGGAAGTGGCGATCCTCGTCAAGCTTCTGAAGGTGAAACAGCTCGTTCCGATCCGATGGACCGATCGCCGCGGGAACAGGTTGGCCATTGGCTATTTGTCATATCCAGCATCATAGGCACTCAGTATTTGTGCAAGAGCCAGTACCGCCCGGCCTCTCACTGAGAATCTCCACTGCTTAATACTGCTACGCTGATCGTCCACGACTGCCATAGCAGCTACTCCGTATGGAACATTCCACTATCCGGAACCTGTGGAGGCGCCCTGTAGCTCGCAGCTAAGCTATGTGACAGCAATGAACCCCACACAAATCGAACCTCAATGATCCAGCCTGCTTGTCGGGTGATACACCTGGCTCGGTTTTCTCTCCGTAGGTGATGAGTGGTTGGGACTTGAACCCCATGAAACAAATGAATTTTCCTAAGCCAGCCACGGCTGCGAAATCAGAAGATACCAATAATAAATAACACCAAGTGATACTGTACTCAAAACTTTCAGAAAAACGTAATAAGGAACATCAATAGCAGGAACTGTGGCACCTGTCGCAAAAACTTTGAAATCGCTCCAACCTAGCACCAGCAAAATCAGGCCAACACTGACGTATTTAAATATGCACATCTCACGAGTGCCCTCTCATAGGTAAATATCTAATCAGCAATGACATCTGGACGCATCGAGGAAACAAGGGCAATGCGCAATTGTCTTTGTGAATCTCTCAATTCATTGGTAATTGGTCTGTACGTCACAGCAACTATTATGGTATGCAATGCCTCGAGTTGGGTGTAGACGGACTTCATTAGGTTTGTGGAGCTGTTTCAGGGGTCTCCTTCAAAATAAAACGGAATCCCATATAAGCTTCCAGAGAGTTACATTATAGCAGCATTGTAGTGGCTAATAGATCAAGAGCAGTAATGGGCACACACACGCATTTGCTTAAGTTATTGTACACTTTCAAAATAATGTGCGAAATCGATGCTCTTAAGTCACGAAAAAACCTACCAAGTTAGGCCGTGGGTTCAAATTAAGCTTCGAGTTGGGTGTAGGCGGACTTCTTAAGATTTGTGGAGATGTTTCAGGGGTCTTCCCCCAAAAAAAACGAACGGAATCTCATATAAGCTTCCAGAGAGTTACATTATACCAGCATTGTAGTAGCTAATAGATCAGGAGCAGTAATGGGCACACACATGCATTTGCTTAAGTTCTTGCATACTTTCACAATAATGTGCGAAATCGCTACTCTTGAGTCAAGAAAGAACCTACTAAGTTAGACCGTATGTCCAAATTAAGCTTCTTTGCATTGTTGGTTTCTTTTGTTTTAATTGGCTATGACAGAACATTTGTCCCATTAGCGAAACTTAGAATAGCGTTCCAAGTGCCTCGATCTTCTATGCTCCTTCTAAAATCTCTGATACCAAGTTTAGAGATGTCTTTCACCACATGGTTCTTCCATCTGAGTTTTGGTCGTCGCGGTTTGCTTTTACCACAATGCTCGCCTTTAAACGAATTTCGCTGGAGCTTCTTTATCCGTTCTGACAAAATGATCTAGCCAATGCAACCGTAATGCAATTGCTTCTTCCGGTGACCTACCCATGATATCACCGTCGTCGGCATGTGTTCACTTGTGAGTAGTACGCCACATCAGTTCACAACTATCTCTCCTATAATCTTCTTCAGCGGAATATAAGAGAGATAAATTATCTCCCTGTCTGTAACCTCGTTTGGCGCGGAATGGTTCGGAGAAATTCTTTCCACACTCAATACCGAGGAACGTGTATCAGCAAACGTCATCCTGTACCCTGATATAAATAGAATGGTACTTTTCCAATACCGGATGGTATTATTTTATTCGGGTTATTGGCAGATATTTTAAATACCATTTGGAATCACTTTAATGCCACACGAAGGAGGCTATTAACAATTGACGGGATCACAAATGTATTCCTGTCACAGCGGCAAAAGTATTGGCGCCATTATAAGATGTCGGATGGTTCGGAGAAATTCTTTCCAATTCTTACTGAGCAAGGTGTATCAGCAAACGTCATCCTGTACCCTGATAGAAAAAGGACGGTACTTTTCCAATACCGAATGGTATTATTTTATTCGCGTTATTGGCATATATTTTTAATACCATTTGGTATCATTTTAATACCAGACGAAGGAGGCTATTAAGAATTGACGGCGTCACATTTGTATTCTTATTATAGCTTTGAAATTAAAATATTGACGCCATATTTATTATGTTTATGATTTTATTTAATACGAATTGTGTGACAAAAGTTTCAAAGCTTAGTAAGGGCCCCACTTCAGCGCTATAGTGTTCGCAGGGCCCCCTAACTGCCAGCCATACTTTTTCCCACAAAACGAGCGCCGTTTCAACAAATGGTAGCGAAAAATTGCAACGAAAAGTGAACATAGTAGGGTGGCAAAATGTATCCTTCACAAATTTTTGATCGCAACATAATATCCGTAATGTCCAGTCGAGATAAAATGAAATTTAATCATAGTCCTTTGAAGACCATGCCATTCTCATTACCTCAAAACTACAATCATAATATTTTGAAACTCCACTGTAAATTGCAGATGTTTATAGCCCGAAAGCATAGAGCATAGAGGTTTTCTACATAGACAAACTATCGAAACCGATAACAACAAGTATATGTATTCATTATGAATTAATATGTATGAATTATTGTAACATTTATTATGAATGCGTATGTTATTTTTTTTTATAATACAACTGAGTAAATACAGTATGTTACAGGCAAATAGAAATCCGATAAATGCATAAGAAGACAGCCAGAAAACAAAACTATATTTGTATGTAGAAATACTCCTCAAGTGATTGTTAAAACCAAATGAAAAACAAACAAAACCCCTAAGAGATATTAAAATAAAGAAATGTAATAACTAAAACTTAATTGCTTTGTTTGTGTTAGGTTTTATTATTTATTAAGTAACAATACCAACTGAAGCAAAACAAAAACGTTAAACAAACAAACAAATGCATACATTTATATTTATATAAAGAAAACACATATTACAAAAAAAAAACTACATATATATTTAATATATAAATAAATCATAATATAAAAACAGAACGACTGATTAATACACAAAAAGAAAAAAAAAACAAATGAATTATTATAATTATGATTATTTAAAAAGGCATTAAGAAAAGAATTGTAACAGTTATTATTTAATTTAAATGCATATAAACAAAAACAATGAGATATTAAATCATTAACAAGAACAACAAGAAAATCCCTAACAAAATTATGTATTATGATAATAATATTAGAAATTATTAGTAATTAATTATAATGAAATATTAAAAAGAAAAATAAAAGAACTAATAAAGTATTTATTGAATAATATAATAAAAATATGGTTTGTTTTTCCTTTCTAGCCAAAATATTTTTCTCAACGTTCGGTATGGCATGCTAAAATTCAGTCCTTCTGTGCAATACTTTTGAATCCCTGAGAATATTTTCTTGATCAGCATCAGCATCAGCATCCATGTAAACTATGATAACTGTCTTCATAAAGATTGCTTAGTGTAATCTATTGGGTTGCCCAAAAAATAATTGCTGATTTTTCATATAGTCGGCGTTGACAAATTTTAAGCTAATTTTAAGCATTAATCGAATTGGATCGTCATGTAACTGAGCGTGAGATAGGAGAGAAGTTAAATATACCAAAATCAACCGTTCATTATCACATAAAAAGTCTTGGACTGGTGAAAAAGCTTGATATTTGTGTACCACATGTATTGAAAGAAATTCATTTAACAAACCGAATCAACGCTGTGCACCTTATGCACCTTAAACGCAATGAATTCGATCCGTTTTTAAAACGAATCATAACTGGAGATGAAAAATGGATTGTTTACAACAACGTTAGTCGAAAACGATCATGGTCCAAGCATGGTGGACCAGCTCAAACCACTTCAAAGGCTGATATCCACCAAAAGAAGGTTATGCTGTCTGTTTGGTGGGATTGGAAGGGTGTGGTATATTTTGAGCTGCTTCCAAGGAACCAAACGATTAATTCGGATGTTTACTATCAACAATTGGACAAATTGGATACAGCCATCAAGGAGAAGCGACCAGAATTGGTCAATCGTAAAGGTGTCATATTCCACCAGGACAACGCTAGACCGCACACATCTTTGGTCACTCGCAAAAACTGAGTGAGCTTGGCTGGGAACTTTTGATGCATCCACCATATAGCCCTGACCTTGCACCATCAGACTACCATTTATTTCGATCTTTGCAGAATTCCTTAAATTGTAAAACTTTCGGCAATGATGAGGCTATAAAATCGCACTTGGTTCAGTTTTTTGCCAGGAAGATGGCAAAAGGTTATCGAACAAAATAGCAATTATATATTTGATTAAAGTTTCATTCTACGTATTATTAAAAATGCATTTACTTTCTTTTAAAAAATCCGCAATTACTTTTTAGGCAACCCAATAATAAAACACTCAAATTTGCACCATCTATTCAAATTTTTCAAATTGGTCTATCGATCATTTACTCTTTATACCCTCCACCATAGGATGGGGGCAGACTAATTTCGTCATTCTGTTTATAATACCTCGAAATATGTGTCTGAGATCCCATAAAGTATATATATTCTTGATCGTCGTGACATTTAAATAGATCTAACCATGTCCATCCGTCCGTCCGTCTGTCTGTCTGACTGTCGAAAGACCGCTAACTTTTGAAGGAGTAAGGCTAGCCGCTTGAAATTTTGCACAAATACTTTTTATTTGTGTATTTGGGTTGGGATTGTAAATGGGCCTAATCGGACCATGTTTTGATATAGCTGCCATATAAACCGATCTTGGGTCTTGGCTTCTTGATCCCCTAGAGGGCGTTATTCTCATCCGATTTAACTGAAATTTTGCACGTGGTGTTTTGGTATCACTTCCAACAACTGCGTTAAGTATGATTCAAATCGGTTCATAATCTGGTATAGCTGTCATATAAACCGATCTTGGAGCTTAACTTCTTGAGCCCATAGAGCGCGCAATTCTTGTCCAATTTGGCTGAAATTTTGCATGAGGTATTTCGTTATGACTTCCAATAACTGTGCTAAGTATCCGTCCGTCTGTCTGTCGAAAGCACGCTAACTTTCGAAGGAGTACGGCTTGAAATTTTGCACAAATACTTTTTTTAGTGTATTTGGGTTAGGATTGTAAATGGGACAAATCGGTCCATGTTTTGATATAGCTGCCATATAAACCGATCTTGGGTCTTGACTTCTTGACTTAACTGTGCTAAGTATCCGTCCGTCCGTCTGTCTGTCGAAAGCACGTTAACTTTCGAAGGAGTAAGGCTAGCCGCTTGACATTTTGTACAAATACTTTTTATTAGTGTAGGTCGTTTGGGATTGTAAATGGGCTTAATAGATCCATGTTTTGATTTAGCTGCCATATAAACTAATCTTCGGTCTTGACTTCTTGAGCCTCATCCGATTTGACTGAAATTTTGCTCGTGGTGTTTTGGTATCACTTCCAACAACTGGGCTAAGTATGGTTTATATCGGTTCATGTTTTAATATAGCTGCCCTATAAACCGATCTTGGGTCTTGACTTCTTGAGTCTCTAGAGGGCGCAATTCTCGTCCGTGGTGTTTTGGTATCACTTCCAACAACTGTGTTAAGTATGATTCAAATCGGTTCATAATCTGGTATAGCTGTCATATCTTGGATCTTGACTTCTTGAGCCCATAGAGCGCGCAATTCTAGTCCAATTTGGCTGAAATTTTGCATGAGGTGTTTCGTTATGACTTCCAATAACTGTGCTATGTATCCGTCTGTCTGTCTGTCGAAAGCACGCTAACTTTCGAAGGAGTACGGCTTGAAATTTTGCACAAATACTTTTTTTTAGTGTATTTGGGTTAGAATTGTAAATGGGACAAATCGGTCCATGTTTTGATATAGCTGCCATATAATCTTGGGTCTTGACTTCTTGACTTAACTGTGCTAAGTATCCGTCCGTCCGTCTGTCTGTCGAAAGCACGTTAACTTTCGAAGCAGTAAGGCCTTCTTGAGCCTCATCCGATTTGACTGAAATTTTGCTCGTGGTGTTTTGGTATCACTTCCAACAACTGGGCTAAGTATGGTTTATATCGGTTCATGTTTTAATATAGCTGCCACATAAACCGATCTTGGGTCTTGACTTTTAAGCCTCTAGAGGGCGCAATTCTCGTCCGTGGTGTTTTGGTATCACTTCCAACAACTGTGTCAAGTATGATTCAAATCGGTTCATAATCTGGTATAGCTGTCATATAAACCGATCTTGGATCTTGACTTGAGCCCATTGAGCGCGCAATTCTCATCCGATTTGGCTGAAATTTTGCATGAGGTGTTTTGTTATGACTTCCAACAACTGTGTCAAGTATGATTCAAATCGGTTCATAATCTGGTATAGCTGTCATATAAACCGATCTTGGATCTTGACTTGAGCCCATTGAGCGCGCAATTCTCATCCAATTTGGCTGAAATTTTGCATGAGGTGTTTTGTTATGACTTCCAATAACTGTACTAAGTATGGCGCAAATCGGTACATAACCTCATATAGCTGTCATATAAACCGATCTTGGGTCTTGACTTCTTGAGCCTCTAGAGGGCGCAATTCTCATCCGATTTGGAAGAAATTTTGTACAACGGCTTCTCTCATGACCTTCAACACACGTGTCTAATATAGTCTAAATCGATTTATAGCTTGATACAGCTCCCATATAAACCGATCTCCCAATTTTGCTTCTTGAGCCCTTACAAAGCGCAATTCTTATCCGAATGAACTGAAATATTACACAATGACTTCTATAAAGTTCAGCATTCATTTATGGCCCGAATCGGACTATAACTTAATATAGCAGTATTATTTGTTTGCCTAAAAAGACATACTGCGCATAGAACTCGACAAATGCGGTCCATGGTGTAGGGTATATAAGATTTGGCCCGGCTCGAACTTAGCACGTTCTTACTCGTTAAAAATAACTTCATGTAAATGTTGCTCGCGGCTCCTGTTTAAATGGTTCCTTCGTAACGTCCTACGTATCCTGTTAACCAGAAATGTACCTCATCGCTGGATACAATTCTCAAAGCGCATTTATTGACCAATCTTTAAAAAACTTTCTACAAAGCTTTTCTCGCCAACTACCGCAATGTTTAAGAAGATTGCTAGAAATCGGTTCAGATTTAGATGTAGCTCCCATATTTATGTTCGTCATATTTTGAGAAATATTGCAATAAAGTGTACATTTGTTAACCGATTCTCTCGAAAATTGGCAGAAAGGATACATTTCCGAATTAGATATAGCTCCCATATATACAATATGTTTGTCAGATTTCGGGTAATTTTCAGTAATGTTGTCATTTGTCAACCGTAGAAATTACAGTTTGAACTAACTTTACTTTAATTGGCTATGACAGAACATTTGTTCCACCAGCCGAACGTAGAATAGCGTCCCAAGCGCCTAGATCTTGTGCGCTCATTCTAAAATCTCTGACACCAAGTTTCGAGGTGTCTCCCACCACTTGATCCTTCCATCGGGCTTTTGGTCTTCCGTTTTTGCGTGTACCACCGTGTTTGCCTTCAAAAGACTTCTTTGCTTGAGCTTTATTTTCCATTCTGACAACATGACCTAGCCAACGCAGCCGTTGTATTTTGATGCGTGCTATCGTCGTCATACAGCTCGTGGTTCATACGTCGCCTATATTCTCCATTAACAATAACTGGTCCATATATTTTACGAAGAATGTTTTTCTCAAATACTTCAAGCACTGCTTTCACAAGTACCCATGCTTCAGAACCATATAAGAACACGGATAGTTTCAGTGTCTTGTATAGTATAATCATCGTCGGTCGAGAGGTGGCCTTGTTTCTAAACTGCTTACTTAGTCCAAAGTAGCATCTGTTTGTCAGTATTATTCTTCGCTTTATCTCGAAATTGGTGTCATTCGTTTCGGTTACGGCGGTGCCGGGGCATATAAAGTTACTGACTATCTCAAAGTTGTGGTTCCAAACTTTCTTCATTTGGTTGTTTAATAACCCATCTGACAACATCCAGCGAGGTTCATCAAAATATGTTCAAAATAAGAGATAGGTCCCACTTTGTTTTTATAGGATAGGTGTAGGGTATTATACAGTCGGCACCGCCCGACTTTGGCTTTCCTTACTAATTGTAATTATTTCATTGTAACTATAAGCATACATAACAGAAATAAAATAAAATTTCAATTATATTCAGTGTTTTTTATTTTGATTCATTAGAGGTGGAATATTAGGTGGTTTGGTACTAAAACCAATAACGGTTTGGTATTATCACCTATAACAGATTGATATTAATACCCATACCAGTTCGGTAATAGCAAACAATGCTAATCATTTTATATTTCATCCCAAGGTAGGTTAATAAAGTTGGTCTCACGAAACCAGCTGAAAAAAGCCGGACAGTTTGACAGTATTAAAATGTCAGTTCTGTGTTTACATTCACAGCAAACCATCCCATTTTTTTCCATGTTCTCTTTGTTTGTGTTTCTCTTCCTCTCATTTTACCTGCACATGTGTCATCATTCAATTTGAATGACAAAACTAAAATAGGAAGAACGCAACATATTTATTCACTGATTAAACATTCTGAAGTGGAAAATTGCTTAGGATTTTATCAAAATCACATTTTTGAACTCCAAGATCCATTTATTTAAAATTAAAATAACTTATTTTGTTTGTTTTGTTAATATTTAATTATTTCGGATGAGGTGTCAGTAATGCCAACGTTAAATAATAAAGTATTTAGCGGGAAGAGCATTTTATTTATCCTAAATATTTCAACTGTGGAAAACGAATTTGGTACCAGCCTTCAATTGACAATTTTGACAAACATTTTCAATTACATTTAAATCCAAAAAGATACATATCATAAGACATCTACATGCCGTGCAAAAGCGTCTTAAGCAATTTTGCCATTAAATAACGATTAACCCATGGTTAACCCATGATTAACTAAAAATATTGAGTGCACTATCTGTCAAAATCTGTGATTAGTGCAACTCTGATTTGAGATTGTTACTAGTTCGCGACATTTTTCGTTGTTTGTGTGTGGTATGGTTCTTAACTATAATACACACACACAATCAAAACTCGTTGACTGATAGCGAACTTCGCGAGAAAAAATTGTACTCAGCTGTTGACGGTTAACTACCTGGTAATTATATCATGCGTTTAACCATAGCCTTAATATGTTGCGTTCTTCCTCTTTTAGTTTTGTCATTCATATTGAATGATGACACCATATATGGTGGAGAAAAACAATCACGAAATTTAACCAATGACTAAAGAAGATTAAGTCACTTGCCCAGCTGATGATATATTGCAATTTCAGAGTTCAAATACACTACTATGTCAATTGGTTTTGTTTTGATTTTAAGGTTTTTTCAACATTTTGTTTATTGTTTCACATTTTTAATTTAATTTATACGTATGTAATCACAATTTTTTCGCTGCTGCACGTGGCAATGCAAATAATAACTACAGTGTCAATTTGACAGATGAGTGGACATTTCTACACTCATTCCAACAGGGTTGTATCGTTGATTTCGTAACGCTACCTTCTATAATTGTATAATGAATTTAACCAAATATCAAAACGATTACTCGGCTCATCTTTGCTAGTAACCACTGACGACCTCCAAATGTTACAACAATAGCGTATGCATGAGTTGATATCACAAATTGCAAATCAAAAACAAACAGCTCAGGAAGGGGGGAAAACTTTTCGACGATCATGAAATGAAATCTAAAGTTGTTCTATATTTGATAACAGAATACTCGAGATTCATTGATAAACCTGAAAAATAATATAGCTGGCATTGGTGGGTACATTACGAGTTGCAACGACGGCACATACCATTATCGACATTAAGGGCCAGCATGAGTTTTATTCCAACAGGTGGACTTTGCAGTGAATTTTAATTTGGAGTGAACTATATTATCATCTTTTAGAGCACCAACATAGGCGGTTCAATCCACTGACGGGTCAATGGATTCTAGTGTGTCCTCACCGAATGCTAAGGCCTTGGTCAGGCCAGCAAGAGTCACCGCAGAAAAATGATTTGCCAGAATTCGATCCCAGCAATCCATTGTGTCCGGGCGTTGTAAGACCCAATGGGGTGGTAAGTTTTTGATACGCACAACTCTAGACACTTGAGTCTCGATCCATTATAAAAATAACATTTCATTTCCATTGCAAAACTTATTTAAAACATTAAAATATAAATAACGGTACATGGTATTTGCCTTTGGCTAACACTGACAGCGATCTTAACCAATTTGTTTTTAGAAAAATCCTGACTATGAGGATACATTTGTTTTTACCAATGATTTTCCAGCCTTATTAGAAGATATACCTTCTCCACCGGAAAGTAATGATCCGCTTTTCCAAGCTGCCGCCGCCAAAGGTACTTGCCGTGTTATGTGTTTCCACCCTAAATCCAACCTGACGCTACCATTAATGACACCGAATGAAATTGAAGTAATCATCAGAGAATGGATAAATCAATTCAATGAACTCAACTTAAAATATACGTGGGTGCAAATATTTGAAAACAAAGGTGCGTCTATGGGTTGCTCCAATCCTCACCCACATTGCCAGATATGGGCCTGTTCATTCCTACCTTCTGAGCCGTCACTTAAAGATGCCAATCTTAGAAAGTATTACCAAAAATATAAAACGCCAATGTTAAGCGATTATATTACCAAAGAAATAGAACGCAAAGAGCGCTTAGTCATAGATAACCCCGATTGGCTGGTGGTAGTACCCTACTGGGCCTCCTGGCCTTTTGAAACCATGATCATATCTCGCAACAAAAACAAACGTCTTAATGATGTTAGCCCAGAGCAGCAGAAGAATTTGGCTTTGGTCATAAAGCAGCTGACAACGAAATATGACAATTTATTTAAATGCTCTTTCCCATACTCAATGGGTTTCCATGGTGCACCAACAGGCGAGAAGCTTGAACAAGACAATGCACATTGGACTTTACATGCCATCTATTATCCTCCATTGTTAAGATCGGCAACTGTAAGAAAATTTATGGTCGGTTTTGAGTTGTTGTGTCAGGCTCAACGAGATTTAACGGCAGAACAGGCTGCCCAACGACTTAGGGAATTGGATGGCGAAAATCACTATTTAAACAATGTTAGACCTACATAATTGATAGTAATTGTAAAAACTATATAATGGATGATTGTGCAAGCTGCATATATTGATAAATAATAAATTATGACCATTATTATATAAGCCGTGGTGGTGAGTGATGTGGGGTGGTGGCATTTATTAACAACACATAGGTATAAACCGATAAAAAGGCTCCTTCTTAACCAATTTGTTTTTAAAAAAATCCCGACTATGAGGATACATTTGTTTTTAGCAATGATTTTCCAGCCCTATTAGAAGATAAACCGGAAAGTTATGATGCAAAACTAGTGGCAAGCACTAAGTTGCATTTTTTTCAAGCTTTAAATTAATAATAGAAATAGTTCAATTTTTGATCGAAGGGAAAAACTATATTTTTGTTTGTTTCTCTTTCGAGACGAGCTGAATGATCGAAGATGCATAGATGAAATAGATTATTTAGAAGAGAGTCTGCTTTGAAAGCACCACTGCTCTCGCAAAGCTTAACGGTTTTCTCAATTGATCGACCCAACTGGGTCACGAGGCCATAGCCTCAATATTAGCAAGTGGCAATTTTAAATAGGCAAACAACAACAAAACAAACGAGTAAAAGAACCACTTACATGTCGTTTGGATCCCACGATAAAAGGCCTTTCAGCAGGGGAGGGCAGAGTGGCAGACAAGGCAATTCGCCCATTCCAACACTGATGTTTTTATATTTAAATATTGTCTCTTTTATGTGAATTGTTGTTGTAGTCTTTTGGTTAATGTTTTGAAATCATTTGTTTTTGTATTGTCTTACTTTTTTTTCTTTAAACTTTTGCTTTCTTTTTGAACTTTCAAAACTTTACGCGATTTTGTTAAAGTTTACTCTAAATTGAACGAAATTAAAGAGACAACCCAAAATGACCGTTTAAAATATTTTTTTTTGTAAAGTAACGATTGGCACAAAAATTTATAATAAAAAGGGAATAGGCTAAAATCAAACGACCCATACACACAATTTACATGGGGTTTAGGCATACAAAGCTGAAATTAAAGTTTGAAAATTTTAAATGTTTCCTTTTTTTTCTTTCCCACTCCTTTTAGATTTCTTTTTCCCTTTTTTTTTAAATAATAAAAATTCGGCACTATAAAGTAGGGCACTTTTCGCTGTAATTATGGGCAAATAAACACAATTCATCGGGCTGCGTAGCACATTAGTGCGACCAGGGCTCTGCCACAGTCCCCAAATACTCCCCCTCCACTTCCTTGACCACGGATACAACGCAGGGAGTAACAAGGATTTGAATACACGACGATAACTGATAGACTGATTTGTTTTGCATAAAGGGAAAGTAATGGCACTCCCAATAGATCAGGGTATTCGTCCGTCACAGGAGTGCAACCAATTTTATCAATTTCATCCTTTAGTTGAGATCTGAGGGAAACAGACAACCGCTCATACAAATTGGGTATTGTTTTATATGGTCTTTTCGTTTTTCAATTGGAGTTAAGAAAAAACAAACAACAATGAATTTATCTCAAAGGGAGAAGTTGCAACTCTTGTTAATATATGCGGCAATCGTAAATAAATAAAAGGTCAATGGTAGTTTGGTCTATGAATTTCTCCAAACTTTCACTTTGAAAAAAATCATATGTGTAAGAATAATACGGTGACCTTTTACAAAAAAAAAAAACTAAAGTTAGCGAAAAAACACACCAAAAATTTTCCATCTTACAACAAATTGATCGCGATGCTCAATAAAAATTCATTTGATTGGAAACGATCAAAGCAATTAAAATTTAAAAATTATTTTTAAGAGTGTAAAGAAACTTCTTCACTTGTGTAAAACTTGTCAAAAATGAGAAAGATGGCCCATTGAGCAGTTTTTTTTCTACCCTCGCCAAAACTTTAAATTTCTCAAGCCCTTACCAAAGTTTACAAAAAAAAAAAAAGAAATGGCCCAACATACCCTAATGCAAAACAACTCAATATGTCGAGGAGAAAGGGAGATAACATCATTACCTAAGGCACAAAAACTAAATGGCAAAACACTGAAACAACAGAGTTTAAATGTAATGTGCGAAATCACAGGCATAATTTAGGGAGCCTTTCGCCAAAATAAAGTCACGAATACCACAATACAAGGAGTTTGGTTGCAAATCGGAAAATGAAATCATTAACGCAAACACAAGCACAAGCGCCCCTACAATTTGGTGGTGCTTTCATATAAAACTTCTCTACTAAGTGGTGTCGCCTTGCGGCACGCCTTTTGGACACTGCAATAAACAGCAGTATTTCCGATACAAACTCAATGATACTTGTATCGGAAATCAATGAATGCTACGAGAATATCTTCACTGTTTTTCATGAGAGAAAATTTGCATACTACCACTAGTAACAGAAAAAATATTCCATTCCATGTTGCTGTTGTAAAATATACAGACGATCGATCGGGCGTATAGCTTTTCCTTCCTGGTTTGACAAACAAATGAGCCAGGTTATAGTAGAAGAATAACCACGCTAACATTCGCATTTTTCCAATTTCAAAAATCCTTTTTTGGCTTTAGAATAATGACTTTATTGGCTTTCTCATCAAAAATATTGGGGATCGAAATCCGTTATGTAGTAAATTAGCAAGTTTTTTCTTTTTGTATTTTATTTTTCAGTATATGTATGTTTGTATGTATGTATAAAACACATAATCAAGTCTTTTTTTTATACGTATAAACGTGTGATTTCAGTGTGTCTTATGTGTTCGTGTGTGACTGTTTGTAATTATATAACGTAGTATGTTCATTTAAATGTATTATAAACATGTACATGTGTATATGTGTATATATGTTTGTAAATATCTATATATGCGGTTATAGGCCAAAAAGACAACAACACATCCGTAATTCGAAACTTTTTCTTACAAGTATTTCGAATATCATCAATAAACAACATTTTCCAAAATACTTATGAACTGTGTAAACTTTAACAACCAACAAGGACATTTAGACTAATCACTTTACTATTACAAAGTACAATTACAATTATAATTATTACATTACTGTTAACAACTATCCGTTTTCTATTCTATTTTTGAGACTATATATATATACGAAAAGCGTTTACATACAAACAATGCGGACAATGTGGCACAAGCACACTCACATAAACCGGAAACACGCATCCCTGCATGATACGTGGTATTATTTGATTCGCTTGTGTGTGCATATGACAAGCAGTCTCAATGCAGCAAAAAAACAAAAATATTTAAGGACAAAAAAAGCAAACTTTCGGTACAATGCGATAAAGTGAAACCACTACACCATTTATAGATGTTCAAGCTAAAGTGTTTGTAAAGTGAAGAAACGCGAACAACACACAGTAAAGTAAGTTTGGTTGAACTTGGTTTGGAAATAGAAAATACATTTGAAAAATCATTCTAAAGTAATTCTTGCTTAGCAAATTAACCTATCTACTTAGAAAAACGTTATTTACAATAATTTGGCACTTATTTCTTCTAATTATTCCTAAAAAATTTCTAAAATTTGCACTGTGTAACAACAGAGAGCATGGGCGTTAGAGAGAGATAGGTACAAACAATGAAGAGGAATATTTCAACCTTAAAACAATTAATACTTTGTCTGTTGCGTTCTTTTTCTCGCTCTTAATGGAATCAATATTAATGGAATGGAATACTATAATTGAAAGTTTTCGCCAAGTACATTGCAAAATGTTACAAAATTGCTTGCAATGTGTCGATATAGAAATATAATTTGATATGGCAAACTATGACTGCTATTTGGCTTATACCGGAGGACGAGAGAAGCGATATTCAATCGATTTGTAGTCATATCTAGTCCTATCCAAAATAATCTTTAAGCTTGAGTGTGGTGTAGGGTGTTGGGTGTATCAACAATTGTACCATCATTTAAAATGTAAGCACATACAACAAGTGTATTTGCCGAGTGCTTTTAGTTAAGTGCTATACATGGAAACTCTTATGGTAAGGATTTCGACTGAACTGCTCATTTTTCCCCTCCCTCTTCTTGGAGATGATCCAAAAGAGAATGAATGCAAGAAATGGCTTCAGGCTGCATGGGTGTGTAAGGATGAATGTATGTATGTGGGGAGGTGTCTGCAATGCAATGCCATACACATACACCACCTCTTGCACTTGCACGCCACGCACACCTTGTTGTTTTATGAGCGCGTTTGTTTGCACATGTGTATATCACTGCGATTGAGATATTAAAATTTTTTCATAACCGCACGTTGTTGCAAGGATTGCATTTCGCTTAGAAGAACGGCAATATTGTATCGCAGGCGGTGAAACATTGCCAAAGGCAGTTCTAGTGTACGATATCGGCCATCTGATAACTGGAAATGCAAGATGATGGTGGGTGTAACAACAGCTACTCCACCGCCAGCTGTTTTCTTTGACGCGGAGGAAGACGAAGGCCCTCGAGGTATACTAAAAACAAAAAGTCGGAAAATTCCATAGTCGTAAAATTGAAATTGTTGTTCCTTTTGTATGTACTTACCCTTGTGTTAGGGAGATATTGATGCGCCACTGTAGGTTCTTGGCACACGAACGCAACATCTTGGCTTCAATAAAGTTCTTGGTCAACGATGACCTATGGTTGTGTAAAACTTTTGCCAAGTCTTCCACACACTCATCGCTAAATCTAGTGGCAATGAAAAACATGTATCTTAAAAATATTCCTCAACATATGCAACATGCATTTCTACCTCAAATCCTGTTTCAGGCAATCCTTTAACTCGTCCTGCTTAACGGGTGTCCTCAGAAATATTTGCATTATTTGCAAAATAGCAGCAAAAAGCTCACAAAAATTCTCCGGTATGGTGTGGCCGGCATGTGTCAGTTTGTTTAAAGCCAAATCCAATACCTCCGGGGAACATTTACTGCTCTCAATGTAATGAAAAGACACTTGGATGAGTACCCGCATCACAGGCTTGGTAAGTTGTGGAAAGAACTTCACATATGGACGAATAGTCTTAACAACTGTGTAGCGGAAATTAGTAGACATTTTGCTGGAAGCGTTTTACTCGACTGTTTCCGTTCGTCGTACTTATAGCACCAAGTATCTGCGGTATCAGAAGCGACCTCCGCCTTTTCTTTTTTTCAATTGTTTACATACGAATGAAGCGAACAGAAATTATAATAAACGTTTATTGGTTTCGTAACGTAACTTTAACGTTTCCCATAGTGGCGTGCTCAAAACCGCAAACCGGTTTCTAGTAACGTAGAAGCATAACGGTAAGGTTGGTCAAATTGTAAAATGTTTAGAAGCAAACGACTTATCGTACAATACAATGGATGCGCTTTACGTTTGAACCTTTTGTACCAAGCTTATGCTATGTCTACATTGACTGGTTTTGCTTATGTCGTTTTGAAAAACACATTAACCGTTCACACAAGTTGAGGAGATTTGTTCACACTTCAACATAAATGTTATGGTGCGATATTGTTAAGATTTTGTTTGTTTGCTTTCTCTGTAAAATTTTGTTAATTTAACAATTTTTTTTTTTTTTTTTGGAAAAAATAAAATTATTATTTCTTGACATTACTCAGGGCTGTGTTTATTTAGCACAACATAGGCATTTATTTGGGCCCACATGCTTTGATTGACTTGTTTTTGTGACAAACTGAGGCGGTTTCACGCGAACAGCTGTTAGCAGCAGGCAGGGTTTGATGATATTAAGATGTCAGATTTTTATTTGTATTGTAGTTATCTTCTTTCTCAAATTATCTGCTCATGTACGCACTCGTATACACATTCGCACCCAAATTTGTTTGCGTGTGATATCGTTTTGAAAAACATTGAAAAAAATTAAATTTTTATTTCTTAATATTATTCAGGGTTTATTTAGCATAACAAGTTCATTTATTTGGGCTCACATGCTTTGAATGACTTGTTCTTGTGGCGTACGAGTCGTTTTTAGACCATTATAAAGTGAAACGAGTCATTTGCTCAAAATAGCTTTGGTCTATAATGCGTTTGCCAACGTCCAAATTTGTAACAGAAATTTTCATTTTTGTATTGAATTGCGTACTTTTTACAAATTTCTTAGTAGCTGAACTTTAAGAATGATGATATTGAATGAAAGTGACAATAATTTCCAACTTTATACTACTATTTGAGTTGCCAGGAGACGAAACCTGGCAACGCAACTATAGTCGACGGGATTCACTTATAGAAGGTTAGATCACTTGCGGAAGATAAAGTGGATAGGCCCTATGAACATCATTAAGGATGTCAAATATGCCAATTGAAAATGTCATCAAATAGGAGAAAACGTAAACAAAGAATGAATGTAATAAGAGAACAAGTTGACATCCTTAATGCCAAGTAATGCCACAAATTAAAAAATTGTATGTTGGCTGATCGCTTGGCTTAACTTTATTCAGTGAATCCTGTGTAGTCGAGTTACAACCCATAATCGACTCATAAATTAAATTTTAATTGATACAATTAACAATTAATTTTATATTTCGTAAATTGTAACAATTTTTTAATTGGTTGAATTACAACATTAACTGAAAATTTCAAAAACTTCAATAATTAAATGGATCAATAAAAAAATTAGTTGGAAATTTCAAAAATTTTCCTTCATATTTTTAGTTGAATATATTGAAAATTTTTTCAATCACCTTTTTAAAAACTTTTAAAACTTTTATCATCGTGATTAAAGCAATTTCGATTAAAAAATTAATTGGATCAATTAATTTCGTGGTTGAAACCGATTTTTATAGAAAAAATTTCACGAATATGTTTTCAATTAAAAATTTAATTGAATATCAAAATATTATCAATTAAAATTTTAATTGAATCAATCATTTTTTAATTGAATTCGGATTTTTTTTTTTCAATTACGATCGTAATTGAAATTTAGGCAATTTTCAATTAAAAATATAATTGAATAATTCAAATAAAAAATATAATTGTATAATTCAAATAAAAAATATTTTTTTTAATTGAATTTAAAATTTTTGGCATTTGCAATAAAAAATTAATTGATTCAAACATTTTTTTATTGAATCTGAAATAATTTTTCAATTTTATATTAGGTATGAACTTGTTGAAAGACACAAATCGAACAATGAACACCTATTTATACTACTTTCTATATACTACATTGCAAATTTTTCAAAATAGATGACCCCTCATAAATGGGGTTTCTGTAAGAAAATTGTCCTCAACAGGTAGCCAACGAAAAAACACACATTAATAAAAAAATTCACTTTCCTTCTTAAATTCAATGCAAACAAAGTGCCTATAATAAAAAAACCGAAAGGGCAATTCAGCATAAATTAATGAGAGTTAATTAGTTCCCTACCACAATCATAAGATTGGCATGACCTTTTGTTTCTCACTAATTTTCTTTCAATCTGAGAATCATAAAAAATTTGTCAACTGTTTTCCAAATATGATTCCAAATGAGGTATCTTCACTTAATTGCATGCCGAAACAATTAAAGGTGGTCTCATTTGTACAACAACCACAAATCATATGGCGCAATCTGCCATCTTGTCATCAAGCTGATCGCACGTTTGCCAACACACGCAAAGAAATTTGAGTGCGTGTGTGTATACGTGTGCGTACATGAGCAGAGAATATGCGAGAAAGAAGATAACAACAAAGAGAATGCAAACAAAATATGTCATCTTAATACCGTCAAACCCCGGCCAGCTGTTAACAGCGTGAAACCACCTTTTTAAATCCGCCTTAACTTAATTATTAATAAAAACGAAGTATGTTTTTCGATAAATATCTCATTTTGTACTTAGGTTATGTGGCTTTTCGTGAAAGTTATAACAATTAAAATTTTTTTCCGTTTTAGACTTTAACAATTAAAAAAAAAGACAAAATTAAATTTTTTTTAACAAAATAATAGTTTCAAAGTTGTAACTCCAACTATTGGACAGCAGCGACTGCAGTATTTAGAGTCAGTCATAGACGAAGCTGTATTAACTATTGGTATTGGCGAGCCATCCAACATTCCTGAAGAAGCCCTCTCCCTGCAAGATATAGCCGTTGGACGTAAGCCATTACATATATTCTTGATCGTCATTTTAAGTCGATCTAGCCATGTCCATCCGTCTGTGTGTCGAAAGCACGCTAACCTTCGACGGAGTAAAGCTAGCCGCTAGAAATTTGGACAAATACTTCTTATTAGTATAGGTCGGTTGGGATTGTAAATGGGCCAAATCGGTCCACGTTTTGATATAGCTGTCGTATAAACCGATCTTGACTCTTAAGTCACTAGATGGCGCAATTCTTATTCGATTTGGCTAAAATTTGTGTTTTGTTTTGTTCTGATTTCTTATAACAGTGTTAAGTGAGGTTCAACTCGGTCCATAACCTGATATAGCTGCCATATAAACCGATCTTGAATCTTGACTTCTTAAGCCACTAGAGGGCGCAATTCTTATCCGATTTGACTAAAATTTTGTACAACTACTTCTCTCATGACCTTCAATATACGTGTCGAACATGGACGGAATCGGTCTATAGCCTGATACAGCTCCCACATTAACCGATCTCGCTATTTTACTTCTTGAGCCCCTAAAGGGCGACATTTTCATCCGAATTTTCTGAAATTTTACACAACGACTTCTACTATGGTCTCCAACATTCAGTCCGATCTGAATCGGACGATGACTTGATATAATAGCTCCAATATCAAAGCAATTCTTTCCTTTTATCTTATGTTTACCTAAAAAGAGATTCCGGAAAAAAACTCGACAAATGCGATCCATGGTGAAGGGTATATAAGATTCGGCTCGGCCGAACTTAGCACGCGTTTACCTGTTTGTTATTACATTGTTTTATTCTGAATAAGTAGTCTGAATTTTAAGTGAAATACACTGAAAAAAGTGAAATACACACTAAAAGTAACAGCTGATAACTGACAGAAGAAAGAATGCAATTACAGAGTCACAAGCTGTGAAAAAATTTGTCAACGTCGACTATATGAAAAATCCGCAATTATTTCTTGGGCAACCCAATATTTGCTGCAAAAAGCCATCTTTACTTGAAGTTTTTATTTTCGCATAGATTGTCTAAAATGGAAAGAAGAAAAATAGCAATTGATTGAAGTAAATATAACGCAATTAAAATAATTTAAATAGAACTTACCTAATATTGATGCTGCATCAGAAGTGAAATATATATATGTATTAGCTAAACCGGGCCCGCTCCGCTGCGCCTTCTTTAACTGTCTAATATCTTTTTAGGTTGGGGACACTTCGCCCTGATTGCGGATATCGAATTCGTGTCATTTTAGCCTATGACGCTGAACGCGTTCGAATCCTGGCGAGAACATCGGACAAAGCGGTGTTTATCCCCTCTTAATATTGGCGACATTTGCGAGGTATAATGCCATGCATGGTCATTTAAAAAATGTTCCCCAAAGAGGTGTCGCACTGCGGGACGCCGTTCGGAATCTGCTTTAAAAAAAAAGGGTCTCTTATCATTGAGTTTAAACTTGAATAGGACTGCACTCATTGATATGTGAGAAGTTTGCCCCTGTTCCTTAATGGAATGTTCATGGGCAAAATTTGCAAATTTTCAATGGGAGGTCGCCCACCCCCAAATGCCCTCTTTGGAGAGAAGTTTTACATGGCATAGTACCTCACAAATGTTGCCAGCATTAGGAGGAGAAAACCACCACTGAAAATTTTTTCTGATGGTCTCGCCAGGATTCGAACCCAGGCGTTCATCGTCATAGGCGGACATGCTAACCTCTGCGCTACGGTGACCTTCCATTACTTGGACCTAATGTTTTGTGCCTAACACTTTCGTTTGAATCCCATATTGACATGAACTTCGAATATATCTGTTTAAAGGAGTTTTAGGGTTGGGGGCCCGCTGGGTACTTGGACCCAAATTTTAATACCATATTCGTTTTCTGGTCTCCAATACCTTTCATTTGATACTCTTATTGTGCCCATCGGACCACTTTCGGATATGGGTGGTGTTTTTTAGGTAAGGGAGGAGGATCCGCCTCCTACCGATATCTAAAAATTAAATAGCCTATGTTTCCTTCGAGACAAACGTACACAATCTATGAAAATTTTAAGATAATCTGTTCAGCCAAGTATCATTTAGCCCTAATGGATTTAATGGCGTTTTTGAGGGGTGGCGTGAACCCCTATACTTCGATATGATTTTGTATGCCAGATTTGAAATTTTGTCCCGAATGCCTTTCATTTGAGCTCCATATTGAAACGAACGTCCAATATGTCCGTTTGGGGAAGTTTTGGGGTTAGGGCGGCCCGATGGGTACTTAGACTCAAATTTCTATACCATATTCGTATTCTACACCTCAGTACCTTTCATTTGATACCTGTATTGTCCCGACCGGTCCAAAAATAAAAATTGGAATTTTTCGATTTTGAAAAAATGTAGTGTGGGCTCCCCCATAATAAATTCCTGGCTACGTCCCTGCCTTTATGTATAAAGATTCGATGATACATAATTAATAAACCTTATAACAAATACTTGAAAATTCCGAAAAAGTGTAACGTATTTTTTTTTTGGTGTGTTGGATAGCCCAAGATGACATTAAGCGCTTTCCACATCAACCGTATGTCGATAAACATCGAAAATACTGGGCTATAGCTTTTAAACGCCTTACTATTATGGAGTAAATTCGACAAATAGAATGTACTCAACTCTCTTCGACCAAATATTTTAAGAGAACACAACATAAACATGACTCATATGTGTCATGTTAATTAGACAACCAGGCAGTAACGGAACTGAAATAGCACAAATTTAATACCCTTCCTGAAATTGACAGAATACTCAAATAATTATAAGAGAGTTGTTGGAAGAGCTGCTCTCTTAATAGCATAAGCACAAGAGAGAGAGAGAGAGAGAGCTTGTAATGTGGAACAAATTTATTTTTATACACAATTTCAAATATGTTCAGGGATTTTGTTGTGTTTTTTTTTGTAATATTTCCAGAGTGTATAGAAAATTTAAAAAAACTCATTAATATCTGTTATACCTTAAAGAATATTAAAATGGAATTGTTTGTTTCATCAACTCCACAAATCATAAACTCCACAATTACCACCTCCGAACAAAAAAACAGGCACAATAACGAATAGAAGAATGACAACAAAAAATTCTAGGGAATACTGCGATGACGTAATAAAAAACTCGTTACAATTTTAAATTTAACAAGTAAAAAGGCGTTAAGTTCGGCCGCGCCTAACTTTAGATACCCACCAACTTCGGGTATATGTGTAAACCACCTTTTGATGTAATCCGGTGAAAAATGCATATTTTATGCCCCCATAGCAGCTATATGGAAACATGGTCCGATTTCGACCAATATTGACACGGATATTGAGTGGTCTAATAAGTACAAGTCATTGTTCAATTTTGTAGAACAAAATATTGGTCTTTTTGGTAGCCATATCCAAATTTAGACCGATCGGAACCATATACAACACAGATGTCGAAAACCCTAACATAAGTCAATGTGACAAATTTCAGCGAAATCGGATTATAAATGTGCCTTTTATGGGACCAAGACCTTAAATCAAGACATCGGCCTATATAGCAGCCATATCCAAATCTGAACCGATTTGGGCCAAATTGAAGAGGGATGTCGAAGGGCCTAACACAACTCACTGTCCCAAATTTCGGCGAAATCGGATAATAAATGCGTCTTTTATGGGCCCTAAACCTTAAATCGACAGATCGGTCTATATGGCAGCTATATCCAAATCTGAACCGATCTCAGCCAAATTGAAGAAGAATGTCGAAGGACCTAACAAAATTCACTGTTTCAAATTTCAGCAAAATTGGATAATAAATGTGGCTTTGACAGGCCTACGACCCTAAATTGATGGATCGGTCCATATGGCAGCTATATCCAGATCTGGACCAACCTGGGTCCAGAAATCGGATAAGTGCGCCCTCTTATGGGTCCAAAACCTCACATTGAGAGATCGGTCTATATAGCAGCTATATCCAAATCTGGACCGATGTAAGCCAAATTTAAGAAGGATGTTGAAGGGCCTAACACAACTCACTGTCCCAAATTTTGACGGAATCGGGCAGTAAACGCGCCTTTTATGGGCCCAAGACCCTAAATCGGCGGATCGGTCTATATGGCAGCTATATCCAAATCTGGACTAATCTGGGCCAAATTAAAGAACGATGTCAAAGGCCTTAGCACAACTCACTGTGCCAAATTTCAGCAAAATCGGATAATAAATGTTCCTAAGACCCTAAATCGGCGGATCGTTCTATATGGGGGCTATATCAAGATATAGTTTCAGCTCAATATCTCTATTTTTAAAGACTGTAGAGTGATTTCAACAGACAGACGGACGGACATGGCTAGATCGTCGTATATTTTTATGGTGATCAAGAATATATATACTTTATAGGGTCAGAAATGGATATTTCGATGTGAGTGGAAACGGAACGACAAAATGAATATACCCCCATCCTTCGGTGGTGGGTATAAAAAACGCAAATTAAACTAAAGGGAACTTAAAACTTATAGAGGTTTGATAAGGGTATGCATTGAAACCCCGATTAACCCCAATTGTAACCATATAAAAAAGTGCTAAGCAGGGTCGAATCTGGGGAACCCACCACTACGAATTCTGCAAAAAAATTCCCCGAAAATAGGCTTAGTGGGTTGGCATATGTGTACATTATGTATCAAATTTCTGCTGAAATTACGCAAAAATTTAGGGGTCAAGGGTCAATTTGCAAAATTGTAGCAAAATCAGATAACAATTGAGGCTTCCAGGGACTCAAGAAATAATATTGGAAAATTGGTATATACGATATGGGAGCTTATCGGATCATGGACCATACTTACTGCGTCTATTGGAAGTCTTAAAATAATACTCTGTTCAAAATTTGAGTCAAGTCGGAAAAATTGAACCATCAGAAGTCAACTCGAAGGACCCCTTTATATGGGAGCTTTATCAAAATCTGAACCGTTATGACCCATTTGCAATCAATCCCCGACACACATCGCAAAGAAATATCTGTACAGTGATAGAAAAATGACGGTACTTTGCCCTACTACCAGGTATTATTTTGTTCGCGTCATTGGCAAAGATTTTTAATACCATTTGGAATCAATTCTATACCCGACAAAAAGAGGCTATTAAGAATTGAGGGAGTCACAGTTGTATTCTTGTCATAGCGCCAGAAGTGTTGTTGGGCTTTTTACTTAAAATATTGACGACGTTATAAAATAATTGTTAAACAAATAAATAAAATGTTTTAATACAGTTTGAGTGCGTAAAATCCTGCTCAAATACTCGAAAGCGGGGAAAATGGAATTTATACAAATTCTAAGGACATTCTACATCAAAAAACATTATAGCCTCTTGTGTGGAAAACTATGCCGTGTAGGTGTATTCCTATGAAAACCGCTTTTGGGAATCAATGAATATGGAATCAATTGCTGAATACAAAGAATTGAAGATGGTCACGGTGGTCACATAAATAATCGAAATAAAATTAGATTTAAATTATTTTTAATCCGTCTGTTTGCGCTTTCTTTTTTGGTCTTAAAATTTTATTGAGATTCCATTGCAGCACATTGTGCTATTCAAAGAATAGCTATGCTATTCAAAGAATAGCATAGCAAAAATCATCAGCGGACGATGTCAATTGGATTATGATGCTTCACATACCATCCCAACTAGAGTAGGTTTTAAGCACACATTTGCTGGCTTTTAAATGCTTAATTATTGTCAATCGTTTTTTTTTTTGGTTTCTGAAACCAATAACTGTCTGGTGCTCAAACCTATAACAGATTGGTATTAAAACCAATACCAATAATCATTTAATGTTTCATCCATACCATCCGGTATTGTTTTTGTAACATACGGTGCTGCTTAACTATCAATACCGTATGGTACAGAAATGAGCACGTTTGGTATCAACTTGTCTCTGGTTGTACAAAATTTCAAGCGGAAATTTTTATTCGACCGATCGCCATCGGGATTCCGACACGGATGGATAGCTAGATCGAACAAGAACTAGAAAATACATATTTAGTTTATGGAGCCGCAGTACCCCTTCTATGGTGGTGGGTATAAAAAGAACAAACAAGTTGTGGATAGTCTTATTACTTGTCTTAAAACCTAAAATAAATATCTTCCTAATTCGCACTATGTGCGGTAGCTCATACACACATCAATGAGCACGAACACAAAAAAGCAAACAATTGTTTCTTACAATTGAAATACCCATGTACAAAATATATGTATGCTTATTGTCGCCATAGCTCAGGTGCACTTATGCAGATTTGATGTTGGCACTTAGTGTGTCAACATAAATACAAATGACAAATTATTCCCTTGAGCGCCATTGAGAACTATTAACCAAAACAAAGTGGCAGCATTGACCACTAATATCGGGCACTCTCAACTCTCTGTGGCTCCGTGACACTTAGTGACAGTGCGTCTTGCTCTCTTATGTGCACTCAGCTGTGACATTTAGTAGTACGAAGAGAGTTTTGAGTGTTTGCTCACTCGAAGTCATGGGAGAGCCTTTACAATTTGGCTTGAATGGGCGACGACGAATGAGAAATGGAATGAATGGAATAACATTGTGTGTGTGGCAGCAGCAGCAGGCAGCAGAGAGCTCTGCCAACGGTGCTGCTGCTGCTGCTGTTCATCCATCGTTCGATTCTAGCCAAATTGTCAATGCTTTGCTCGACTTGGGCTTCAGTTGCTTGTGAAACGTCGGTTGTGTCGGTATTGTTCTTATTCTGCTTAATAATGTAACAAGAAAATCTCCAAGTGTAGAATTGAGGAATCCTATTTGAGGCTTTATTGGACAACAACAATAATAGAAAAAACTCTCCTGAAGTGTGTGCATGAGAGTTGAGCTTCTGTGTGTGCGCGTATGAAAATTACTTCTGTGTGGTTAACTCTAATAAAATGTCCATTTAAATTAATTGATTGGAAAAAAAGGATAATAAAGCACGAAACAAAAAGAAAAAACAAATAAAAAATTATAGATTTTTCCAAGAATGACGAAAAGTGCTCAAGTGAAAAAGTGTTAATCGAATTAATTTGAAGGCAGCAAAACAAACGAGCTTTTTTCACATATCCTCCTTCAGCTCTGCAGCAGCTGAGAAAACGAATTGCATAATTTCTTCGTTGTCAAAGCTTTGTAATTTTTTCCGTGCCTCTGTGTACGGTTGCTCCTCTTTTCTTGCAAAAAATATTGTATTTAAATATACAATTTTTTTTTAATATTTTAAATCAGGAAGAAAAGATTAAAAATATCTTATTTAGGTATACCTTGATGGCAAAGAGGGCGAAGAGAGCGAAAAATATTTACTGATTGTAAATATGACACTCCATACATTTTTATTGCTGCAATTTGTGTGAAATTACAAACTACAACTTTGAAATTTAAAAGAAGAAATCTAATTAGCCTTTTTTAAAAGCGCTTTTGGACCACCCCTTTTTTTTGGTGTTGGTGAACTTTTGTAATATCTCCATAGGCTCATTATCGATGACCATGTCGAAGTAGGCCTTTTATGTTTACTTTCTGTTGCAACACCCCCCTACAGGGTTGATATTTTGAGCTCTGCTTGCACAATAAATTCCCACTAACACAATTCTGTCTGTTAGTTTTGACAATTGACCTCTTTTAGACCTGCTGCTGTGATTTCTTTGATAGCTTTTAGAGCAGTGTAGTTCAATGGCAAAACATAAGAAATGGACTTCAAACATAATACTCGTAGAGCACCAGGTGCTTATGATGCCAAAGACTTCAATCATAATCATTTTGGGTGCCTTGCCATTTGTCTAATAGAAGCTATACTTGAACTGTATCTTATACATTTTTATTATTGCCCTTTGTCCCAACTATTTTTGTGCTAAACGCAAATGTCATAGGAATCAAATAAATCTGTGAAGTAGTCTTTTCGATTGACATGCTAACGCATTTTTTACCTTTTGAATTGAAAATCTCTTTAATCGACTTTTTAAAGATAGGTTTTGTTTTAAAAAAAATTGCACAAACGTTTTCGCAAAATGCTAAAAATCATTATCGCCTAAATTCGAATCCTTGGTAGAATATGAACACCTTTTTTGGAGACGCTCTGCGGCAAACTCTGTTCATTGGCTTCAGGTTGGTTCATAATGAAATGGCAAACCTTAATGATAACTTTCATCATTGCTGTAACATGCAGGCCGCATGATAACGAACTCGACACGCAAATATCGCTAGGATGCGTTATGGTAAAGCAATCAATCGATAGGGGACCTTAGTTGCAGCTAACTTAATAAAAAAATGTGTGGTGGAGATCACCTTGGGGTAAAGAAAGCATATCTGCCGCCTGTGAGATTGAATGCCTGGGTTTCAATAGTGGAGACTTACTCTTACCGCAGATATTTCTGAGGCCTTTTGGCAGTTAAAACTTTGTCTCGCTCAGTGGCTAGCTGTTTAAACTCAATGCAAACAGGAGGTTGCTTTTTATTATCCGCCAGCGGGGGACATACATAGAGAGTATGTTTTCATTTTGCCACATTTTTCAAAAAAAAAGGAACAAAATTAACCGTTGTCTAATTCTACTCGAAACTAACAACAACTGCAGCTAATGTTTTTTCTCTTAAATGTTGTTTTTCGTTTTGTTGTAGGGAATTTCTTTTTCCCAAAAAAACTTCAGACTAAAATTGAAAACTTTTCTACCTAATTACTCAGCGTGACTCAGTCAGTCTCAAAATTCAGCAAAGTAGGGCCGTAACGACGGCAACGACACCTTGGAAATAAAGGGAGGTGGAAATGGAGGGGAAGGTGAGGGTGCTGTTTCAAATATTGCCCTACGCGACGTGACAGAGGATCCCCTAATCCTTCGCCTTTGAAAAGTATTTCCGTGTCGTATAGTAGCATTGTGCCTTGGTGCCTCTTTGTGTGGCCGAGTGAGAGCGTGCAAGAGGCTGTATGTGTAGTGTCGTTTCTTTTGTTTGTATGTGTGTCTGAGGCAAAAGTGACATAACACTCATGCATGAAACAGAAGAGAAACACGAATCCTTGAAAAAGTAAAGGCTCTGAGAGCAAAACGAGCCAGGACAAAGTTAACGTTAACAAAAAAAAATTAATAAAAAAAGAAAGCCATAACGAAATTTTGCACAAAGGACAGATGAAGAGTCGCCCCTCTCTCCCCCTGGGCACAAAAGAGAGGTGAAACCTTAGAAGGGATTTCTCGTTGGAAAATAACACAAAAAAAGTGATTTTATTTTCGAGTCCAAAGGTGGCCAAAATTGATGTTGTTATATTCGTACGTCCGTTTCACCACCTAACGTATTTAATTCAATCGATTTTCAAAGTGTTTTCTTTCTATTTTGCTTTCCACCAGTTTTCCTTTATTTTTTCGCTTTCGAACTAAAAAACAAATCTGGGGTGTCTTGACATGGCCCTGAATACTACGTCCACCACTACTACGTTGTGGTAGGTGTGTATGTACCATGTGGCCCAGTGCCTTATTCCAAGAGGCCAAAAACACGAAAAATGTCAAATGAAAAGCAAAAGAATTTGCACAAAAAACAAATTGAAAATAGCAGCCCCATTTGACACAGAGGCAATTAAAGTCATAAGTTGATGTCGTTGATGCCGTTGGTGTATAGGTGTTGACCACTGTTGAACAACTGGGGGTAGACGAGTTATCGTCATCCACCACCACCATCTTGTCCCCCTAGCACTAATTCTCATACCATATTCAAAGCTTATATAATAAAAGTACACAAAATGAATGAACTGAAGCCAGCGACCTCTGTTCTTCTCTGCTCGGCTCCACAATTCCATTTTGTTATGCATTTTACAGACTTTCAGATCTCATTTTCAAAAAAACTAAAACTTGTTCCCCAAGCACTAGCTGCATTAATAACTACAGTCCTTCGCCAACAAAGGATCAAAGACCACGGAATTTAATATCCTTTTGTTTTTTTGCATTTTATCATTACTCAACTCAAAAGAATAGCGATATAAAAACTCCCGAAACTGAAAAAGGAAGAGCAAAAAAAAAAACAAAACTCGATACCCCCTACTTTTTGAAAAAAAAACAAATATCTATAAAAGAAACAACGTCGTCACGCGGACCAGACCTAACGAGGGAGGCCAAACACTCACAGAGAAAATAAAAATAACCAAGAACTGCAAAAAAGGACAACGGTCCGCCAAGCAAACCAGCAACCAGCAAAATTTCAATCAACTTACTCTTGTGCGTGTTCGTCTGTCGTTCTTGTCGTCGACACTGTAGCTGTCGGTGCTGGTATCGAGTCTAACGTGTCGCCAGCGTTCTTGGCTGCGGTGGTGCTACAGGAGTTTTCGTCCTTCCTCATCCTCGTCCGCTAACAATGTTCGCTCCTAGCCGTGGTGGCAGTGGCGATAGAGGTGGAGGTGGCGGCATTGGTGGTGCACCATTGAAATTACAAAGCATGTTTGTTTTATGCGGTTTGCTTTTGCTGGTGCCACAATTGGCGTCGTCGTCAATACTGGAGAAGCTAAGCGAGGACACCGATTTGTCACAGGTAAGTCTAAACTCAAAAAAAAAAAAAGTCAATGGAAAATAAAAATAAGAAAAGTCTCAACTGGATCCACATTAAGTTCAAGTCAAACCTACGAATGATATGACGATATATTTTAATTTTTTGTAACAATGTACATTTTTTTCTTTCATGTTTTCAATTTAATGCTAAGAAAAACTGTAAAATAAGCGTAAAATCTATCAAATACAATTTTAAAAAGACATCCATATTTAATTAAAATTTAAAATAAATTTTAATTATGAACATTTTTTATATGTAACATTTTTAGAAATTTACCATATTTGTTTTGTTTTTTCTAAAAAAAATATATGAAAAATAATAAAATAAAAAAATTATATAAATAAGAGAAAACTTAAACAAATAATGAATGTAAAAAAGGAACAAGAGGACCAGCTCAATGTCAAGAATTCATAAAATTGTATGTCAGCTGATCGCTTTCTGCAGCCTTATTTAGTGTATCCTGTCAAAATATTAAAGTGTTTTAAATGGTTTTTGCTTTACTTCTACTGTTAATATATTGTATTTCTATATAATCTCTACCGTTGCAAGGTGTACACTAAATATGTTAGTCATTCCCTTTGCAACAGCCAGAAATGTTGTGTTAACTCTCCATAGAGTGTATATTGCTGGTCCGTTTAAATTTTCCCTAAATCGGTCTAGCTTTAGATTATTACCATATAGATCATTATTTGGGTTTTAGACTCCTATGCGTTTTTGCTTAGATTTTGACCTCATGTCCGAACCGGTCCATAACATTATACAGATCCCTTGATTGACTTCATTAGCCCTTGAAGGACCCAGTTCTTATTCTTTGTTATTATTATACTGTATTTGTTTGTTATTATTATACCTATGGGGCTGGTTGCGATTTACAAATGTCTTTTCTCTTAAATGAAGGAGCCTGATATGGGACCATAGCCTTAACCCATTTTAGACCAATCGCCTTGAAACTTTGCATGTAAGAAGCTTTCGGTTTCTTAATAAATAAAAAGTAAACTTCGCATTCTTATGTATTATTAGTTGGCCCGGTTTGCTTCGCTACACCCTTAAGTGTTTGCAGTCCACTTTTGACATGGTCCAAATTTGAAAATAGTTTATATTCGTATATAACTCTCAAATACCTTCGTTTGGAGCATAACTTTGGTGTTGGTATGAATGGTGCGAACCCCGGGAATTGGCTCAAATTTTTATATAACTTTGTATTGTAAACTCAAATAACTTTGAGGAGGTAGTGTTTATTCACATTTATTTTAAGTTTCTGGAGGTTAGTTAGTAGTGGGAAAGATATTAGCGGGGAAGTCCATTCCACATTCGTGTTGATAATGTCGAATGATAATATCGAAAAACAGCATCACGATGCCCACATTCCGACGGTGCTCAAGCGAAACAATTGAGTTGAACATCCTACTATCGCCGATTAACACCATCGCCCATCCGCTGGAAGACTTTGGAGGCCCCGCATATACATGGGAGCTATATTCTATCTTAAGCCTGAAGCAGGTGTATAAATATTTACAATATCAAATGAAGTGAAATACCTTTTGGACCGCTTAAGAAAGCCCAAGCACTTGAATGCTTCTTTCGAAACTTCGAATATATATTTTGACCAACGGACATCACATTGTGTATCCTCATTGCTAGAACATCAAGAGCATCTGGTTGCTCAACAACAATTCCGCCGATAGATAATGACGATCTTAAAGGTTCAGTGAATCGTTAGTGTGACAAAAAACACTTGCCAGCAAGTCCATGCATATCATTCATAATCCCTCTCCTGTCTTCAATTTCTTGAAGAGTCGGCCTATGGTCGAAATCAAATGAATGACAGAGATTGCTGTCATTCTCAAATGAGTGGATCTGATTGGAAGTCTGACCCAAAAGATAGTCAATGAAAATAAGAAAAGAGAGGGAGAAAGGACAGAGCCTTGTGGTATACCAGCGGTCAACTTGTATTCAATGGATGAGAACTCATCTATAACAACTCGTATAGTTCGATTTCGAAGAAACCTCGATATTAATCGAACAAAGTCATTACCCATGTAATAAGAAGTCATTGTCCATGTCAGAAATGTCATCAGGTCATGGAGCGATTTCTGCGGAACCTATACTGCCGGTCGCTAAGAATATCGTTAGACTCCTCATAACTCACAAGATGGTGTTTAACCATGCTCTCCATAACCTTGAAATGCACAAATCATATCGCAATTGGTCGGCAATTCGCAGGATTGTTCGCCTCGCCCCTCTTGGGGATCGGCTGAACGTTCGCAACCTTCCAATACGCTGGGAGAACATTAATGGACGAGTAAACGTTGAAGAACACCCAGACTGTACAAGTGTTTATATACCATTCTGGCCCGGTGATTTATTTACGTCAAGATCCACAAGAACCCTTTGAACCTCTCGTATTCAAAAGAATATCTGGGGCATCGAAAGCATTAAATGCTTTCCGGCAATGAAGAATTTCCTGCAACTTGAACCCAATTTTAAATACATATTCAACTCCCGAATACCTTTCATTTGAGTCCCACATTGTCCGGATCGCTCGAATTTAGATCTGAGATGGCTCCGTAGGTACTTGGACCAAATTTTTAATATCATTTTCACACTCTTTTCCCGAATTCATTTCCCATATTTTTTGGCTCTGCTGTTAGGTTAAGGGGGAGCGTTCGCCCCGCTTCAGAAATCAACTAATTATATAGCCTGTTGTTGCTTCCAGACCAACCTACACAATCTGGGAAAATTTCAATATTTAATTCTGAAATGAACAAAAATTCCGAATAAATGTTTGCTAGGGAACTACATGCATTAATGGGTTAAGCTGTCTAGATATGATATCTAGCATCCCGTTCGTAACTTCAAGTAAAGTATGCAAAAAATTCCTGGTGCACTGATTGCATTCAACCATACCAAATAGGCTACAATCTGATCTCCCCATTTAAAATAGAGAGATTCGGTATTCCTGGTGCGCTGATTGGATTCACCCTTACGAAATTGGCTACAATCTGATCTCTCCGATCTCCTCATTTAAAATAGAGAGATCGGTATTGTATTGCTTAATTCAATATCTAAACCGCTTACTGTTTTCACCACTCGACAGTTGGATGTTCATTTTAATGTACCAGTACAATACCTACAGCTTACTTCTTCAACAAAACTATAGAAAGTCTTAGACGACTAGGAATCGTTATGCGGCACTCCGTTCGGATTCGGCATAAAAAAGGAGGCCCGTTATCATTAAGTTTTAAACATTAATCGGACTGCACTCATTGATATGAGAGAAGTATCCCCTGTTCCTTAGTGGAATGTTCATGGGAAATTAAGTATTTAGTAAAATACCCACCACCTGGGAGACGTAGACTAATCGGTAGATCGTTTCACATGTCAGCTATATCAGGTTATAGACCGATATGGGCAATACTTACTTCACTTTCCCCCCCCAAAAAAAACTGCTTATTATCACTGCATTATAGTTTCATTTTCATTATGAGATTTCTTACAACAAATAATTAATTAGGACCTTTTGTTTACGCTATAATAACTTGATTTGAGAGGAAAATTGAAAGAGAATCACATAACAAACCAGGGGCTCAATTCATCATGAAATGAAAAAAAAAAATATTTCCATTTTTGTATTAATAAATGCTCAGAAACTCGATGACAATGTAAAAACATTTCATTGTGTTTTTTCATAGAAACAGAATTGAGCTCCAGACTATGGGGAAAATTTCGGTTTGTACGAGATCCACAAGTCAAATCGAAAAATTCGTTTATATGGAAGTTATGTGATAACACTTTCCACAAAATAGGAGCATACTTACAATGAATGTTGGAAATCGTAATCTACATTACTTACAATCGGGTAATAATTGCGGCTTCTAGGAATTTAAGAAGACAAATGGAAGGACTAGTTTATGTGGGAGCTATGTAGTGGCTAAACCAAAATGGCCCATATGCACTCACCAGGCCGTCAATAAGAATTATCTGTGCCAAGGCGGATTTAATAAGGTGGTCTCACGCGAGCAGCTGTTAACAGCCGGCCAGGTTTGACGGTATTAAGATGTCAGATTTTTGTTTTGGATCTCTTTGTTGTTATATTCTTTCTCGCATATTCTCTGCTCATGTATGCACACAAGCACACAAATATCTTGAGCTGTGTTGGCGAAACGTCGATCAGATTGATGGTAAGATGGCGAATTGCACCACATGAGTTGTGGTTGTTGTACAAATGAGACCACCTTTAATTGTTTCCCCATGTATCTGTGCAAAATTTCGATTATGTAGCTCTACGCGTTCGAGCGCACAGACTGAGGGACGGCGGATGGACGTGGCTAGATCGACTTAGAACATCAAGACTTAAGCATATCAATATTTTCGAGGTGTTACAAACGGAATGACACTAGATTAGTATACCCCTATTCTATGTTGGCGGGTATATAAGAAGTCCGCAGCGGTGTCAATTCAGGATTATGCTATCGTTACAACCCAATGTTTTTATTGACACAACCATAACCAAAAAATATTTCTTTGTACATTCCATTTGCTTTCGATTTGATACATATCTTAATATATGTTGAAACTTTTTTGGCGGCATAAATTAAAAGTCTGCTACAAATCAAGTCCATGGCTGCTTTTAATTACACATGAGGATAACAATTGTAACGATATTCGCCTGTTGGTCTCTTTTTAATCCTCTGAAAGTTAAGTTCATAACGGAAGTCGATTTTCTTTCTTTGAAGGATGTTGAAAGATTCGAAAAGGGACACCCTTAGGACCGAAAAAAGCTATTATTAACACCTGACAGAAAATCATTTGCATAATTCACATTTTTAATGACCCTGTGTTTATTGGGTAACCGCTTGGCAGTCCTCTTTCTAATGGACAAAAAGTATTGGTGTTTATATTTTCATGCGCAAAATACGTCAATGCAGTCAACATTTGTTACAGATTTTACGTCGGTATGTTTCCCAACATTCATTGAAACTTTGTATGACCCAAAAAGCAGCAGCGGCATGTGCTTCTAAGTTATGCGGTAAGCATTATTGTGAGCATATCATGCAATATTTCACATTGATTTGCGTTAGCAAAGTTGGATTTTTTCACAGATAATACGCCACTGGTAGATGTTTCATAGCATAGCTTGGGCTATCGTTAGTAATATTGTGTACTTCCGAAGCTGAGCGGTTTTCTGTTTAGAAACCAATTCGCTCCGGTAAAAAAAAAAATTAAGATATAGGCTACGGAGGGTAGACTGAGAAGAATCTCCGACTATCTGGTACCAGTGCCGACTAGAATGAGGGCATTCGCGATTCGTTTTCCTGAGAGGGACGAATGGAGGGCGATGGTGTACTTGAGGAGGATAAGACCTTAAACAGATGGCTACAATATGGAGTCAGGGACTGGATTAGGGGTCTACTATGATGCACTCAATATCAGTATGTCTCTGGGACTGCCGGACGAGCGGTGTCACTGTCTTTCGGGCAGAGGTCTGTGCCATTGCAGTAGTCGCAAGAGAAATTCTGGCAAGGGGCCTACCGCCCTCGAAACTCAGTATTTCTGTGGACAGTATGGCGGGGCTCAAGGCCTTGGGGTCGAGGATGGTGAGGTCGAGATGCGAGGCGGACTGTTTGAAATTCTGGATAGCCTCCGAGCCCACGATGTAGCCCACTCGGCTACATGGAGGGGGCCCCTTGTTATTGGGCTTAGACTTGAATCGGACAGCACGCATTGATATGTGAGAAGTTTGCCCCTGTTCGCCTTAATGGAATGGACACGGGCAAATTTGCATTTTTACTAAAAGCGCGAGTGCACCGAATTGTGTCTGTCAGAATAACAAATGTTGATGTGGCAAAAAAGGTTATTCACTTTGCAATCTATCATCAAACGATTCCAAAACCAAATAAGAGCAAATATTGATAATCTAGTATAATTTCGTTTCTACTAAAGCAGACAAACATTAATTGACACAAATATACGTATGGCGCATGCAATCAGGTAAAACATTTGACGCATTTCTGCTACAGCTGTTTAAATATTGCCAACGCAATGTAAAGTAAATAAAATGAAAATCGTACGAAAACCGGATAATCATTTTGCGCGAATTAATTCCGTGAAATCGGAACTGGCCTGAATATCTTTCACCAGAGCCTCCACTGTTAGCTACATGCAAGTGAGGTGGACTGTTGAGCAAGATAAGATATATGTCTCAGTCCCGCCACTAAATTGCTAAACCCCCGCACGGTCTCCAACCGTGTTGAACCACAACAAACACTTCCTACTTCAAATCAATGAATTGACCAATAAATTTTGTTTACTCGATGGGGATTAGTTAATACATGATATGTATGTTCGTCTGATCAGGGATGAAAAGAACCATTTTCTGGCATCATATCGAAAACATCTTAAAGTCGTAAGTGTAAAAAATAATAGTTTTTGATTTTCCAAAATGATGGAAATGAAAAGAATTGAAACTTCTTTGTATGGTTTGTGTAAACGCTCTTTTTTAATTCGATGGAGCCTAAACATGTGGCATTCCATCAAGATTAGGAAATTTATGGCACTGTCTGTATTTCAATGCATAGTCCATGAACATGATATTAGGTCTGCGTTTGTCACAATCAGTTGCTGTCTGCACCCTTTTCTTTGTTCCTTTTGTACGAGCAAAGGAAAAATATTCCAAGGATTTTAATAATCGTTTATATTGTTCCAATAAAGGATTTTTTCGGGATCGATAATACCAAAAGTGCCAAACCACAAATTCAAATTAAATGTCGATGAATGTCGCCTAGATTTCGTGACAAAGAAACAAGAACAGGCAATTCAAACGAAAGCAGCTAGCTGCCGGTGACAACATCACCAAGTGGGGGAGGTGGGGTGGATGATTCAACAAAGGTCAGATTGGGGAGGACATGATGATTGGCACACAAATACACACAAGTGTTGTCGAGATTTGTTGACAGCCAAATAAGCTTTGACCAAATCTGATATTTCGTTTTTGATATGACAAGCAAAATTCTTGGGTTCAACATTCCTCCCAGTGGCAATCGCTTTTCAAGCCGAACCCAGCATAGATGAATTCCATGAAAAAAGGACACTATTTTCCAACCTTACATGACAATGATGGACGGAAAGACTGACAAACCGACACACACAGTTGCTGGGGTACAAACGTAGACCTAACGGACGAAAAAAATGGTAACAAAAATCTGCTCTGCGTATGAATGAGGAGCCCATGAAGAAGAAGTGACTTTTTGTTGGATTTAGGTCTTAAAAGTATTCGATTACCAAGACCATACCACTATGGAATTATGTCGGCGTTCTCGTTGTGTTGCTCTTCTTATTGTTACGAACAAGAATAGGGATAGATGAATGGAAATGCAGTGATTGCAGAGCAGAAGAATAGACAACCATACCAAGATGTTGACGAGACTAGACCAGAAATTATTTCGAAATTCCACCTGAATTGAATAGAAGGCAAAGGAGGAGAACAGCGACAAAACTATAACAGACCATAATCTCTCATGTTAATAGAGATTTCATTCTTTCATGTCATCGCCATTTCGTTCTTGTTGTTGCCTCCATTCTTTTCTATGGCACTGTTTTTTTTTTGTTTCTGCCGTTCTTTGTTGACGAAATCGAAACCTTTTAACAAAGGACAGACATGGTGTTCTTCTCTACAAAAAAAAAAAAGAAAACAAAAACAAAAACACAGTCAACTGATAAGCTAGAAAATAATGGCCAATACTAAGTGACCCACCGCCAAAGTGGCCACATGGACGAATATTCTTCATTGTCCGGCCCTCTCTCCCTCTAAGCGTGTTAAGTGTTGGTGCTGGTATTTGAGATATCAATCGCCTGAAACTGATATTCATGAAACACCATTCGGAAGGAAAGAATTTCGCCCGAAGTTAAACTATTTATTCTTTTGGAAATCGATACTATGTTTGAAAATATTTTCGTGTTCACTTTTTTCACTACTAAGCATGGTATGCGCACATACGTTTTTGTGGTAACACATCCCTCCATTAATCCACCAGTACTCGTCCAGAATTTTAAAAGTCAGTCATTAAGTTATTAAAAGTTTCGAAAAAAATTCTTGATGCGATTGTTGTTAGCCCGAATTTGAGATATATGAAACTTGATATGGATAAGGATGTTTCTTGGAAAACGTAATCCTAGAGTACAGCTGGGGCAAAAGCATCTAATTACAATGTATGTGTCTGTATGACGCATTATTGCCTTAAAGTAGCACTCAAAAAGTCCTGCTAGTCTTCATGAACGAACACTTCCGAAGATATCATGCAGCGGACAAGGAGTCAAGATAATGCTGTGAGTTGATGTACAATTCAGTGATCAAGCATTTCACTTCTACACTGTATGAAAGGAAAGAAAGCGTTCTATTACGACACTGTCACTATTTGCTTTATGTGTGGCAGGCCTCAGGAGTTTCTCTTGTTCATATTGAGATCACGAAGTATAAATTAAACAAGTAACAGATGGCAAAATAGGGGTGGTGCCGATCAAATAATACCCTACACATACACTTAACCCATTAACGGCGAATGGGTAGATAGATACCCAAGAAAAGAGCTGTCTTAGATTCTAGATTAGAATCTAGCTCCAATTAGGTATCCTAATGAAGTTTGGAGTAGCGCAAAGTAGACAAATGAAACTTAGAAAAAAAATTAAAAGTCGGCAGTTGTTTATATCAAAAAAAAAAAAAAAAAAAAAATATACAAACAATTTTCTCAAAATTCTTAGGAGTGAGATTTCTTGAAACCGTTTTGAGTGGCTTGTTGCATTTGATGGTTTTTATAAAAAAAAAAAAAATAAATTTATGGCAGTAAGCCTACTACTTTTGATGGTAATGCAAATTTTGTTCATGAACATTCTACTGAGGAACTATGGCATAGTACCTCACAAATGATGCCAGCATTAGGAGGGGAAAACCAACACTGAAAATTTTTTCTGGTGGTCTCGCCAGGATTCGAACCCAGGCGTTCAGCGTCATAGGCGGACATGCTAACCTCTGCTCTACGGTGGCCTCCTCTTGATAGTAGGTGCGAGTCGAAGGTCATAAAATATTAAGAAAATCATTTCTTTTCTTGTAGAACATAGTGGCTTAAGAAAAAAAAAAACACTAGGTCAATATGAATGCATATTAAATATCATCTAAATCGGAGAAGAAAATCGAGGATCAGGTGTTCATAGGTTAAAGTGTAAATTGGGCGATATTGTTATATGGACGTTATGTATAAATATTTACCAATTTTCGTAGACAAATAAAATAAAAAAGTATAAATTCGAAAGGGAAAAATAGGGGAGCAATATCTAAATCTGAATAGACTGCGTTCAAATTACGTTGGTGATTATAGAAGAAACAAGTAAGGGCGTCCTAAGTTCGGCCGGACCGAATTTTATATACCCTCCACCATGGATCGCATTTGTCGAGTTCTATGGGCGGTATCTCTTTTAAGGCAAACAAAGAATATGGAATAAGAACTGTTGTGCTATTGGAGCTATATCAAGTTCTAGTCCGATTCGGACCATAAATGAATGCTGAACATTGTAGAAGTCATTGTGTAATATTTCAGTCCATTCGGATAAAAATTGCGCCTTGTAGGGGCTCAAGAAGCAAAATCGGGAGATAGGTTTATATGGGAGCTGATTCAATCCATTGATCGATTAAGACCATATAAGACACGTAAGTATAAAGTTATGAGATTTAGAAGACAATTGTACAAATTGTCTTCTAAATCGGATGAGAATTACGCCCTCTATAGGCTCAAGAAAACAAATTGTCTTCTAAATCGGATGAGAATTGCGCCCTCTATAGGCTCAAGAAGTCAAGATCCCAGATCAGTTTATATGCCAGCTATATCAGGTTATGTACCGATTTGCGCCATACTTAGCACAATAGTTGGAAGCCACAACAAAACACTTCATGCAAAATTTCGGATGAGAATTGCGTGCTCTATTGGCTCAAGAAGTCAAGATCCAAGATCGGTTTATATGACAGCTATACCAGATTATTAACCGATTTGAATCATATAGTTATTGGAAGTGATACCAAAACACTACGTGCAAAATTTCACGTCAAATCGGATGAGAATTGCGCCCTCTAGAGGCTCAAGAAGTCAAGACCCAAGATCGGTTTATATCAAAACATAGACCGATTTGAACAATTTACAATCCCAACCGACCTTCACAAATAAAAAGTATTTGTGCAAAATTTCAAGCGGCTAGCCTTACTCCTTCGAGAGTTAGCGTGCTTTCGGTAGACAGACGGACGGACATGGCTAGATCGACTTAAAATGACATGACGATCAAGAATATATATACTTTGTGGGGTCTCAGACGCATATTTCGAGGTGTTACAAACAGAATGACGCAATTAGTAAACCCCCATCCTAGGGTGGAGGGTAAAAAATTTTGACATTTTGACATGTTCAGAGAGGGAGCCACCATAGCGCAGAGGTTTGCATGTCCGCCTATGACAATGAACACCTGGGTTCTAATCCTGGCGAGAATATCTGAAAAAATGTTCAGCGTTGGTTTTCCCCTCCTAATGCTGCTGCACGTTGTTCGGACTCGGCTATAAAAAGGAAGTCCTCATCATTGAGCTTAAAGTTGAATCGGACTGCACTCCGATTCCGATTGATATGTGAAAAATTTGCCCATGTTCCATAGTGGAATGTTCATGGGCAAATTTGCATTTTGGATTATAAAACTCGGAAGATAAATGAAATTCGGCAGGAGTATTAAGAGTCATGAGGGAATTCTGCGTTTAAATTCCAACTGACAACATTGTTTCAATATTGGTCATAATCGGCCGATCACAGATTTCTTGAAAACGCATGCAGCTTCCCTCCTAGGCCAAAAAGTCAAATGATCGAAAATTAAGAAAGCAAAATCAAATTAGCGATCTTAGCTTTGTACAAAAGTTAAGATGACAGACAGACTACATCGAAGCAGGTATAACTATAAATGGGTCAAATTCATCTTCTATTAGATGTTACAAACAAATTTACAAAGTAGCGATGTAGAAAACATATATGTTTAAACGGTTTTAAGTTTTGGTCATGAAGATTTCCATGTTGTATACCCTCCACCATGGATTTCCTCAAACTTAAGCCCAATCAGGTGGTTGGGTTTTGACGCCTGTATATAATGGGGATTATTTACTTGGAAAGTTGCAATTTTTTTCAATACCTCACTTAAGGGTATCTTGTGTGCTATCAATGGAACAAATATCCAAAATTTCACCTAAAAAAAGAGGAAATAGTTTAAATAGGGTGTAAAGGGATATCCCAATATTCCATGTCTTCTGTGCCTTGAGAAAACAAATCCACAGTTCGGCTTAAAGAGGTGCGATATGCAACACTGAACCGATGATGATCACGCTACGCAACATTTTATCCAAATCAGTCAAAAAATTCGGGCCCAGTGCCTTCGAGAAATCAAATCAAGAAATAGGTTAATATAATCCGTATTTCCCATATCCGAACAAAAATAAATCTTCATCGGTTTTCAGCTCGATGGCTTACATTTAAAAAGCTGCAGCTTAAATGCCATAGACCAAAAACACGATAAAAACTATGTAAACACTATATGCTGGGGATGAATATTTTGATGCGATGGTATGGGAATGGCAAAATTAATAAACACCCAACCTATGATGGTGGGGCCTATGATGGTGGGGCCTTAAAAAATTGACCTCATTTCCCTTTGCAGTTTGGCAATATCAAACATCGGTTCTAAAAGTCTTTGCTTATATTTGTATTGTGTGTGTTACAAAACTATTAGTTTGAAGGTTCCGTTTGTGAACCCATCGTTGAGATCAAGTTTGAGATGTTAGAGATTTGATTTTTTATTCCAAAGATTTACAAAGAATTTCATAACTCAAAAACTTTAAAATTAATCCATAGGTTATTTCAAAACCAAAACAAGGTTCGTATTATGGGCTTCTGTATTTTAAAAATATTCCTACCTGCTATTGGTTTGGGGAAAAGTTGTCCTTCTCTGGCTAAGAAACATTTTTTAACTGAAATGATTATTAAAGTTCTATTTATTTATTCAATAATTAAGTACTACAAGTTATAAAACATTTAAAACGAAAGAAAGTGGGCAATAAGGCCTTCAGCTCTATTTTAGTTTTTTTTTTTTTTTTTGCAAGTACCATGTGCATTCTGTGATGTACGTCAAACGTTGTCTTTGATCCTTGACATTTACTGCAGTAAAGTACGTATGAGTATCTGACATTAAAAGTTATCTAATAACAATGTTAAGCATTGGCTGTGTATGTGTGTGAGAGCTAGAGCAATGAGAGACAATGTTTCCTAATTGGATTTCTATTCCTCACCTCACAATGAATGCTGCTCGTCTTTTCTGATGTAATAAATATATTTTGCTGTTTTATGCTAGTCCTACCCAGTGCAAGCCAGATGTTCTGGATAAGATATCAGTGCAAAGTTGTATTGGTAAGTTGTCGATAGCAATAACCGATAAAAAGAAACGATTAATCGTGATTTGCACTATATAGTTCTAAAATAAAACACACCATTTGAGAAATACCAAGGTATAGCGGAGTAAATGATAAAGATGGAGGGAGGAAAAACGGTTTTGGTTTGAAAAATTTATCAATGTTTTCTGAAATTGAGCACTACACCTACCTTGTCAACATGTAGGTACGTATTTTGAGTTAATTCCAAATTTCGTTGACATATTTTCGCTATTTCACTGTTGACACTGCTTTATCGATTTTTCTCAACAAGTTATCAAAAGGTCAAGGCTGTTGTCGTCTGTGCACAGGGAGAGGGGAGTTGGTTTTATTGTTGGCTGCTGGTTATATACAGACATTTTATTACTCACTTTTTCAGACAGTCAGTGAGTGCCTCTCAACGCTGCTGCTTCTGTTGGCGTTTATTTTCACTCACCTTTGCAATATTTCCCCCGTAACTGAGATAGTGTGGATGCTGTTGTGTTTATGCTGTACAGCATAAAAAGAGATACATTCACAGACACACAAACACTAGGGCGCTTACGAAACATTAGCGCACAGGTAGGTAAAAGCAATACATCTCTCGTTATTGTCAACTGTTACACACATTTTCTCACTTTACATGGTATTTGTTAGCTCGTTATGTGTTGACATCGTCGTTGTTGTTGTTGCTGCTGCTATTGCTATTTTAGAATTTTCTCCATGTTCTCTGGTTATTGTTTTCGTTGGGAGGGGGGGGGGGGGGGGGGGGGGGGGGGTTACTTATGTTGGGTACTGCAACCTGTGAGCATCTCATATTGCCTTGAATCGAGTAGGAAATAACCACAACAACGTATACGAGTATATGTATATGTAAGTTATGGCGAGAGTGTAATTCTTTCCCACATTTTCCATGCGAATTTTTCCCATAGCAGTTATGCCATTCATGTTATACCAAATCATTCAGATGGTTATGCCGTTAGCACATCTTGGTTTACAACGAATTTGAATAACAAACTGGAAGAGTATGAAAGCGGGAAGTTTATAAGATTCTTATTCTCGCATTTCTACAGATGTACTGAAAATGTTTTTTTTAGCAACACACTAGTTGCGTAAAATAGTTTATCTGAATTGTCAATCTACGGCGGGAACACTCCACCGCATGAATAGATCGAATAGAATAAGAGTATATACGTATATGCTTATCAAACTGGAGAAAATTAAAAGTTTTTTGACGCACAGGGTAAAGGCCTTTATTAGGAGATAATATTTTTTAAAAGCTAAATTATACTTAATGGCCCGTTTACAAGGCAAATCTGATGCGTGGTCATTGTAATAGTATTGGTGAAAACAAAGGTGTATGCATCACATGTACACATACATTGTAATAGTTCACTTTAAAGTTCCCACAAGTAAAATATGATCGTACATGCATTGAAACTGAAGGTGCCATGATTGCGCCCCAAATTGAAAACGAAAAAAGGCCCAAAATGAAAAATGACTCCAAAACATGTGCACCCCAAAGTTTGCAAATGCACACCAAATATTAAATTGAGGTCAAATTGCAATTTAGAGTTTGATGTGTATTTTAATGATGCAATTTCACCCCAAACATCAACATGCAAATAGACCCCAAAGTGTGCATAATCACCCGAAATATGTTGTGAAAGAAAAAATTAATGGAAAAAGCCTACTGTACTTTTTTTCAATAATAAACATTCCAACCAGTATGTTTTTTTTAAGGAAACAGCACTGCAGACGATAATTGCTCCCCAAATTGAAAATAAAAAAGCCCCCAAAATTAAAAATTACCCCAAAACACATGCAACCCAAAGTTTACAAATGGACACCAAATATTAAATTGAGGTCAAATTGCAGTTTAGAGTTTAACGTGTATTTTAATGATGCAATTTCACCCCCCACATCAACATGCAAATAGACCCCAAAGTGTGCATAATCACCCCAAATATGTTGTTGTTTACAGTGTATATTTGAGCTGTAAATGTAGAAAAGGGTGTAATTTCATAAATGATTTTAAACAAAATTGGAAGAAGACAAACTCTTCTTCTGCACACCAAATATTAAAATGGGGTCAAATTGCAATTTAGAGTTTGACGTGTATTTCAATGATGCAATTTCACCCCCAACATCAACCTGCAAATAGACCCCGAAATGTCCATAATCATCCCAAATATGTTGTTGTTTACAGCGTATATTTGATGTGTAAATGAAGAAAGGGTGTAATTTCATAAATGATTTTAACCAAAATTGGAAGAAGAGTTTGTGAAAGAAAGAATTAATAGAAAAAGTCTACTGTTCTCTTCTTCAATAATAAGCATTCCATCAATTATGTTTTTTAAGGAAACAGCGCTGCAGACGAAATTTTTTTTCAAAAATCGATCGGGTTTTTTTATTGTAAAAAATATACCCCAAGTAAAAAATAAATAAATTTGAGTCACAAAATGGTGAAATTTGACGCCCAATATTATTTACCTCACCAATTTAATTGGAAAAATTCAGATTGGGAATTTTCCAAATTGGCTCCAATAGTTGCATGAAAAAATGTCCCAAAACTTTTGTTGTAGTTTTTAATATGTATACCTGTTTGGGGCATATTTTCAATTTGGATTTAAGGCGTAATTTCATGGGGCCAAGATTCATACCGCCTTTTTGAAGGGTCAAATTGGAGATTGGCGGACACGTCTTTATTATATAATACATTTTGTACAAAAGGTCGCCTCAATCATTCAGCTATATTGAAGAAGATAAATTTACTTCGAAACATTGCAATTATAAATTTAATAAAACTTTACCTTTTTTCAGCTGAAAGTTGAATCAATAACCATTTAAACCCCGTTTACAAATGAGACGCTCTACGCATTTATCCACTTCAGTATTGTTTGAATAGGACTCTAATTTCTCCTTTCAATATTTGCTAACAACACAAAAGCAAAACATTTGCTAACTTCTGTGCCTCGAAGACGGTCATGCTTTTTTGTTACAGCTCTTACAATTAGAATATGGTTTAATAAATTGTTCTTAACTATTAATCGGGCATGTGTTTGTGATATCAAGAAATAGAAAAGGAAATGAACGTTTTAGTTATATTAAACTAAAAATCCAAATTCCTGTAAGTAGTTCATTTCCGAAAAGGTATCGTCAACGACGATATCCTTTACCCATGTTTAGTAACATTTTCGTTTATTTCAAAAGTAATCGTATTAGGAAAATTAATAGTTGTTTAAGGAAAATTACTAACTGAGTAGTTAGTGTTGTATCTACAGAGGTAATTTTCTAACTCTTTGAACATTTCTAACTATTGGGTTGCCCAAAAAGTAATTGCGGATTTTTTAAAAGAGAGTTAATGCATTTTTAATAATGCTTAGAATGAACTTTAATCAAATTGTGGTTAATTATCATGAACTAGCTTGTGTTATGTACATATGTACAAATTTAGCTCATATTTTTGATAAGCATTTTTCTGAGTGTATGCACTATTGCATATACATGGGCTGTGTACTTTTTCAATTCCAAGGATGCAGCATACGTAATTTGTGTACTTCAATGGTTTCAATGAGAGACTAAGTACTGTGGTATTAGCGTGTGTGTGTGTGCGTATGCTTTCTCACACTGCATGGCCATGAGTTGCAGGCTCTCTGAGTATGTAAAAGAAAGAGAATTAGGTAAGAGCGCGGTAAATGGATGAATAACTCAATGGCTTTACACGGGAGTTTTATATTTAGGTCATTTGTGTAATTCTATATGGGTATGGGATGAGGGAATGCCCTTGCATGGGAATGCGGAAGGAACACTTGTTTAAAGCCAAACAAAAGCCAAGAAAGCTTAGTTTACCGCAAAAGTATTCAAGAGTCAGTTCCAATATTATGTGTACATACATACATTGGATATGCTAAAAAATAAACAAAAAATTGAGCTAAATTGTAAGCCCAAGGATGGACTATACTTCCTAATCGAGAGAATATCAATTGGCTTAGAATGGGATTAGTATAGCATGTTCAATTCGTTTAAAAAATAACTTAATCGGTTGGGACTTGTATATATAAGCGGCAATGTGTATTGTGTCCAATTGTTTTTGAAGATGTTGTCAGCAATATTAGTTGTATGTAAGGCAGCGATGTCCAAAATGAAAATGTGCCTGTGTTTTACTCTCTTTAAATATTTTTATTTCTCTCAGTATCTAAAAAATCATTTTTTTAAGACTAATTAAATAGTGTTTTGCAAAAGTAAACATAAAATTAGAAATTGTAAATACTTTTTTATGTCTTCCAAGCGTTTAATCATAAAAAATTATTATTTTTAAAATAAAAACAGAAAACTATGCGTATGCCTCTGCGCATGTTCATTCGTTGCTGTCTCAACAGCGACTGAAACAAAGAGAATAAGAATACGTGTGACCGGCCATCAACGCAATCGTAAGGGGCTGGACATCGCTGACGTAAGGCCATATCCACGAAAATGTTTTTAAGGTCTTTCCCAAGATGCGAACCCATGTTTTCAGCACCAAATGCGGACATTCTAATCTGCTTGGGTGCTGCCCAACAGAAAATAAAGGCAACTAAGTAAAAGCAAGTTAAGTTAAGTTAGCCCTTAGTCATCCAGACATCCGAGTTGGTCAGATTAAGGCCCACTGTGATTCCTCATCTTCCCTTTTCTCCTTCCGATGAATTCACTTCACAGAGCTAAACGGTCGTTAAAGAACTCTCTGGTGCCAACCGGATGAAAAGGCAAACGCCTCTCAGTACTTTTAGCGCCTGGAAGTAGAATCCTGTATCCTATCTGTACTTTGACATAAAGCAGGCCATTGAGGCGTCGATCTCATGACACCACCGACAGACATCATCATTTCTAATGCCAATACGAGACATATGTTTACTTATTATGCTCTGTTATGATTCCGATAACCACTCTTAAATGTGCCTTCTCCATTGAAAACAAACTATTTATGTTCGATTTCGAGCGTTAGTCCCACAGAAGCTTTGTTTTTTCACATCCGCCAGTTGAATTCCAGTAATTTAAACATGTATTCCTATAACGCTTTTTAACTCCAAAGGAAATTTTCGACAATGGTGGGTATACATCAAGAATAACTCCACGAAGCTTAGCCGATTTAGCCTTCTCCAAAATTTCCCCCTGCATTGTTGGTAGTTTGAACTCTGGAATCATTTTCCCCATTGTGAACAAGGCTAGTTCCGTCTTCCTAGGATTTCCGCGAAACCCGCAGTCCGCAGTCCGCAGACCAAGACGCCGAGGACCCACGAGCATTACTATGAATGTCCGATATAGTGTTTAAAAATTTACCCGTAGCGAGGTCGTCTGTTCATGCACACAATCTTACCTCTTTCGACGCCCATCTGAACAAAATCATATTAACAACAAGAATCCATAGCAGCGGTGAAATTACGCCGCCCTGAAGTGTACCCCTGGTGGCGTTGACCCTTACCGTCGTTTGACCAATACTGGCCATAATCTCTCTATGAGAAAGCACTCTCATTATCCAAACTATCACGCTATTCACCACATCCGCACCCCGTAATTCACTCTCAATAGTAGACACATGCACATTGTTTTAAGGGCACCTAAATATCCTAAAGGAGGACACCGTAGCGCAGAGGTTAGCACGTCCGCCTATGACGCTGAACGCGTGGGTTCGAATCCTGGCAAGGTACCTACCGAGGTACCTCCTAATGTGAGGTACTATGCCATGTAAAACTTCTCTCCAAAAAGGCTTCGCACTGCGGCACGCCGTTCGGACTCGGCTATAAAAAGGAGGCCCCTTATCATTGAGCTTAAACTTGAATCGGACTGCACTCATTGACATGTGAGACGTTTGCCCCTGTTCCTTAGTGGAATGTTCATGGGTAAAAATTTGCAATTTGCAAATATCCAAAAGCTCCGCCAAGGTGAATTCCTTATAATCCAATGTGCTCTCAAAGTGATGCACCACACAGTGCAGAGCAGATTCCACTAATCTTCCCTAAATATACGCGTGTTGGCAACTAGAGAAGTAGGATCGACCAAACTTGCTACAGGATTGAGTTAAATAGTCAAATTTTATAAAAGCCCTTGACGATATATCTTCCTGGAAGGGACTCGTAGGCCTCCAGTAGCATTCGAGTAAATTCCATCGAATCCGGGTGACTTGTAAGGTTCGAAAGAGTGTAAAGCCCATCGAACACTATCTTAAGTAGCAAGTCTCTCTGTCATATCAGCCGCACCACGGTTATCCGTGATTATCAAATCCGCCACTTCCGGAAAATCTGTCCCAAGCAAATGCAACAGAGTCTGACGGGGGAACTTGGTCCGTTTCATATCCGACTTATGCTCGTTTCCTGAAAATGGAGAATATTTGGTCTTAAGCTTCTGTAATCTTGAAGATCTCTCACCGCCAATGGAGGTGTCAACTGGTGATCATCATTCGGAAAGTATACGGAAGAATTCACAAGTTCCTTGACGCCGTATGACAAGGATACCACGGTCTGGTCTCCTGTACAGAACTAGAAATTAAGTCATAATTAAGTTAAGTCCACCAAAGATTGAATTTTTCTTTGGAAGATTTCTTTTTATTAAGAAGTATATAATTGGAGATCAAAGGAGAAGTGCAAGAAATTTGTTATTAAAGTAAAATCTGAAGATTGATTTGTATAGGGGACATTATTGGTATAGGGCATTTATGTTGGAAGTTATAAAATATAGCACTCCAAATTTCAGCCATGGCCTCAGATTGCAAGATGGGTCAATAAATACGCTTGCAGTGGCATTTACGGCAGCATATATATGGGTGCTATATCCAAATCCAAACCGATTTATTCCACTTTCAATAAGCTTCGTCTCTACGCCAAAAAAAATTTATGTATCAGATTTGAGACGATGGGATGAAAATTGCGACCTGTAGATTAACATGGACAGACGGACATAGCTAAATGGAATCAAAAAGTGATTCTGAATCGATCCGTATATTTTTACACTTACTTTAGAGAGCAGCAATAAGTGGAGCTACACTTGCGAAAAATTGTACCATATAAATCAATTTTATATATTTGAAATTTAGACTTTTAAAAAGCAATATGGTATTTGCTTTTCTGATTCTTGTTTTTACAATTACAATCTTTGACCTTGATCAGGGCACAAGAAACATTCAGTAATCAATGTAAATGATTTTAAAAATATCTATTTTCTTTTAAGAGACCTTCCTTCGCTAATAATGCTTGGATCTCAAATTTTAAATCCTATTAAACAAAATATCGACCTTAAAAATGATTGGCTACCTGTATTCCTATTAGCAGCACTAATCGTCCATTAAGGCTATACGAAAATATGGCATTAACTAATCATCTTTTACCCATTCCCTTAGAAGTTTTACGGTCTTTACGGTAATGTTGGAAGACAGCAAACTTAGTGTATAAGTGGGCAAAGATGACAGCTTCTTTCACTCACCGAAACAAGTCTAGAGCTTATCACAAACAACCTTTCATACCGCAAAGAGTATTAAGCCATTAGTGGTAATAACTGCCTGCCCGCAACAGAGCTAAGCTAATCTACTGACGATTTTCTCTCTATTATGCATATTATTTACTCCCTTTATGAGTAGAACCCTCACTCTCCCCAGACTTTCTCTAAACACTTCTCCCCAGGGAACAAGCATACAGCCAGTCAGCCAGCCATCCAAGCGGTAATGCAATGGTAAATGGTGTTATAACCGTGCTAAACTGACAGTTGTTGAGGTTGTTGTATTCGCTCTTGCATAGAACGTATGTGAAGCAGAGCCGATGTAACAGCACACACTCCCACACTCACTTGATGGGCCAACATATTAGGTATTGTACATGCGAGTGCTGGTGGATGGTGGCTGGCAGGCTGGTGGTTACCTCAGCTGAAATTGCTGCTGAACTTTACCACACATCCCATCAACACCCATGCACAGCCCACCCGCCCATTTGCCACCAACAACGTCAGCAATACAAAAGAGTTTGAGACAAATGTTTGAGTACGGATGAGCAGTTTTTGAGGCATGGAATGCCAACATTCTTGTGTACACGTACGTAAGTTGGTCGGAAATGTACCACCATTGCTGGCAGTGTGTCTCGCAGAGGTTTAAATAGGCGATTTACTTGTGTAATTAGACTATGGCATGTGATGGGCCACACATGATACGAGGCAAGCAGTGAGAGGAGAGTCATATATAGTAATAGAGGCAGTGCTGTGATAAAATGAAGTATGCAATAAGATGCACGTTGTTGCTGTGAAATGCCACTGTGTGACATATTCGTTGTAGGGATTGAGACAAATAAATAAATATTCAATATCACTAACTGATGGTGGGCAATGTTTCAATTATTGTCAATCATATTTTACTTAACTCAACCATCCCTCGTACGTATGGAGTACCGGAAAGGAGAGAGTGTATAAGTTTACGGGGCATATCTGCCGAACAATAAAAAACGGCGTTAAGGTCTGTTAAACAATAACAAACAAAAACTGGTTGCCTGCAAAACAAAATTGTAATGACCATTTCTTCGACTGTAATAAGTTCAAAAGGCATTTTTACGGTATAAGCTGGCAAGCAAAAGCCATCGTACTATTTAAATCAGAGAAATTTCAAACTACATTTCAGCAAATTTGTCTCACTGTTGTCATAACCACAGTTTTTCTACCAGAGACAAAAAGACACACACATAAGTGCGACAGTGAATTTTTCAAAAATTATTCAATTTGTTGTAGTTTTTCAATTGTCAACAGCGGCAGCAACATCAACATCAACGCCTTGCTCATCACGATTGACCTTTTGAATTGTCATTCGTTCATTGTCAACCGCCTCCAGCAAACAACAAGAGGGGCAGAAACGTTATTTCACTTATGACCTAACTTCCTGTGTAGTTGACATTACAAATTATGAGCAAGAGTAAACAAGATGATCACCGACGACGCCATCATCATCATAATCATCGTCACGATAATGGTGATAATTGTCGCATCTCACTAGGCACAGTGGTATTCCCCAACAGCTCTATAATCTACATCATCTGGAATTAACATCGAATGAAGATTTGATTCAGGTTCTAAAAGTCATCACCATTCCACCATGCCAGCCTCCTTTCTGAGCTCAAATCAAAGCAGACAATAAAAGAAAAAATTTTATTGGTCAAACTGTGTGGAAATAGTAATCTTCGGTAATCACCTCACCACAGGAGGGCAGGATCAAATCATCTCTACGGGCGGTGACAATGTTACATTGTTTGTCATCTTCTAATATGAAATACACATTCCCAAATCTGTTAGTAATTAGTAGCCCCATGAATATGGATGAGGTTGAAATGTTCAAATGGTCTTTTTATCTATTAGAAAAAATTCGATAGATCTCAAGATAAGATACTTGGCATCTGATAAAGGAACAAAACAACTTCGAAGCTGGCTTGCCTTTGAGGCGGTTCGATCAAATTAGCATAAGGAACAATAAACACATTTGAACCAAATGGAATAATCCTAAGGGGCTGTCAAATTAGTTATAGCATCACACTTGGCATAGCCGAAAAAGGTATAACAGTTTTTTTATACCCTCCACCATAGGATGGGGTTATACTAATTTCGTCATTCTGTTTGTAACATCTCGAAATATGCGTCCGAGACCCCATAACGTATCGTCATATCATTTTACGTCGATCTAGCCATGTCCGTCCGTCCGTCTGTCTGTCTGTCTAAAGCACGCTAACATTCGAAGGAGTAAAGCTAGCCGCTTGAAATTTTGCACAAATACTTTTTATAAGTGTAGGTCGGTTGGGATTGTAAATGGGCCAAATCGGTCCATGTTTTGATATAGCTGCCATATAAACCGATCTTGGGTCTTGACTTCTTGAGCCTCTAGAGGGCGCAATTCTCGTCCGATTTGACTGAAATTTTGGACGTGGTGTTTTGGTATCACTTCCAACAACTGCGCTAAGTATGGTTCAAATCGGTCCATGTTTTGATATAGCTGCCATATAAACCGATCTTGGGTCTTGACTTCTTGAGCCTCTAGAGGACGCATTTCTCGTTCGATTTGAATGAAATTTTGCACGTAGTGTTTTGGTATTACTTCCAAATCGGTTCATAATATGGTATAGCTGACATACAATATAAACCGATCTTGGATCTTGACTTCTTGAGCCAATAGAGCGCGCAATTCTCATCCGATTTGGCTGAAATTTCGCATGAGGTGTTTTGTCATGACTTCTAATAACTGTGCTAAGTATGGCGCAAATCGGTACATAAATTGATATAGCTGGCATATAAACTGATCTGGGATCTTGACTTCTTAAACCTCTTGAGGGCGCAATTCTCATCCGATTTGGTAGAAATTTTGTACAACGGCTTCTCTCATGACATTCAACATACGGTCTGAATCGATCAATAGCTTGATACAGCTCCCATATAAATCGATCTCCCGATTTTGCTTCTTGAGCCCCTACAAGTCGCAATTCTTATCCGAATGTACCGAAATATTACACAATGACTTCTACAATGTTCAGCATTTAATTATGGTCCGAATCAGACTATAACTTGATGTAGCTCTAATAGTATAACGGTTCTTATTCAATATTGACAAATGCGATCCATGGTGGAGGGTATAAGATTTGGCCTAGCCGAACTTAGCACGCTCTTACTTGTTTGTATTTGAAATAAAGCTTGAAATGTTTTTATACATGATATTCAATTTGTGTTTGTTTTTTTTGTCGGTTTGTTTATTTGTTCCGTATAGAATGATTCGAGAAGGGGGCGGACCCTCTCCTTTATCCCAAAAGAACTGCCCATAAATAAAAGTGGACCGATCGGGACAATATGGGACTCAAATGAAAGGTATTCGGGAGTGGATTACGAATATGGTCAGGAATTAGGAAAAGGCTTTATAATTTATTGATAACGGAAGGGAGCGGACCCTCCACCGTTACCCCAAAAACATCACCCAAAATCTAAAGTTGACCGATAGGGACACTATGGGTGTCAAATGAAAAGTATGCGGGAGTAGATAACGAATCTGGCATACAAATTCATGTCGAAGTATTGGGGGTCACCCCAACCCCACAAAAACGCCCAAAATGGGCACATTAGCCAATCACGGATATATGGGACTCGGTTGGTTTGTTCCGTATAGACTGAAAAACGGCAGAACCGCTTTTCTCGAAATTTTCGCTTATTGTGTAGATGGGTCTGGAAAGAAACATAGGCTATATAATTTTTCGGTATCGGAAGGGAGACGGACCCTCCCCCTCATACCAAAAACACAACCCAAAATCAAATGTGGACCGATCTGGACAATATAGGTATAAATGGAAGGTATTGGAGAGTAGAATACGAATATGGTCTTCAAATTGGAGTCTAAGTACCCATCGGTCCGCCCCAACTCCTAAACTTCCCCAAACGGACATATTGAACTTTCATTTCAATATGGGGCTCAAATGAAAGATATTCGGAAGAAAATTTTCAAAACTGGCATACAAAATCAGATCGAAGTAGGGGTTCAGCCAAGTATCATTATGACTATATGATACTTGGCTGAACCGATTTTCTTAAAATTTTCATAGATTGTGTACATATGTCTGGAAGGGAACATGGGCTATATTATTTTTAGATATCGGGTGGAGGCGGGGATAAACACCGCTTTGTCCGATGTTCTCGCCAGGATTCGAACGCGTTCGGCGTCATAGGCTACAATGACATGAATTCGATATCCGCATTCAGGGCGAAGTGTTCCCAACATAAAAAGATATTAGAAAGTTAAAGAATACGCAGCGGAGCGGGCCCGGTTCGGCTAGTGGTCTATATATCCTAGCCGACTTTCAACTAGTGTTACTCTGAATGTTAAAACCCAAGTAGAACATCACATTTTATTGCACATATGAGTAGCCAGCTTTTATTCTCAAAGATTTCCTCCATAAAACTCTAAAAAAAAAACACAAAACTATCCGATTTTATGTAAAAACCGTGGGTTTCAGAGCAAAAATACCAAAAATTGTGGGTACCTTAATATGGGATCTGCACCTAAAGTTGCACCAATATAGACCATATTCGCATTTTATAGGCTTAAGATATTTAATGTGGAGATCTCTCTATACGGTAGGTTAGGTTTAAGTGGTAGTCTGCCATCAGTCTACTTAGGCGTTATCAGTCTACTTAGGCTATATCAAAATATAGACTGGGATGAGTAACATATAAGACTTTTCCAAAATTTCAGCAAAACCGGACATTAAATACGCCTTTTAAGAAATGAAGATTTGAGATCTGTAGTTCAGTCGTTACGGGGGCAAATGAAAAGATATAGACCTATACAGTCCGGTTTGTAAGGGCCCGGCATGGGAGCAAAATACATTCATGGATGGAGGGTTTTTTGTGGAGCATTTATTTAATTTTTGATTTATATCTTTAGGAAATCTTGCACTACCAGTCATTTCTCTGGATATTTACAATGCCGAATTCATATCACTGTATTTTTCCAGCGTTGAATGCAGCACGTGACTTCATTCGTGATGTATGTTCGTTATGTTCTATGACATTGTGGTTATGGATATCTACAGTAGTTAGTCCAAAATTTGAGGGCAAATAAATTCAAGAGCGCTTTGAATGTCAGAAGAAAAAAAAACACGACACGCATATATTTTGAGAACATCATTAAACTGATGGCAATGATCCCATCTGGGGAAAAGTCATCAATTTATGCATTTATTGAAGAATACGAACATCTTCTCCTACATCTGCCTGTCATCATTAACATTTAAAATGATGATTATGTCTTTGACACAATAAATCCATGCGCGTGTAAGTTCGTGGGATGTCCACTTCTTTGTGGGTTTTGCACATACATACATATGTGACGCGTTTTTCGCTGGGACGCTGTTGATCATGAATTTTAATATTTGTGATGAGAGTGACGTTGCGATGCCCAAGCGCTCAGTTGTTGGCGGTGGCTACCACGACGATGATAATGCTGATGCACTCGTTTGTTCAATTAAATTTAATTAAGATTAAAACTTGTGCCAGTGCGGACATTTTGCTAGGAATGAACGAGCCAGCAAGCGCATTTGGCATTTTTAGTGGGGCTTTCCTACGACCTCAATGTCGTGAGAGGCGTCTTTGCTGTCGCTGCCGCAGTACGACCACTTTACAAAGTGTGAGTGGGCCATTTGCAACACTTTGGCCCCATCAGATAAGAACCATAGAAGCGTCTTTTGTTTTTGTCTCGGCTCATCGTAGTTGCGTTAATGGACCATTTCGAATTGAAGAAAATCCACATTCACAATTTTTTCTATTTGAATGGAGAACATTTCTCCCCCTCTCTTGATTTGGGGATGGATGCGAATAGCGTGTTTAGCCCACAATATGCTTTAAGAACAATCGAGTGTTAAGTATCACCACACTGCTCAAACGATCCACTCCCAAACCCAATTCCACAGAGTGTTAGGCGACTTTGATGGCTTTTGATTAGAAAAGAATTGAAAAATGAAAATGGTTTGGAGTAGGCAGTGACCATTTCCAAGATCTTCACTTGAATTTAATTCGAGTAAAATTATGCGGCTCGCCGACTAGAGCGCAAGCTGACATTTTCTTAATTAATGAACTATATGGGGAAAATTGTTTGTTGTTCCTTGAGATAGATGCCCTATCGCTTGCTTGCATTGAAAATAAAGCTGGTGCAAGTCCTCACATGCACGATCTTTATTTGAAATGTATCTGTATCTGTATATGTGTGTGTGTGTTTGCTTCCTTAATTGACAGCAAAATACACACATACAAACAAAATACAGCCAACATCTTTCCAGTGGTCTTAGGGAAGCACAATTAAGATTATATTTAAATTACTAATTAGATGTTAAGTTTCAGAATTTCACCGCTTCTCCGTTTCGGTGTTTTGCCTTTTATGCGTGCGTAGTCGTCTTTTCCCTTATCTTGTGTCCCCATACGCTCGTTCTCCTGTCTCACTGCAATTAAACGAAAGACTGCTCTTATACATCTTCAGTGGATCGGTTAAGCGGGCAATTTTAATAATTTTTATGTAAACCAATTAGAACTTCCTTTGGGAGGCACACGATGGCTTATGTCCATGTGCTTTCACAAGAGTATGGGTGTGTGTGTGTGTGGCTTTGTGCAAAGGGGCATGCGTGTGATCCCTCGGGGGAACTTTTGAAAGATTCAAATGGTGTGTGTGTGTGTGTGTGTATTCAATACATAATCCAGCCCATGCTGCATTTAATTGCAATTAATTACATTATTTGCATAGTCCAGACCATCCAAGGATGTGAATGGGGCCTCAACTATAATCCTTTAGATCAATTTGTATACCAACCGCCATAGGATGGGCAAAATATAATGTTTGTTATATTTAAATCATATTTTCTTTGCAAAAAAATCCCTTTTTAGCTTTTTACAATCAATGCTTTCAAGCGTCTTTTATAAGAGTCCTTCCTTGACGATGCTGTATGCTTCTTCTTCTAATGAGCATTCTATCTATGTACATGTGTTCATTCTCTTTGGGTAAATATTTGCGAAATTGTCTTCAATTTTAAGCCTCCACCCTATCAGTTACAGCATTTAATTAAAAATACACATGCATTATAAATTGTAATTTCGCTTTAAGGACTTCAGCAAGGCAGACACATACATACATTCACAAGGACACAAAGTCATGGAATTGTGACCTTTTCCCTCGAAACTCTGTATATTGAAAAGAGTACTGCAAACCAGATACCTTGGTTGCTAAAAATATACGTCAAGCTGCTCTCATGGTTTCCTTGGAAAAACAAAAAAAAAAACAACAAAATAGAGAACGAGAAAACACACAACTCAGATGTTGAGGCTTTTCAATGTCAGAGTAATGTGACCTTCTTAAAAGACCAATTCATTTCATTTAAATTGAAATACAGCTATGGGAAGTAAGCAACAGCAGGTGCATTGTGAGGCCTCTAGTTGAAGTTGAAATGACTCGTCTTGGGGACCTAGGTCGACACATCATCTTCGTAAACACTTATACAAGAAGTAAGAATGGGCTGAAGTTGGGCAAATCCGATCTCTTAATACCCCATACCACATTAGGTATTCAGGCTAAGTTGTCGCCGTGTGCACTGAAAGGAAACCCTTCGTAACCGGAATGAATTCTTACACTAATGCAATGCATTGTTCGGAACCAACGTGCAGCTTCAGTGCATTAATGATTTTTATACCCACCACCGTAGGATAGGGGGTATATTCATTTAGTCATTCCGTTTGCAACACATCGAAATGTCAATTTCCGAGCCTACAAAGTATATATATTTCGGATCGTCGTAAAATTCTAAGACGATTTAACGATGTCCGTGTGTCTGTCCATCCGTCTGTTGTAATCACTCTAGAGCCTTCAAAAATTGAGATATTCAACTGAAATTTGGCACAGATACGTCTTTTTGATGCACGCTGGTTAAGTTATTGAACGGGCCAAATCGGATCATATTTGGATATAGCTGCTATATAGACCGATTTTCTGATAAAGGGTCTAATGCCCATAAAAACTTAATTTTTTATCCGATTTTGCTGAAATTCGAAACAGTGAGGCTTCCCGACAACTGACCCAAATATGGTTCAGTTCGGATTATATTTAGATATATCTGCCATATAGACCGATTTCCCAATAAAGGGTCTGAAGCCCATAAAAGCTTTACTTATTACCCGATTTCGCTGAAATTGTAAACAGTGGGTTATTTATCTGACCTAAATATGGCTCAGATCGGACTGTATTTAGATATAGCTGTCATATAGACCGATCTCCCGATAAAGGATCTAAAGACCATAAAAGCCTTATTTATTACCCGATTTCGCTAAAATTTGAAAAGTGAGTTATTTTATTTTTACTTTCATTGAGTTATTGAAAACACAGTAATGATGCGATGAAGCATTTTCTTTTCAGTGTGCATAAATTTGAATTTAAGGTACAATGAAGAATATCTGCCACAATGGAAGTCATAGAGGAAAGTGTTGTGCAAACGTTTGAGTAAATCGCTTGATAAATGCGCTTGCAAAGGCTCTAGAAGTGAAAATCGAGCAAAACATTTATAAGCGAGCTAAAACTTAAGCGATTTCTTTGAAATTTACCAGAAATCTGAAGAGTCGTATGAGAAAACTTTGTGCCGAATTTCGTGAAAAACTATTTCGTCAGTTGAAAAACTATTGGTGTATAGTACAAATCGGATGAACATAAATGTATCGGGATTTCAAATAGGGACTTTTTTAAATAAAACGCAAACCATTTGAGATATTTCAAAAACTTAACTATCGACTTGAAGTACAATGAAAACATTTACCATCGACTTCGTTCATAGGGCCACCACGGGCACGTTTACCTCTGTTAATAAGTTGGACCCAATTTTCGATGTCTAGGCCTGAGCTTTTCCAAAGTCGTCGGCTTGTTGGCATAGTCTCAAAGAAAATATTCTAAAGCTATTTCTTGGGATAAGACGTTCATCAAACTTACTCTTCAATAAATCTATTGTAATGTGTGCTGTGTGACTTGCGACATGGAGCTGGCAAGCTATCAAGATTCGCAATATTCGAGATTTCTAATAATAAATATCGATAGCATCGATACTATCGTTAATTTCCAATTATCTGTATGAGAAATGTGGAGTAAAACTCCGGAGAACGATTTATATAAATAGAAACAATGTGAATGCACAGGCCGAATGAATCTAAATTTAATAAAGTCAGTTGAAAGTCATGAGAAAAATCATTGTAATTTTAGACCAATCGGATAAAAATTGCGCCCTCTATAGGCGCAATGTGTCTTATAGGACGCATTCAGTGTCGAATCGCTTGGTTTTTGTTCAATTTTGCAAAAACTCGAACTATGCCGATACCAATAGGAAAACTATCAATCGATATTGAGACAAAAAAAAATATATATCGATAGTGACATTGAAATTTTGCCAGCTCTATTGTGGCACCGTCCTGTTGAAACCACATGTCGCACTGTGGACCAAAATGATTGATTTGTGGCGCTTAGGGTAATTTTTTATTTTTTTTTTTTTTTTTTTAATTAAATTTTAATGATTTGCCGACATTGCACATTGGGATTGAGTCGAAAAAACTAGTAAAAAAAATGTAATTTGAGAACAGATAGTGATAAGTCTTTGCAATTTGAAATGGTTTGAGCTGAGTAGTTGTCGAGATCAAGTTTCAAGACCCTAGGTTGTTCGGGCGCGTCTTTGCAGGCCCCTAAATTTGGTTACCTCGGTGTTTCGAAAAATTGTTCCTGCTGCCCAATCTTTATTCCCTGGTCCGATATTCAAAATTCGCTCAAAAACCTTGTGTCAAGATTGGTCAATAAATGCGCTTACAGTGGCTCTAGTAGTGAAAATCGGGCGAAATACCTAAATGGCAGCTATACCTAAATCTGAACCGATTTCAATGTATTTCACCAGAATATCCCTCCTGCCAAATTACGAGAGAATCGGTTAACAAATGAGCAGTTTATTGCAACATTTCTCAAAACCGGACGAACATATATATGGGAGCTCTATCTACATCTGAACCGATTTCTATGAAATTCACCACCAATGTCGAGAGTCAAGAGAAAATAGTCCCTGCCAAGTTTCGAGAGAATCGGTTAACAAATGACCACTTTTGCAATTCGTACGAACATATACATGGGAGCTATATCTAAATCTGAACCGATTTTTTCCAATTTCACTAGGCTTCGTCTCTAGGCCGAAAAATATACCTGCGAAATTTCAATATAATCGGATGAAAATTGCGACCTGTAGTTTGTGCACAAATTAGCATGGACAGACGGGCAGACAGATAGACAGACAGAAAAATCGAATCAGAAAGTGATTCTGAGTCGATCGATATACTTATCTATGGGTCTATCTCTCTTCCTTCTGGGCGTTACAAACAAATGCACTAAGTTCTAATACCCTGTTCCACAGTAGTGGCTTTGGGTACAATTACTTTTTCTGTTTCTTTTGTGAAGAGGACATATTGTAGAGGCGTTCTAAGTGAAGTTTCAACAAGTTGTCAATTTAAATGGGTGCAATATGATCTTCAAAATAGGCAATTTTTTATTAAAAAATGAGTTCTTATAGTGCAAAGCCCGGATTTCCCACTACGGCTAATGTTTTCTTTAGCCCCAAACCATATCAGATGATGTTGCAGTCTTTTTTGGACCACCAATACGGCATTTGTCAATTCCAACAGTATCATTCTAACAATTTGTGGTGCGATACACAAACGTTTTGTTCACTTTGGGGTGCTTGAGTTCGCAAACAATAGCCGGTTGTAATGTTGTAACCAAATATAAGGCAATCTCAATATTACGCTTGAACTTGGTAACATGCGTGTCAGCTACGTTGTATACTGAAACAGTTTAAATGTAATTTAATAGGCTACGTGGTGGATATATGTTCTTTATTTTGATAGATTTATGAGTTAGTTTATGATCTAAAGATGAACGGCCTTATTCACAAAATAGGTTTATTTGACAGATTTCCTTTATGGAACTGTCACATAAACCTATTTTAGGGCTTCATTAAGTTTTGTGTATAAGCCCGAAAGACTTTACCAAAAGTCGTTTCTAAACCACTAAAATTCTTGGTATTTCTTTCGAAGTATGCAGCAAAAGAACTAATGATGATTTCCAAACAAGAAAATCACCTTTGCTAAAAAAGAAAACAAAAATTCGTATATTGTAAGTTGCACTACATAAAAAAATAATAATTTTAATTTAATTTGTAAAAAAAAGTTGAGATCAATTTCCACAAGTTTTATTTGATTTAAATGTGTACACCCTTTAACAAAAAAATCTATGTTTCTTTTGTTTTTCTAAATAGGATAGCTAAAAAATTTAATCTACAGTTTGCAAGTGAAATTTTTCTTTTGTGACATATTGGCATTTGTGTTAAGGAGTAATAGTAAATGTTTGAAAGGTGCAAAGTGTTGCCGATACCCAATATAGCCTTAAAAAAAACACCCAAATGAAGGCCTTGCCTAGTCCTTGTGTGTGCCTGAGACCAGAGAGTAAACCCAATTTCCATAAAGAATTGTGTCATGTCATTTAATTTTTATGACAAAGAAAGAAAATAACAGCCCCCCCCCCCCCCAAAACGGTTGCTGCTGCCATGGACAGCAAGACCAATATTAACCCTTTTTGGTTGAGATTTTCATATTAAAATTTAATATCAAATGAAGGAAATGGAGGAAATTTTTGAAAATGAAACGTTTAAAATATGGATGTGTGTGTGTGTGCTTGTATGTGTATGCATTTTGTGTGATTAGTTGTAGATTTCAAGTAGTCTAGTCTGTTGTCTGCGTTTCCTTTTTTTAAGTTTTCATATTTGAATTCTTGTTTTTTTTACATTTCCCTTGCATATCTCTCTCATGTTCATTATCCTTTGGAAACATACAAAGGCACGCACACCACAACAGCAAACAAACAAACTGGCATACACACACACACCACACTACAGAGCCATACAATAACACTTTGGCTTAGCTATCATTAGATACGTAACTCATGCTCCACGTTCTTGGCTGGAACCTACACACACATTGACATTGTATTCCACCAACCAAACCACAGCCAACGAACTTACCAACCAACCCACAAACAGTCAGTCAGTCAGTCAACCCAAAGCCCAATCAACCAACCCAACCAAACCAAGCTACCAACCAACAACAGAGCCGCGCATTAGTGATCAACAACACTCCCATTTTTTACTTAAGTCTTTGGTTCCATTAAGAAAAACGGTTTTTATGTTTTGGCCTTGATAACAAAACAAAAAGATTTTGGCTGTTTTTAAAAAAAATCGTGTTTTATGGCCTTTTTTACTTACAGACTGCATCACTAAGGAAACAAATGCCTGTTAGGGTAAGATATCCCACCAACAAAACAAAAACAAAAATCGAAATAAGAAAAAAAAGTGACAAAAGACAAATTATCTATCAAACTCAATCAAACAACCAAACCATCCAAGCAACCTATCACAACCAGTCCACCAGAAAAATTACCAACCAGAAAAAAATTAAAACTCCCTCTATATGTTGCTTGCAGAACCGTCTTACTTGCCCTGTAAATACGACAAGTTGCCTTAGTTTCGTTTTTCGTTTTTTTTTCTGCTTTTTTTTCATGTTCCTTGTTTGGTTCCTATCTCCTTTGGCCGGACATTTGTTATCGGAAAGTGCATTTGTGTCCTTTATTGTTCAACGAAAGGATTCCGAATGCATTAGCGTGTTGTGTTATCAAATGTCGATTACCAAAAATTGGCTCCTTCAAATTTAACACACACACACAAACATACATAGATAGACAATATTGTCCTCCCCTTGTTTAAGGAAAACATAATTTGAAAAAATTTGCCCTTTTTCGTTTTCCCCCCAACCATTAATGGTGTATTGGCCAAATTTCCATTATTTCCCATATCTAAATATCCCTTTGGTTTGAGAAGCGAGCGAGAAAATGTAAAAAAGGTTTGGCTTGTGTTATTGTATATTCGTTAACTTTTGTTTTGTATTGTTGCGTTGTGTTGTATCTTTGAGTCCCCTTAGCAAGGGTTGTTACATATACAAACAAATACATATGTACATATATAATGTTGTTGTTCTTCTTCTTGTTGTTGCTGCTGTTGCTAAGTTAGTCCAGTTGTGGTTAATGCCCCACTCGTAAACATATCATAACCTACACCCATACTCAATTAAATGCACTTGCACATGCACCTTTATACAAATACACTCACACACACACACCCACTGACGTCACACGCAATTGTGAACATACACATACCTCAACCACTTTCATTCCATTAGAATAGATCAAAGGACACAATGAAAAAAGAAAAGAGGGATATTTTCCACCTTCGATTCTTAATGTGTGGGGAAATATCACCCATGATCTAGTGTTGCGGTTTACTTCCGGTCGTGTGGGGCACGAGACAAAGTAACCACCACTTTACCAGGGCAATTGACGATGCCCGCCACGACCACCATCAGCTTGCAATTGCATCAAGAGTCCTTCATATGTCATTTCTCCCCAGTTGCTGGTTAATTAAAGTAATTAAACAAAAAAAAAAATAAAAAAATCATAATTATTTTTCCAAACCCCTAAATGTAAAACTCCCATGTAAAATTCTACAATACTTTGTAGCCCTTTGTTACTTTCCTAAGCTAGCTGCTGCCTATATTGCTCAGTGAAAATGGTTTAGTCCTTGCATAGTTTGTTTGGTTTTTCAAGGGACGTTCGTATTTCGAAACGAGAATATATTTTTGTAATAAATTTTCCCTAATCCTGCAGCCAGACACCGCAGGCAGGATCAGCGCAGGTGTAACATGGTAAAACAAGACTTATTTGTCATTCAAAACACCTCCCCGCCAAAGCAGAAAAAGGATACTTGAACCTTGGTAAGAACGTTGAGAAAATATGCGGCAGCACTAAAGGAGCGCATATGTTTTAAGGTTTGCAATTACTTCCCCTTAGCCCTCTGACTTAATGGAAGCATGTGTTGGAAAAGGAAATTTTGAATTGCCCAAACATTACGCTCGCAAAAGCTTAAATAAATTTTATAACTTATTTGGAAAGTTTGTATGCCTTGGCTTATTGTCTAGGACAAATAGAGTTCACTGACCGCCCCAAATAATTGTATTCTATATATAAAAGTCCTTAACTGTAGACATTTAATTGATGTTTGCTTAGATTTTCAACCTTAGTCAGCTTTAAAAATGTTAAAAAACAAAATGCGCTTGTATGGGAATTGAAGCAACTTGTCAACTATTATTATACCCACCACCGACGGATGGGGGTATATTCATTTTGTCATTCCGTTTGCAACACATCGAAATATCCATTTCTTGATTAGAGTAAAAATCGAAGACGATCTAGCCATGTCCGTCCGTCTGTCTGTTGAAATCACGCTACAATCTTCAAAAATAGAGATATTGAGCTGAAACATTGCACAGACTCGTTTTCTGTCCATAAGCAGGTTAAGTTCGAAGGTGGGCTATATCGGACTATATCTTGATATAGCTCCCATATAGACCGATCTGCCGATTTAGGGTCTTAGGCCCATAAAAACCAAATCTATTATCCGATTTTGCTTAAATTTGGGACAGTGAGTTTCGTTAGGCCAGTTGACATTCTTCTTCAATTTGGCCCAGATTTGGATATATTGTAGCTGCCATATAAACCGATCTCTCGATTTAAGGTTTTGGACCCATAAAAGGGGCATTTATTGTCAGATGTTGCCAACATTTGGGATAGTGCGTTGTGTTAGGCCCTTCGATATCCTTCTTAAATTTGGCCCAGATCGGTTCAGATTTGGATATAGCTGCCATATAGACCGATTTCTCGATTAAAGGTTTTGGGCCCATAAAAGGCGCATTTATTGTCCGATGTCGCCGAAATTTGGGACAGTGAGTCGTGTTAAGGCCTTCCACATACTTCTGCAATATCGCACAGATCGGTTCAGATTTGGATATAGCTGCCATATAGACCGATATCTCGGTTTTAGGTTTTGGGCCCACAAAAGTCGCATTTATTGTCCGATTTCGCCGAAACTTGGGACAGTGAGTTGTGTTAGGCTCTTCGTCATAATTCTGCAACTTGGCCAAAATCGGTCCAAATTTGAATATAGCTGCCATGTAGACCGATATCTCTATTTAAAGTCTTGGTCCCATAAAAGTCGCATTTGTAATCCGATTTTACAGAAATTTAACACAGGGCTTTTCGACATCCGTGTCGTATATGGTTCGGATCGGTTTATTTTTAGATATATGTATCTACTGTACTCATAAGTATATGGTCATACTCGGAACATATTTCGATATAACTTCTATGGCACGTAAGATATCAAATTTTCACCGAATTTCGATGAAAGGTAGTTCACATATATAACCGAGGTGGTGGGTATTCAAAGTTCGGCCCGGCCGAACTTAACGCCTTTTTACTTGTTTTAATTTGCTTGCCACTTTAGGTAATGAAAAAAACTTCTATTACAATAAATCTTACGTGAAAGGACTACACCAACTTCGTGTTAATTTTCTATGGTCTGTCCTTAATCGCCGGCTTCATTCATTAGCTGAGTTCTGAGTAAACGGGAGTGTCGCAAAGAAAAGTAAATGAAAAAAACGACATTCGCTTTGCAAATTAGAAGCACCATAAAAAGTGCAAAGCGTAATGAGTCATAAGCGTCATTTAATGCACTTTCGCTCGAGTCCGCCAGTCCTTTATTGTGTTTTTGTTGTACAACTACGATTTGTGGCAAAAAACAATGCCGAGGACAACTACAATACATGAGGGAGGGGCAGAAAAACAAACGGACAGGAACCTTTTCGAACATTGCCCTCACTTAATTATTGAGGACGGACGTGTTCTATGGGGCAAAACATTGTACGCTGACTCGAGGGGGAGAACGCTACACACACTCAAATGCAATATTACCAACGGCAACTTGGACCTAGGACGATAACTAAAAGTCGTGTTCTATTGTCCTAAGTCATGACACCATTTCCTGAGCGCACATTCAAATGCTCGTCCCCATATGGCGGCAGAATGTGTTTTTAGAAAAACTAAAAATTCCTGAAAAGCACGAAACATTTGTTCGAATCCGAAAAGGTGGTAACATAGCATACGGTAAGGTGGCAACTGACAATGGTGATGATGATGATGATGATGTTGATGTTGAAGTAGAGGTAAAGCAATTATTAGGTTGCAGTTGAGTGGGTGTCTGCATATACAGAAATTTGTGCATTCGCTTGGCCACATTATTCACCCAGTCGCATTGCCATGTCTGTCCTATGAACATGGACATGGGCAGGTGAAAGACTGATTTAATTCAGCACAAAATGACATACGTGGTTATGGAAGGACACATATGGCAACAAGACAACCAGCTCAATATTGTTACGTGCGTGTGGTCAACTCAATATTCTGAATGGGCAAATATTTACTAAGGGTTGAACAATAATTGAGAGCCACTATGTAACGTTTGATGTTTACCCCTACCCCTACCCCCTACCTATTCTGTTTTCGGTTGGTTTTTACTGTATAGCTAGCTAGCTAGCCACGTCAATACCAAATGACGACGACATATTTATGGCCAGCGGAGTTTTTCTTCCATTTATTTTTTCGAAAAATCGAATGTGTTTTTAACCAGCCTAAAACAGCATTCATGTTTTTAAACAAACATTACACATATGACACCCCAGGGTTACAACATCGACTGCATTTGGGAGGGTGGCATAAAGTCATCAACTATGTTTTACCCTTAAGGGAGGAAAATCGTATAGACATTTATGCAGAGGTTTTCCTGATTATACAACGAAAGAATTTTTATTTTGTATATTTTTTTTTACCATCACATAGAGGGTAATCATCATATATGGTAGAGAGTAACTGTATGTAAAATTTGCGCTTAATTGTAAATTAAAACAAGTAAAAGCATGGTAAGTTCGGCCGGGCCGAATCTTATAGGGGTGCTGTATCATAGGGGAGCTGTATCAGGCTGAAGACCGATTCAGACCATATAAAGGGTGATTTTTTTGAGGTTTGGATTTTCATGCATTAGTATTTATGCATGAAAATCCAAACCTCAAAAAAATCACCCTTTATATAACACGTATATTGAAGGTCATGGGAGAAGCTGTTGTACAAAATTTCAGCCAAATCGGTTTATATGGCAGCTATACCAGGTTATGCACCGATTTAAACCATATTTGGCACAGTTGATAGGAATTGCGCCCTCTAGTCGGTCAAGAAGTCAAGATCCCAGATCGGTTTATATGGCAGTTATATCAGGTTATGGACCGATTTTGTAGATTGGTGATAGAAAATCAAAATTATGTTCTAATTCGCTTAAAAGTGCCCTGTAAAGTAAATGTTTGACTGGGACCATTAGTGACATTGATGTGGCATCACAAAACGACGTACACATTTGACTTTTTGTATTCATGCATATAAGATTTTTTTTTTGTGGATTTCATGTGCTGGGTATATGGGGTTCGGCCCAGTCGAAGTAAAAGCGTTGTTAATTACTTGGTAGTTATTAACATTTTTGGCAATCATTTTTGGCTTTGCTTTGCGTTTGCGTGTCTTTGGAACATCTCAACCAAAAAGTAGGACACCTCAACAAGGTTTTAATTTGTATTGCAAAATTACTTGAGTTTTTCAAAAAAAACGTTTCCTGAAATAAAAAACAACTGCTTTTGTTTTTGAGGATGGATAAAACACTCGTACATTTAAACCTTGAATAAACATTTATTCACAGAAAAAATGAAAAACATTTGAACCATGTTAAGAAATTTGTTCATTCAATTAAAAAATTCGCTGAAGTCCGGCCTGTAAACGAATTTGTGTTATTGATTAATAGATGAGGTTAGGTTGAAAATAGGATGCAGATATTAATCCGCCCCATGCCACTATGGACATACACCTAAGCCAGTAATCAGCTTGCTGTGCGCTCTAAAAACTATAAAGTAAACTTTAAAAAGAAAATTTTAAGTTAGGAATTCCGTGCTACTCACAAAATCCTTATTAGTTTTCAATGCCACTCCCCTAAGTTGGTTCATTTCATGTCTGATTTTGTGTCTCCACCTAAGAACCGGTATCTCTTGGACGCGAAAGCAGGGCAATGACAAAGGAAATTCTCCAACCTTTCATCATCTTCCCCGCATGCTATCACTTGCCGCACCGATTTTACATAAGTGAGCTCGTAGTCCTATGTGTCCCCCTATGATACCAATATCTATACTAACCTTCCTGCTTCCTTTCAGTAATAGCCTCGTCTTCTCACTATCTGGATCCCCCATAGGGGATCTGGCTGCCGACCGTTTCGCTGTTCCACAATGTTGCAGGCGCATTCGTCGCCCACTCCCTTATCTCGGACTGCGTCGACCCGAACGGCTTTGGGTTAACCAAGCTTATTGACAGCAGTCCTCTGGGCTTTACCGCCAAATCGTCTGCCCTTTCATTACCCCTTACTCCGTTATGGCCCGGCACCCAAACGATGCGGATTTTGCCATCCCCAGAGAAGGCGTTAATCTCCTACTTACACTGCAAGACTGTTCGTGACCTTATCGTCCTGGTTGTTATTGCCCTTATGGCAATTGTTCTGTCGGAAAAGAAGTTAACACTCGACGTCCTTGCGTTAGCATTCCGTGATCGCCCGGATTTCCGCCTGCAGGACCGTATTATGGTCTCAGTCCCTGGGTTCTCAATGTAAACCTCCTCTTGATCCATTCGTGTAACAAGATCTTCCAGATGACAATACAAGGGTTCCGCCAATCCAAGACTGTGTCGATGGCAGCAATGCTTCGCACTCGACCTCAAGGTTCATCTCAATTATCCGATCGGAAACCTCTTCCCTTACTTCCAGGTTTCCTATCGCCGTTTCGATTATACCAACATGTTCTCTGAACCTGTTGTATGCTCCTTATGTTGCACTTTTTCTCCATAGCAGTCCACCAAACTACTGAGGCGTATGTAAGTATTGGTCCCATCACGCACCTGTAGAGCCAGTGGACTATCCTTGGATTCAGACCCCATTTCGGCCTACGGTCCGTCTACATAGTGCCCAACATCTGTGAACCTGATATAACTCCCATACAATAAGTAGACTTGCCAATTTAATTTCTTGAGCCACTATAGGGCGCAATTCTTATCCGATTTGGCTGAAATTTTGCACAAGAATTTCACTTTGGGCTATAAAGAGATATTGGCCAGAGAACTTGACAAATGCGATCCATGGTGAAGGGTATAAAAGATTCGGACCGGTCGAACTTAGCACGCTTGTTCATTTATATGAACATATTTCCAGTGCGCCTGGAAATTAAGCGCCTCGTTTAATTAACTTTCATTAAGCTATTATAAGCGGCAAAGCAACCGCGGCTTGGATCTATTAAAAGCTAGAAGCGAGCTAAGACGAGCGAACAAGATGCTGCTGTTAGTTATTACAGCGTTTTACATTTAATAGAAAGCTATAAATTTAATTATAAATGATCCAATTAAAGTCTGATGCCGCAAATGAACTTCAATGAAATATTTATTGTTTGTTGCACACTCAAACCCTCACAAAAACATGCACAGACACACACACACACACATTGGACTAGACATGCACTTTAACAATAATTACAAAATGTTACCCTCTTGATTGACATTTCGAGATGAATGAATGGGAAATGAGTTTCCCAGCAGCGAAATATGGTCATATCGCCCAAATTATTTCAACAATTAAAATTTTTGAATTTTTGAAATGCTCCATCTTTCCATCTACAAGAGTGAGGGTGTGCAATGTCAGACCACATCAAACGATGCCTGCCATCAAGTCTCAGACATGTCTGCTGGAGTTGTGTGACACAAATTGGGGGTGACTTTTACACATTTATTACCCATCCATTACTGTTTTAATTCTTCTCCTTAATAAAATTTCAATTTAGGTCCTGAATAATTTGTTTAACGGATTTTTGTTAAGACATTGGCTTGGCAAACAGGTTTCCTATTTAGAAAATAGCTCTGTTCGCGTATCCTTCCAGTAAACATTTGAAGGAGATAAGGAACAGCCTTTACTCGCTTTTGCTACTTATTTGAATCTAACAGCTGGTTTCCAGCTGTTTAATGCTGCAAATTTCTTCTAAAAAAAACCTCCAATAGGAATTTGCAAGCACTAAATTACCAAACTCTCAGAATGTTGCTCGCTCTCCCGCACTCTCCCACTCTCTTCTGCTGCCAGATAAAGTACCCGAACGAATTTCAGTAACAATTTGTGCAAATTTTAAGAAATTTTGGAGTACACGAACACACTCAATGCCACCATAGTAAAACTAATTGCTATCAAGATTTGTTGAGCGATAACACACAGGGTTAATGTACATGCATATATCGTATGCACTGCACACACACACACACACACATTCAACATAATAGGGAATGCGAGTGTTTGTGAAAAGCTAAGGAAATTGTCTCTCTTTAAGTTGAGTAGAGCATTTTCTTCATACATGACTGGCCAATTCACTTGTCTGGTGCTGGCATATGGGAGATAAGGTGATAGTGTGGGTCCCCAAACATATTCAAATGCCAATTTATTCCAAGAAAAATACGGGTTGTCGCGCTTCGCTGCCTCTAGGAATAGTTGGTATCATTATAATGATACCAACTTGAGTATGCTTACTCAATCTGATTAGCTGCTGCTACAGCCACCACATATGCATTAGCTTGAAATTTTGGTTTTTGCTGCCGATTTGTGGTTGAAGTATTCTCATACTCAAAGGGTGTTACGCACTGGCATGTGATGAAAAGGTTCAAGCAAATTTAGTTTAAACAACTTAGGCCGCGTTAAGTTCGGCCGGGCTGAATCTTCACATATCCTCTACAAATGATCGCAGTTCTTTGAATGGCTTTTTCAAATCGATTTTAACTATACTTGGCACAGTTGTTCGAAGTTATAACAAAACGCCATGTGCGAAATTTCAGCCAAATCGTAGTAGAAATGCGCCCTCTACAAGCTCAAGAAACATATCGGGAGATAGATTTATGTGGGAGCTACAAAGGTTTTAGTCCAAATTGGACCGTACCTGGCAAAATTGTTGGATGCATAAGAAAACATCACGTGCAAAATGTCAGTTAAGTCGAATAAGAATTGCGCTCTCTAGAGGCTCAAGAAGTATAATCGTGAGATCGGAACTATATCAAAACATGGACCGATATAAATATACTATATTTCGGCGAGTTACAAACGAATGACGAAACTATTATATCCCCATCCTATGGTGGAGAGCATAAAAAAGTAAAAACATGTTAAGTTCGGCTGAGCCGAATCTTATACACCCTCCCCCATTAATTGTACTTGTTAAGTTCTTTACATAGTTCCTCTTTACCAAAAGGCTATGGGAGGTTAAACAAGGAATCTTATTTGTTTTTATACTCGCCATCAAAGGATGGGAGTATATTAATTTTCCAGTCCACATCCTTCTTCAATTTGGTCCAGATCGGTTCAGATTTGGATATAGCTGCCATATAGACCGATCTCTCGATTTTGAAGGTTTTGGGCCCATAAAAGGCGCAATTATTGCCAGACTTTGCCAAAATTTGTGACAGTGAGTTGTGTTATTCCCCTCGACATCCTTCTGCAATATGGCACAGATCGGTCCAGATCTGGATATATCTGTCATATAGACCGATCTCTCGATTTAAGGCCTTGGGCCCATAAAAGGCGCACCTATTGTCCGATGTCGCCGAAACTTGGGACAGTGAGTTGTGTTAGTCTCCAGATTTGGATTCTAATGATGTCAGAAATAAGAAATCTCAGTTTTTTTTTCATTTTAGGAAAGGAATCCCCCAGTAGGACTTAAGAAGTCAAATCAGATCAAGATCACGGACACTGTTAATTGTTCAGATTCGGGTTATACTTGGTGTAAATGTTTGTTATTGCAGAAATCATTGTGCAAAATGAGTGCCAAGTTATGCAAAGATTTGAACCATTGTTGGTAGAGATGTTGAAGGTCACAATAGAAGTCCTCGTTTAAGGCAAATCAGATAAGAATTGCGCTTTCTAAAGTCTCAAAGAGTAAAATTAAATGAGGCGAAAAACCATGTTGGTTTTAAAACCGCAAAGTTTTTAACACATTTTAATTTTACCCCAGAGGATAGCCAAATTTTTGCACCCTCTGAGGCTGAATGCCAATTTAGATTTTGACTTATATACTCTGAAGTCAGCATTAGATGTGAATACATATATTTTTTTTTAAATACTAACTTCTCGTGCTAAGTCAGAAGGAGTTCCCTCAAACCCGGATGTGTTTAGTACATAAACGTTGCTGACAATCTATGGTGTCACCATTCTGCCCTTCATATTTCAAAGTTTTTTCTTGTCTATGACGATTGCTTATTATTGTATGCAAATTTTATGGGTCATGTTCGATTGATTTGTGCATCGTTTTTATGATTTGATAATACGACCAACATATCCGGAACGCATTTGCGTAAGTTAAGCAAAGTATCCTTAAAGGGACAATCCTTATTTTTTGCCATCCACAAACTTTGACTTGTCAAGTGTATATTCATGTAGTTAGGCTAGCTTTACACGAGCGAATGTGTGCGTGTGTTCATAAATTATGATGTAATTCAGTTCAACCAACTTGTGTGTGTGTGTGGCTTTATGTGGGCCTCTCATCACACCCACACACCCACGCACGTGCTCCAACATGTGAAACTTTTCAAGCTGGAAAAATAAAAAGAATTTGCCTTTGTTAAGGGCGTCATACTTAGTTCATTTTGATTTGATTTCCATGGTAATGTCATTCGTTGTGCTTCTAGTGGGGGAGGGAGGGAGGTAAAATGATGGGCTATAACAAATGTGTGATTGAGAAGCGAGTACTCACTTACTCTCTCTCTCTCTCTCTCTCTCTCTCTCTCTATCGCTCGGCTGGTGTGTGTGTGCTATTTTGTATTTTACCGCTGCCGCTGCCACCGTCACTTACGTTTATGTTTATGTTGTCAATGACGATGACAATGACGTCTAGGGGGTAGTTGTTGTTGCTGCCGCTGCTTTTACTGCATTTGAGAACGGTGCAGCGTCTGTGTTTTGATCGTTACACCATCAATTTGCTACAACTTCAGCTGAAACACTGCAAAAAATCCCCTTTTATTGCCTTCTCATGTCATCTTCGCTGTTACTGGCTGTTGTTGTTGTTGTTTTTTTGTGTTAGTGTGCGTGGTTAATAACATTCATTGGGGAGGGAAAGAACACAGAGAAGAACAACGATTTCCATAGAAAATGACACAAAATTTATGGAGTTTCGTCTGAACGATGCGTTGTCCTTTAATGCGCCTGTTTACGGGCGATAAAGGAACACCAAAACTGAACGCTCCAATGATTTTGAAAAGAGACAAACACAAATCAATGGAAATCGTTGATAATCGGATTTGATAAAATTGAATTGACTTACAAATGTTTAATTAAAAGATTCACACATACATAAACACGCTTTGCACGTTGTACAGTCCCTGTGCCTGGGTTGCTACATGTGTCCGGGACCAGGGTGCTATCTAACCGCCACAACCACCACCTCCCATCCTTCCTATTAATACAATATGTGCGAATTTTTACTCATTGTACATTCATTCAATATCTCTGCGGGGGTTTGAGGTTTCGGTTTGAGCTCATTAAATAAACTGGCCTTTGCTAAAAGTCCAGTGATGTCCTGTGCTGACTGCCATTTAACACATTTGCAATGTTGCTAATTTGCACACTAATTTTCGATGTTTAGGACACTGCAGCGAGACACTTAGACGCACACAGCTGCAAGAGTTTGTTCAGCATTGTTTATTATTACATTAAAAGTTGTCTAGAATGTAAACGATAAAGAGGACATCTTACACTTGCCGTCATTTGTTGCAACGAGTACAAGTGCTATGGTGTTATTAAGTTATTACAACTGAAAAAATACTAAAAACTTTCTAAAAGATAGACTTTTTGGGACTCCATGCCAAGATATTTGTCCAGCTTTAGACAATTGTGATGAACGCTTCTGTTTAAATAATAGAATTGCAAAAAAAACTTTCATAAGTTTAGGCGTATGTGCGATTCCTAGTCCGCCAAGACCTTCATCAATGAGATGTGTGAAATGGATTATGGCGCTTTACATATCGATAACTATTGAGCGGTCTAGAACACACATCTGAGTTAAAAACAGGGCTCTGTAAATTAACCTGCCTCAAGCTCAGGTTAAGGCTTTATTTTCTTCGTTCTGATCAGCGTTGCCGATTTGGGCCTTTTCTACCAAATTTGGTAGAATTTACTTTCAATTTTAAGAATTTGGACGGATGGACGGCCCATTTCGGTTATGGTAGATTTTTATCGAAATTATCATTCTATGTAGTCATTCTGTTTGCAACACATGGAAATATCCATTTACGGCCCTACAAAATACAATATATGCCTATATTCTTGATCGTCGTAAAATTCTTAGACCATTTAACGATGACGGCAAAATTTGAGATAGCACGATATTTTTCCATACGCGGGTTAAGTTCGAGATTCGGCCTAATCGAAGTATATTTGAATACCAAATATATCGCTTTTGGCGATATTTTTCGCCTATTACTTTTTAAGATATTGTAACATATTTTTTGTTTCTTTGGTTCGACCTATGCAGAAGAATAAATTCTTATGCGGGCATAGGTATTATATTACAGTTTATAAACATCATAAGAAAAAAAATTTTTTAATCAAAAATAATTAAACAAATAAATAATTTTTATTTTTTTCAATACCAAAAGGAAATACATAATTACAATAATTTGTTTTAAAATATTTTATGCACCATTTGGATAATTAACATAACATAATAAATTAAATTTTGGAAAAAGATATTCAAGATACTTATAAATCTTAGATCTGAATTGACTGTCGTTAGAAGTTAGTTGAATGTTTGTAGGTAGAGTGTTCCAAAAACGAATTGAATATAAAAAGAAAATATCTAGCCCAGATAGGGGGATTTCTTGAATAAATTATTCTATGTGGGCTTACAGTCGTACGCATTTTTAAAAGATTTTCAAAGATTATTCCATAGATAGATTTAGCATGATCGGAGATGTGTGCACGTTTCGAGAGGCCATAAATGTATCTTGTAATATTATTGAAGCAATCCTCAATTTTACTTCCTTTCCACCGCAGCTTGAAAAAAATTCGCACGCATATAAGAGCCTAGGTACTAGATGAGTTTTAGCAAGTCATAGTCTGATGCGTACTGGAGTATAAATCTGGTTTACGTATAGACCACGCAGCAAGGATTAGGTCCTACCAAAGGTGGAAGCAATGTGATCCTTCCAAGTGAACTTATTGTTGAAAATTACAACTACAATAACTTACGCACATTTGCAACGACGTCAATACGAGACCCTGCAATACAAATATCCCAGTCGACAACTGCTACATTTTTGCCAATTACAAGACCCTTAGACTTCCTAGAATTAATACGCAAACTATTTGCCTTCGCCCACTGCTCAATAGCCAATAAGTAACTGTTCATGTTGGCTTTGCCAGTTTAAAACATTATGTGTCTGTATGTACACTGTCAAAGGCTTTTGAATGATCCAGTAACACCAAGATTGAAACGCGATTATCGTCCATATTTTGTCGTAAGGCCGTTACAGCAGGTTGATTTCCTCTCATTTCTCCAAAAATATTTGGTAGTAAGAATTGACATTCGGAATCGAAGCCGATGTGACACAACTTTAACAGACCTCCAGACACCTTTTTAAAAATTTTAATGTAGCGCAAAAAATAATGTTTTGCCTAGGAAGAATCAAGTTCGATAAATAGAGATTATTCTAGGCGGTTGCAGTTAAAGGAAATCGCAAATATTTAAAAAAAGTTGGCAAAGATTTCGATTTTGAAAGTAAGGAATTCAAGTAACGCGCAAATCACAAGTAACAAGTGCTTTATATTGCTTTGCCAGTTTATTCTCGATATTTGCAGTATTTGATTCCAAAGATTTTACTTTTGTTATTAACACGTCAATTTCTGAATACCGTGATTCCACGACTGCCACACTCTCACTGATTTTACACAGTTGAGTTTTAAGAGAATCAATTTTTATGTTCAGCTCTTTTATAAACGTATCTTCCAACGAGTCTAAGTTATTGTTTACTTCTTCTATTATTCTCTGCTCACAGTTCTTTATTTCTTGGCTTAGCACATCTTTCATTGTTTTAATGAGCGACTCTGTGAGTTGTTCAAACTGTTTGTAAATAATTTGGGTAAAACGAAACGGCGACTCACTTATTGTTAATCGTGGAGTGTTTTGGCAGTTGTCGAATAGAGAGCGTTGGAAAAAGACATTTGAGTATTTGGTAGACGGAGTGTTGAAACTGGTTTTCCTTTTAGAAGCGTTCGACTCTGAGAAAACATGGGACATATCTCGGTGTTGTTTTATCATTGATATTTGTGTAGCATTTGAAAAAGTAATCGCAAAAAATATGGGGTTTCAACGAAAAACAAAAATAGTACCAGCTTTAATTTGGATCAATGAGTTGCTGAGTTATTTAAGATTTTGAGTCCATAGAAGTCCAAGTCTTATCCCCTATTGAGAACATTACCACCAGGAACCGAGAAGGGGCAAATTCTCACACATCAATGAGTGCTTTCCGATTCAAGTTTAAACTTACTAATAAGGGACTTTTTTTTAGCCGATTCCGAACGGCGTCCCGCAGTGCGACACCTCTTTGGGGAAAATATTTTAGAATGACCATGCATGGCATTGTACCTCGCAAATTTAGAGGGGACAAAGACCGCTTTGTCTAATTTTCTCGCCAGGATTGGAACACTTCAACATATCAAACTTTAGCCATTAACGCAGGATTATTGAACGTAACTAACTTTGTTTATTGCAAACCCTTTAGCAGCTTCGCTACGGTAAAAGGATCTTTCGTTTGTTTTAATACCAAAAACTCTTTAATTGTTGTAACCACATTTTCTTGTGGAGGTGACGATCCTCGTCAAGCTCCTGTAGGTAAGCAAGATCGTTTCGGCCCAAAGGACCGATCGCAGCGGAAACAGGGTGGCAATGGTTATTTAAAGGCGCCAATAACTCGCCTTGTCATATTGAGCATCGTAGGCACTCAGTATTTGTGCAAGAGCCGCTGTCCGCTTGATACCGCTGATTGTTCGCGACTGCAATTACAGCTACTCCGGATGGAGCATTCCACTATCCGCACCCTGTGGACGCGTCTATCCTACTAGAGAGAAAGGATGAGAGTATTTGAGCGTATACTCACACTATTGCACATTATTGTATACGTTCACAGGAAAATAATCCCAAGCAGGCCCATGGGCTTTCAAATAATTATATATAGACACATTCTGACGACAACATTTTTCCAATCTTGTTTTGGCAAATAGCTGTCAGTGTATTGAGCGGCTTGATTAATTCGGAAAGTGAACATTTTTAAAGTTTCGCCTAAGATACATCAAGTAAGAACGTGCGAAGTTAGGCCGGGTCGTATTTTATATATCCTTCACCATGGATCGCATTTGTCGAGTTCTTTGTGCGGTATAATATAATAATTGTTATACTATTGGAGATATATCAAGTTATATATAATCCGGTTCGGACCATAAGTAAATTGAATGTTGAAGGCCATAGTAGAAGTCATTGGGTAATACTTCAGTTCATTCGCTCAAGAAGCATATTCGAAAGATAGGTCTATAGATCGATATTGGACACGTATATTGAAGACCGTTGTACAAAATTTCAGCCAAATCGGATAATTTTGCGCTCTAGAGGCTTTAGAAGTCAAAATCCCAGATCGGTTTACTTGACAGCTAAATTAGGTTATGTAACGATTTGAACCATATTTATCGCAGTTGTTGGAAGTCATAACAAAATACTTCATGCTAAGTTTCAGCCAAATCGGATAAGATTTGCGTCCTCTAGTGATTCAAGAAGTCAAGACCCAAGATCGATTTATCAGGCTGTAGATTTATCGATTTAAACCATATTTGGCACAGTTGTTGGAAGTCATAACAAACAAACGGTTTATTTGCCAGCTATATCAAAACATGGACCGATATGGCCCATTTACCATCCCAACCGACCTACACTTATAAAAAGTATTTGTGCAAAATTTGAAGCGGTTAGCTTTACTCCTTCGAAAGTTAGCGTGCTTTCGACAGACGGACGGACGGACAGACATGGCTAGATCAACTTAAAATGTCATGACTATCAAGAATATATATACTTTATGGGGTCGTAGATGCATATTTCGAAGAGTTACAAACCGAATGACGAAATTAGTAGGGGGGTATACTAATTTCGTCATTCGGTTTGTAACTCTTCGAATCCTATGGTGGAGGGTATAGAAAAGGCACCTTTACTTGCGGGTATTATATTATCAAACGGTTAAAATTTTTGAGTCATTCATATCTTCCAGTATACTTTTGATAAATTCAAATTTATACCGTATGGCGGCAACCAGAGCACATTTAGTTTGAAATTTTCTTTCGGTTTTCCTACCATCCTAGGGTCTAAACAGAACGAGAGCGTTAAGGCTTAACGCTTAAACAATAATTGACTTTGACAACTAAAACACTACTTGTGGCATCCGTGTTGCTTTTGTGGGATTATTGTTCAGAGTTGCATTTTTGCAATGTGACGCTCAAAAACAAAGCTCATTCTATTGCAGCCTTAAGTGTCTTTTCTATATATAAAAATAAAAAAATTCCAACAGCTATGTCATAAGAATAAGAATGGCCACTTTTGGGGCTCAACACACCAAAACGGTTTTTTCCTCGAAAAAAAAAATGTATATCTACGAGTTCTAGGAATAAATCTGGATATAATGTCTTTTTATACCCTCCACCACCTCGAAAAAGCGTCTAAGACCCCATAAGGTATATATTGTATATTCTTGATCGGCGCGACATTTTTAGTCGAACTAGCCGTGTCCGTCCATCTGTCTGTCGAATGCACGCTAACTTTTGAAGGAGTAAAGCTAGCCGCTTGAAATTTTGCACATATACATACTTCTTATTAGTGTAGATCGGATGGGCAAAATCGGTCCATGTTTTGATATTGCTGCCATATAAACCGATCTTGGGTCTTGACTTCTTGAGCCTCTAGAGGGCGCAATTCTCATCCGTTTGAAATTTTGCATGTGGTGTTTTGATATCACTTCCAACAACTGTGCTAAGTATGGTCCAAATCGGTTCATAACCTAGTATAGGTGCCATATAAACCGATCTCCCGATTTTGCTTCTTAATCCCTGAATCGGACTATAACTTGATATAGCTCCTCCTCCTCCGTCCTTATTCATTATTCTTTGTTTGCCTAAAAAGAGATACTGCGCAAAGAACTCGACAGATGCGAACCTTGGTGGAGGGAGTTCGGAACGGTCGAACTAAACACTCTCTTACTTGTTTCTGTTATCGCTTTTGCGAGCACTTTTGTAAGCATTTCCCCTAAGAATCTGCAACCGCCTCAGTGTCTGTGGTGTTTATTTGCATAAATAAAGCAGGCATAAAGCATACATTTATTCTTAATCAGACACTCTGTGGATTACAGATTATAACAGAAAATTTTCAACTGTTGATAGTTCCACTCTATATAAGGGGCTCAGACTGGATACGAGAGTTTGCCCTAGCAAAATTGTTCATGGAAGAAATGAAATGCGAAAACCTTATAGTGCTAGGTGATATAAACGTTAGAATAGGCGAATCACAACAAGGCATTGTTGATCTATATAGAGATTCGTTCCACGCATGTACTGGGCCGAGAAAGTCTAAAGATAAAGAATTAAATACGAATGGACGAAGGTATATCGACTACTGCAATGAACATAACCTGGTAATTCTAAATGGCCAAACATTAGGAGATGAGGACGGTAATTTTACATATTTGAGCAACACCGGAACCTCAGTAAATGATATATGCTCAGTATCCATAAACATGCTTCAATATGTGGAAAGCTTCAAGGTGGTAGACAAAATCTGGTCAGATCATTTGCCAATAACTCTTAACCTAAAGCTAAACAACACAGTAGTCCCACAAAATAGGCTCAATTTACTACCGAAGCTGCATTGGAAAGATAGTCATAAATTGCAATACCAGGAAAACCTCACCGCTAATCTGAGCTTACAATTAATGTCCAACAATATAACATGTCTCAAGCACATGACAAATACAATTGTTGCATCGGCAGTTCAGCAAAACAAAGCGCAGCAGTACGTACCACAGAAAAAGTGGTTTAATGATAGATGCTACTGGGCAAGAAGGAAAACATTTGAAATCTTATCGAAATTTCGGAAATCATCGTCGGAAACAGATAGACAGGCATATTTGAGCGCAAAAAAAAGATATAAGGACATTTGCGAAGTATCTAAAAGAATGTACTACGCCAATATCTCTGAGAAACTAAATAATACATCGAATGCAAAAGAATGGTGGAGTTTAGTAAGAGAGTTAAATGGCCAGGACTTTCGTATCAGTCATACTTTATCCGCAGAGATACTTAGAACCCATTTTATGGAACTGCTCAGGCAGGAACAATCGTCCTTGAGAGTTCATTACGCACCTGCACTGATCGTAAACGACATTCTAGATAAAGACATAACATTAGAGGAAATTAAGTATACCCTTGCCAAAACAAAACCGAACAAGGCGCCAGGTGAAGACCGAATTCCCTATGAATTCTATTCAAATGCTACTGATGAATTCCTGACCCAGCTTGCAGCAATTTTCAACAAGATCTACACCGAGGGCAAAATTGAGGAAGAATTTCAGAAAACAGTTATATTCCCTATTCATAAAAAAGGCAGACTCGATGATGCATCGAATTATAGAGGTATATCCTTTATGAATTCCGTGGCTAAAATATTCATGGGTGTACTAAATGATAGACTGGGACAATGGGTTGAAGAAAACAATATATTGGTTGAATTCCAGGCAGGTTTTCGAAAAAACTATTCTACGGTGGACAATATATATAATTTAGCTTCGATGGTCAATATCAAGCTGGCGGAAAAGAAGAAGGTTTACGCGTTTTTTGTAGATTTTCGAGCGGCATTTGACAAAATTTCACGAAACTTACTTTTCTACAAATTAAATCAGATTGGCATCTCTTTCAAATTTATAAAGATGATAGAAGCTGTCTATCAAAACACTCAGTCAGCAGTGTGGACTGGAGAAGAGCTGTCTGGTTATTTTGATACAGAATCTGGTGTAAAACAAGGGTGCTTACTATCGCCATTATTATTTTCTCTTTATATAAACGACTTAAGCGATGCACTGGAAGGAGGTGTAGATATAGAAGGCATAAACATAAAAACCCTGCTGTATGCTGACGACATAGTAATTTTAGCGGAGGATTCAACTACCCTGCAACAAATGATAGCAAACTTGGAAGAATTTTGTAAAAAATGGAGCTTAATAGTCAACACTGAGAAGTCTAAAATCATGGTATTCCGAAACGGGGGAAGACTATCACAGCAGGATAAATGGTTCTTCCATGCAGAACCATTAGAAGTGGTATCAGAATATAAGTACTTAGGGGTGGTACTAACGCCCAAAATGAAGTTCTTGAAGCATATTCAGTCCCGGACAACACAAGCTAAAAGTGCTATAAAAGCAACATGGAAAAACTTCTTAAAGAAAGACGAAATATCCCTGCAAGATAAATGGAACTTGTACATGGCGGTTTGCAGATCGGTACAGTCGTATGCAGCGCAGGTCTGGGGCTATGAATATTTTGAAGAAGTTGACCAATTGCAGCGTTTTTTCTTAAAAACTGTTCTTAATTTGCCAGACTCTACACCAAATTATGCTCTCTATATGGAAACAGACTTACAAGAAAGTCATTTATACACACTGGGACTGCATTTGAAGTATATATCTAGTACGTTGTACAGATATAAAAGGGATAGACTGCCGCATAAACTTACACTTATAATGGTCCAGAAACAAATATTTTGGGTGAAAGCTTTAAACGACATTCTAAATGAGCTGGATATGCAACCATTGGTTGGAAATATAACGCAAGGTGAATGGAACAGTATGACTAATTCCATCATAGATTCACTATCGCAAGCTAACAAGCAAAGATTGCTGCAGAAAGCTTTACAAAGCAGGTCACGGTTTTATAAAAACCTGGATTTCACAAGAGGGTGTTTGTACCTAAATGGCGAATATAAAGTTAAGGACATTACGTGGATATTTAAAGCACGGGTCGATTTGATATACCTCAATGCTAATCAAAGAGGCTTAAATTTGGTTGACAACGATTTGTGCACGCTATGCAATTTGAGGGAGAGAGAGACAATATACCATTTTCTTGCCGTATGTCCCATACTAAGAAGCCAACGCATGCTTTTCTTTCACAGGCCGACGCTGACAGAACCTGAATTAATTAGCATCTTAGATGGAAGAGAGGTAGCAGACTGGGATAATCTTATAAAATATACCAAAAATGCCTTACAATACCGAAAGCTAATATTAACCGAGTACGCCTAATACTATTAAGCATAGACTAAAATGTCCCTTAAACACAGCTTTGAAAATGTTTCTTTAAATCCGGCTGACGACTTGAAGTCATAGCCGTAAATCTTTATTTTGATGGATTAACTCTGAAATACGCTAATATATTGCTTTTATTTTATTTTAAGTTTATTTAGACATTATTGTATTGAAAAAGAAAATAATGAAAATAAAGATTACTACTACTACTACTACTACTTATTTGCAGCTAATTAAATTCAAATGCGACTTAAATACCAAACCACAGGCACTGCTTCCAAGTAGTCTTAACAATTACCCCTTAAATATTTGTGCCTGTATGCATGTGGTTGCTGCCAGAAAACCGTAGTTAAGCGATAAATGTTTAGCTAACAGATATAATCGGATTTGCCACAAAAATCAAATTGAATTACAAATGTTTAATTGGGAATTGTTTCTGTTTCCGAAAACAGAAAACAGAGAAAACACAAAAGCCCAACAAGAGGGGTGAGTTTTTTACGGCACAGCTCAATTAAGGCAACATGTTGTATTTTTGTATTGTATCTTTTTTTGTGCAAAACCTGCATTTATTGGTTAAATTGACATGTTTAAGGGGCTAATGAGGTAGATTTTGGCAAAGCGATAAGTCAATCAAATTTTTGGTCAAGGGAACTTAAAGGCTCGTAAATTTAACAGCGAAAGAAAACGGTAGGTTTGAATTAAATGTATTGCATTTTGTACAGTAATCGGGACCGTACTTATTTTTTGTTTTTTTTTTTAAACGTGTATGACATTTTTTCCTTTTTGTGTTTTTGGCTGGCGCTATTAAATTCAATCGCTTGCGCTTATATTCTAATAAATTATTATTAACCAATGACATGTACTATATTCAATGCATTGTCATACATGAGTGAGGGAGGGTTTGTTTCTCAAGCCCATTACGACAATATGGCAAAATTTCGCATACATCTCAAGTTGGCGGCGATTTTGGAATTTTATTTACCATCAACAACAACAAGCCTTTTATGAATTTTTTGCCTTGGCTATTGGAAATTAAAATGCATATCATTTTGTGGATTCGCCATCCGAAATTCTATTCTGCTTCAAAAAATTCTAAACTTATAGACATAACTTGAAATTTAAAGGCTATGACATGAAACATCATCTGCTGAATGTTTTGATAATTCATTTCAAAATTCCACATAATAAAGGGTGATTTTTTTGAGGTTAGGATTTTCATGCATTAGTATTTGACAGATCACGTGGGATTTCAGACATGGTGTCAAAGAGAAAGATGCTCAGTATGCTTTGACATTTCATCATGAATAGACTTACTAACGAGCAACGCTTGCAAATCATTGAATTTTATTACCAAAATCAGTGTTCGGTTCGAAATGTGTTCAAATTTTGACAAATTTTGTTCAGCGATGAGGCTCATTTCTGGTTGAATGGCTACGTAAATAAGCAAAATTGCCGCATTTGGAGTGAAGAGCAACCAGAAGCCGTTCAAGAACTGCCCATGCATCCCGAAAAATGCACTGTTTGGTGTGGTTTGTACGCTGGTGGAATTATTGGACCGTATTTCTTCAAAGATGCTGTTGGACGCAACGTTACGGTGAATGAACACATTTCGAACCGAACACTGATTTTGGTAATAAAATTCAATGATTTGCAAGCGTTGCTCGTTAGTAAGTCTATTCATGATGAAATGTCAAAGCATACTGAGCATCTTTCTCTTTGACACCATGTCTGAAATCCCACGTGATCTGTCAAATACTAATGCATGAAAATCCTAACCTCAAAAAAATCACCCTTTATATACTCCAGGCAAAGGACGTAGCCAGGGTGGGGGTCCCCCAAAATGATTTTGTCTGAAGAGAAAATTTAAATTTAATTTATTCTAAACAAAAGTTTCATAAACATTTCTATAATAAAACAAGTAAAAAGGCGTTAAGTTCGGCCGGGCCGAACTTTGGATAACCACCACCTTTCGTCAAAATCCGATGCAAAATTCATACCTTATGCCCCATAGCAGCTAAATCAATACATGTTCCGATTCGGTCCAAATACTGATAAGTAAAAGTCATTGTTCAATTGTATATAACAAAATATTGGTCATTTTTGTAGCTATATCTAAAAATAAACCGATCTGAACTATATACGATACAGATATCGAAAAGCATAACATAAGTCAGTGTGTCAAATTTCAGTGAAATCGAATTATAAATGCGCCTTTTACGGGGCCAAGACTTTAAATCGAGAGATCAGTCTATATGGCAGATATATGCAAATCTTGATCGATCTAGACAAAATTGCAGAAATATGTGGAGGGGCTTAACTTAACTCTCTGTCCCAAATTTCGGCATAATCGGACAATAAATGCGCCTTTTATGGGTCCAAAACATTAAATCGAGAGATCGGTCAATATGACAGCTATATCCAAATCTGGACCGATCTGAGTGAATTTAAAGAAGGATGTCGAAGGGCCTAACACAACTCACTGTCCCATATTGCGGCGACATCGGACAATAAATGCGCTTTTTATGGCACCAAAACCTAAAACCGAGAGATCGGTCTATATGGCAGCTATATCCAAATCTGGACTGATCTGAACCAAATTGACGAAGGAAATCGAAGGGCCTAACACAACTCACTGTTCCAAATTTCAACAAAATCGGATAATAAATATGGCTTCTATGGGCCTTAGACCCTAAATCGGCAGATCGGTCTAATGGCAGCTATATCTAAATCTTGATCGATCTAGGCAAAATTGATGAAGTATGTCGAAGGGCCTAACACAACTCACTGTCCCAAATTTCAGCAAAATCGGATAATACATGTGGCTTTTATGGGCCTAAGACCCTGAATCGACGGATCGGTCTATATGGGGGCTATATCAAGATATAGTCCGATTTAGCCCATCTTCGAACTTAACCTGCTTATGGACAAAAAAAAAAGAATCTTTGCAAAGTTTCAACTCAAAAAAAAAAAAAATTTAAAAAATTTGTAACATAGGCCACCGTAGCGCAGAGGTTAGCATGACTGCCTATGACGCTAAATGTCTGGGTTCGAATGCTGGCGAGACCATCAGAAAAAAATTTCAGCGGTTGTATTTCCCCTCCTAATGTTGGCAACCTTTGTGACACAACTCACTGTAAAATTTCTCTCCAAAGAGGTGTCGCACTGTGGCACGCCGTTCGGACTCGGCTATAAAAAGGAGGCCCCTTATCATTTATTGGAAGTCATAACAAAGACGTCATGCAAAATTTCAGCCAAATCGGATGAGAGTTGCGCGCTCTATTGGCTCAAAAAGTCAAGATCCAAGATCGGTTTATATGACAGCTTTAACATATTATGAACCGACTTGAATCATACTTAACACATTTGTTGGAAGTGATTCCAAAACACCACGTGCAAAATTACAGTCAAATCGGACGAGAATTGCGCCCTCTAAAGGCTCAAGAAGTCAAGACCCAAGATCGGTTCATATGGCAGCTATATGAAAACATGGACCGATTTGAACCAAACTTAGCGCAGTTCGCCATGTTATCCAGGCATCCACAAGGCTGTCCAAGAAAAAAAAAAACTATTCGGCTGAAAGATTAGTTGGTAGGCACGGAGAAGAAACTGCTCGAGAGCAGAATCGCAGAAGGACTCCAGAATGTGTTAGATGATTTCTTCTTTGGGCATGATTTGAAGAGCAATTATGACCAATTGAAAGCTGCCTTCAGCAATGGTAAAACTGAGATCATGGAAAAGGGGGCTGGAGAGATGACATGAAGTTTCTCTTCCACCTCACTCGTGTCTTCCGTCGCATCACTGATGGGAGAAAGATCCCTTTTGTAAAGTTTAAGCAGATCCCATATATCTGCAATACACGCCGGAACCCTCATACTCTTGCTGTGTTTAATCTGATGCCTAAAACCCGGAACAGGTTGCGTTAAGTCTGTTCATTCATTTCTCACTCAGGGGCTTAATCAATTGTTCCGCACCATGGATGTTGAAGAACTATCTGTAGCACTAATTAACTTGCCAAAAGCTCTCAATGAAAAAAATTAATCTCGTGAGCGGGCGTTCAAAGTTAAGCAATACTTATACAACTTCTGCAGCAACAAGGACAACCTCCCACTTAGATTCATTTATAAGGTGGACGCATCGGCGAATTGCTACAACAAAGCATGATTTTTGGGAACTCGATATGTCAAAATTTGTAAGCAAGGGGTGAATAAAATTCGATTTGCCCTGACATTTCAAATTTTAGGCAAGGCGTATTTAATAAGGTGGCCGCATCGGTGAATTGCTCCAACAAAGCATCGGCGAATTGCTACAACAAATATATGTCAAAATTTGTAAACAGGGCGAAAAAAATTCAATTCGCCCTGACATTTAATATTTTCGGCAAATTTGTTTCGACCAATCAGAGCAAGAAGAAAGATGTTTATTAATTTTTGAGTGTCAAGTAAACTCTTATTTAAAAACGTTAAAAATTCTAATTGGCTCCAGAGGCTTTACCCACAAAACTGGCTGGAACATTGAGGTCCGATCTGTGTGGTGTTCATTGCTGTCGCGAGAAGCGTCCACTGATTGCGGATAACGGAATGCTCCATACAGAGTAGCAGTCGCGGACAATCAGCGGTATCGAACGGAGAGTCTCAGTGAAAGGCCGGGTGGCACCGACTCTTGCATAAATACTGAGTGCCTATGATGCCCGATATGACAAGGCAGGTTATTGGTGCCTTTAAATAACCAAAGGCCAACCTGTTCCCGCGGCGATCGGTCCTTTGGACCGGAACAAGCTTGCACAACTACAGTAGCCTGACAAGGATCGCCACCTCCACATGAAAATGTGGCTACAACAACCCACAAAACCACCAAAATGCCAGGTTTAAATAATTTTCGTTGGGTTATTGTAGCCGACCAAATAGGAAGATTGTAATTAGAGCTCAATCGTCACAAGGAGGGGTTGTGTACCCCTTTTTGGCTTTTGGATATCTCTTGGATTTTCAGATCATTTGAAAAGGACAGTTAAAGTTTGTTGGCTACGAGGATGTCGTTGTCATCATTGTGTGTGGCCGGTCAGAGTGCATATAGTATGCTGCCAAAACACTAGGTACCTCTGCTAGTTGTGATGGAACTTTGACCTTGCGCTGGTCACATGGCAGACTTAAGCTCGATTTGTGAGCACCTATTGTGAGACTGCCCTGAAAATGCGAGAGTAGGTGCAGGATTATGGCTACACAAAATCTATTCTCCTGTATAAATTATCTTGATCCAAAAGTCCTTTTGCACCATTCTTGACTACCTGATAAATTCGCCTTGGGCCCACCTTATGAAAAACACGCCCTGTTTTGAAGTTTATGTAATATTTTAAGGCGAATTCAAAAATTAATTGGCATATCAAGCTCCATGCTGTACGGCCACCTTATTAAATACCCCTTGCGCACACATTTACAATAAATTGAAAATGATGTTACAGTTTCTTAGTTTCCACCTCCCAGCTTAATGAAGTACAGCAAAACGCCACCGTTCAAGTTGTAAAATGGTTTCTTTATTATACTCGTTTATCGTACATATAAATTCGCTACCTTGCTCTGATAAAAAGTTCTCTTCTCCTTTGTCTCGTTACAGTTTTATAGTTTATTGGAGTCAAATCAAATTGCAAATTCCACATTATCACTGAGAGCGTGCACACTGTTTGTACCCACAAACGAGGCATTCCAGCGCCACAAGAACAAGGCCACCTATGTTCTCTATCACATGGGTGAGTTCGTAGAAACCAGGACGACAGTCTGGCGTTGTTTTGTTTTTTTTTTCGCTATGTCTTTATTTGAGTTCTTCATTAGTTTTGTCTTTAATTAAAAATATGCACTTAGCATTCGGCATTGTAGTTGTAATTGAATTGAGATTAAAAGTGATTGTGATTGGATGTCGCCTCTTGTACTTATGCCCTCTCACCTACAGCTACTGTGGCCATGACTCAGGATCAATTGACCAAGACCATACCATCCGACATGGATGGTAATCCTCCTTTGTACATAACAAAGAATCGCAATGGTGATATCTATGTGAACAATGCCCGCATCATACCATCGCTGTCGGTGGAAATGACCAATCATTTGGGTAAGAGGCAGGTACGTTTCTAAAAGCCGCGCAATATGTGCTTGCAATAGATATCAGCTAATCTGATCTTGATTTACTGTTTGATTATTTCGCTTAATTTCAGGTAATGCATATTATAGATGAAGTTTTGGTTCCACTTACACCGCTGCCCAATACCAAAACGGAAATCACCAATCCAGATGCATTTCAATTTTTGCAACAGTCTGATTTACTCGACATCGGAGAGGATAATCGTTTGAGGTATGTTTTCAGTTTAGTTAATTGTTTTTGTTTTTTTTTTTTTTTTTCAATTTAAGTTTGCAGATCAGGTTATTACACCGATATTGACATAACTAAAATGTGCGTTGAAATACGCTACTTTCACAGTTTCCCTTTATAGAGCTGTTAGAAGTAAAAACTAAGGCTTAATTATTAAATTCAAAACAAGCTCTTCAATGTTGAGGAAGCTAAACAAGGCTCTACGAAACAACGCCCAATAAAATAACCTCCAACGCAACGCAAAAATTGTGCCCAAAAGTAATTTGGGGAATATTTCATTTTATTTGGGGTTTATTTCGTCTATATTATTTGGATTTTATTTGATTATGATTTTATCGCCACTCCTATGGGTGACCACCATAAATGACCTATTACGGATGCTGACTGAGGAGGGATTTGAACCCGCCTGCTACACAGACGATGTTATAATACTTCTAAGGCGTAAGGATCCGAACCAGCTAAGCAGAAGGGCCGAAAGGGTCTTGCATATGGCATATGACTTGGCTAGACCCAGACCATACAACAGGTTCAGAGAACATAGGCATAGGCGGAGCGATGAGGCCACTCCCACTAGGGCACTGGAGACTATTCTAGATATTCGACCCATTAAGTATGAGGCAGCCACTACGGCTATGAGACTTAAGGCGATGGGAGAATGGATTGAGGATTGGAGCAGCTCATACCATCGCGGTATAATCGAGGCGACAATGGGAAACATGGAAGGATGGAAAGATGTTTCCGATCGGATACCTGAGATGAATCTTGAGGTCGAGTGCGAAGCACTGCTGCCATCGGCACAGTCTTGGTTTGACGAAACCCTAGTATCAAGATCATGTTACACGGAGGGATCAAAGCTAGAGGACAGAGTGGGCCTGGGGCTTTACATTGAGAACCCAGGGACTGAGATCTGTTTCAGACTGCCTGACCATAATACGGTCCTGCAGGCGAAGATCTGGGCGATCACTGAATGCGTGAAGTGGTGTGGTGCTAACGCGAGGACGTCGAATGTGAACATCTTTACCGACAGTAAAATTGCCTTAAAGGCAATAACAACCAGGACGGTAAAGTCACGAACAGTCTTGCAGTGTAAGAAGGAGATTAACGCCTTCTCTGAGGATGACACAATCTGAATGGGCGACGAATGCGCATGCAACATTGTGGAAAAGCGAAACGGTTGGCAGGACGGCGAAAATCCTATGGGGGGATACAGATCGTGAGAAAGCGAGGCTTTTACAGAAAGAAAACAAGATGGAGGTCAGTACAGCTATTGGTATCATAACGGGACACTTAAGACTACGAGCTCACTTATGTAAAATCGGTGCGGCAAGTGATAGCATGTGTAGGGCATGCGGCGAAGATGATGAGGCGTTGGAGCATTTCCTTTGTCCTTGCCCGGCTTTCGCGTCTAACAGCTACTGGCACTTAGGTGGAGACACAATACCAGACATGAACCAACTTAGGGGAGTGGTATTGAAAACAATTAAGGATTTTGTAAGTAGCAAGGAATTCCCAACTTAAAATTTTCTGTTTAGAGGTTACTTTATAGTATTTTAGAGCGCACAAGAAACCGATTAATGGCTTAGGTGTATGTCCATAGTGGCATGGGGCGGATTATTATCTGCACCCACTTTTCCACCTAACCTAACCATTTGATTATGAAATAAATCCCAAAAAAGAAAACAAAATAAACTCCAAAAAAATAGTTTGGGGATTATTTATTTGTTATTTTTTTTTTTTTTTGTTATTTCATTTGGTCAAACGTTAGTTTTTATCGAGCTATTTAGAAATTATTACTAGAAATATCGTAAAGATTTGTTTTTGAGTCCAATTGAAGGCATTGCATTCATATTTTTGCGTATCACTTTCAATTCGAAGTCAAACTTGAAGCGAAGAACAAGTGATTATGGAATTTAAAATCTTTGCCGGTAGACGCAGAAACGGCAAATTGTTGTAAGTTCCCGGCGAAGGTTGCGCTTCATTCTAGAAAATCACCATATAAAGAAAACATGTATTATGTGCGCCATGTGGAAAAGTACAAAATCTGGGAAACAAACAAATTGCATCTCGTAAGACCTCTGTCAAAATTAACTTTACTTTCAATTGTAAAAAATGCAAATATTTGCCCATGAACAGGGTCAAACTTCTCACATATCAATGAGTGCAGTCCGATTCAAGTTTAAGCTCAATGATAAGGGGCCTCCTTTTTATAGCCGGTCATGAGGGGATCCGTCGTACAAAATTCCAGGCAAATCGGATAATAATTGCGCCCTCTAGAGGCTCAAGAAGTCAAGTCCCCAGATCGGTTTGTATGGCAGCTATATCAGATTATTGACCGATTTGAATCATACTAGGCACAGTTGTTGGATATCATAACAAAACAAGTCGTGCAAAATTTCATTGCAATCGGATAAGAATTGTGCCCTCTAGAGGCTCAAGAAGTCAAGACCCCTGATCGGTTTGTATGGCAGCTATATCAAAACATGGACCATGGCCATATGGCCCATTTACAATCCCAACGAGACATACACTAATAAGAAGTATTTGTGCAGAATTTGAAGCGGCTAGCTTTACTCCTTCGAAAGTTAGCCTGCTTTCGACAGACAGACGGACGGCCGGAAGGACGGACAGACAGACGGATGGACATGGCTAGATCGACATAAAATGTCACGACGATCAAGAATATATATACTTTATGGGGTCTCAGACGAATATTTCGAGTAGTTACAAACGGAATGACGAAATTAGTATACCCCCATTCTATTGTGGAGGGTTTAAAAAGGTAATTATGCAAAAATAGTGGTCATTTTTTTTTAACAAAATAAAGCTGTTCATATTTTAAACTTTTGAGCGTTGAGTTCACATTTTGGAGTAGGTAGTGGAAGAAAAATACGAATACGGGATGTTGCAATCTGCCAACTGACAGCTCTGTCGTAAGGCTTGACACTTTCGAAAAATACGAGGGTTGACTTTTATATTTCGGGATTGGACAACCCTTGTGTTGCAATCTGCCAACTGACAGCTCTGTCGTAAAGCTCGACATATTTGAGGTTATACGTACTCAGAACGTTTGGACATACGAGCGCTATATGTGTTGTTTACAGTAACTTGAAAGATTCATCTCGCCCCAAAAAATGGAATTAATTCGTGAACATTTCGTGCGATAATTTTTTACAACTTTCGACGTGTATTAACTCAACAACAGTGCATCGATGAACTTAATAAAGTTTTTAGCGATGAGGCTTCCCCAAGGACCAGTGTTTATCGATGGTATGGTGAATTCAACCGAGGTTGTAATTCACTCCAGGACGAATTTCGTGAAGGTCGTCCAAAATCGGTTGTAGTTCCAAAAACCATTGATGCTGTGCACCAACTGATATTGCAAGATCGTCATGTGACCTATGGCGGGATTGAAGCAACCTTAGACATTAGTAGGACCAGCATACATTCAATATTGCATGAACATTTGATCGTCAAAAAAAAAAAAATTGTTCGCGTTGGATCCCACACAATTTGTCAAAAGTGGTTCGACGCATGCAAAAATGTATCGATCTTAATGGGGAATATTTTGGAAAACAATAAAGCGATTTCGATTGCTTATATTTGCTTTGTGTTCTCTAATCCCGAAATCTGGGGTGTTAATATTTTCGCGAGCCAAGCATGTCATTTATCATTTATTTTCGAGTAAGCATGTCTTTTATTCCAGGGAATTATTACTGACTTGCAATTCCGCAATGATAACTCTAGATTTTCACACATAAAAGAACCAAAAAATAATTGTTGTTGTTGTTGTTGTTTATTTTACTAATTCTACTTCCAGAGTATATCGCTCTCAAGTGACCTTAAAGGGCAAGGAAAACTTGTTCCAATCTCCCGGTGGTCACACTTTTCTTTTGCCAGTAGATGATGGTTTCAAGGTAAGTCTGAAGCGTTTTAACTAATCGCCATTAAACGATATTGGCTCACAAGTTTTTACCTCCAAATAATGAACTACTATTTATGTCTGCTCCCCGCACTTTCCGAATAGGCTACTGCCCGTAGTAGTTTGGTGGATAAAAAAGTCATCGATGGGCATGTCTTATTGAACAATGTGATATTTACAGCGGCCGCACCCATGGACGTACCCCAAACCACTGCCGCCTTCGAGGACAACATCAAAGTGACTGTGACTTTCTTTAAAGAGAAGAATGGTATAAGTAAGTATCCTCCTCGCCCATCCCCCTCCTAGAAAATTGCGAGAAGAGAAAACAGGATAATTGATGGTTTTAAATGGACAAAACCAAACCCCAGATACATTCCAGAACAAAACTTTGTACTGGGAATATAACTAATCTCTACTATCGTATACTTTTCCCCCTCCCTTCTCTTGATGTTCAGTGTATGCGAAATCGAATACCTTGTTGGGTGACAATAAACATGCCACCGGAGTGGTGCTATCGGAAATTGTGGCAGCCAACATTCCCGTACGTAATGGAGTTGTCCATCTCATTAAACGCCCACTGATGATTGTCGATACGACAGTAACTGAATTTCTGCAGGTAAGTCGGCAGGTTGCAACCACTCTTCACACTGCAACATAAAACCACAACAAAAACAATAGCAACAACATAAAGCTAATACGTGTAACACATTGAAACACATACACCGTCTGAGAGAGTGTAAAAATGAGATAAATACGCTAGTGTAGTAGATGTAACCACAAAATCCACTATATTCTTGCAATATCCGATTGGATTTCTCTCCAGCTCTTTGTAAGCAGATTACTTAGCATTATCGAGGCTATGATTACAGCTTTGCTACTTATTAGGCTAAAGTTACTTGAGTTTAGATTAGGCAACTGATAGCTCAGGACTTTGATTTTCCTTTGAGTTTGAGGCCGACAGCACTGGTCGGTATAACACTCGACGCAATGCCAATATTTACAGCCAAACTCTCAGAAAAGCAAAGTCCTTCTCATAGCAATGGCCACGAAGGATAGGGAATTAGGAACACTACACCATCTCTTACACTGCACAACAAGAACTTGTTTCGAAACCTAGCAGTACATTGTCACGAATACCCAAAGACTGATTTTACCTTGAACTGAATTCGCATCCGTTTTCCCAGTCCAACCTAATCCACACACACACACAAAAAAAAGCCAAAGTACATAGACGCATTTTGGCTTTTGGCACAGCACACTATAACAACAATCCGATTCGGTTCTCAGTAAAATCAAAAGCAAAATTTTATTTTAAAATAATTTTTAAAATATAAATTTTATTTTAAAAAAATTTTGGGTGTGATGTAAGTATACTAACAACAAAAATCAATCAACCAAACCAAAAATAATTTCTTTTGTTTAACGAAAATTCATAAAAACAAAAAATGTTTATCAGAAAAAAATATTCGCAATCGGTTATGTTTTATGTTTGATTTTCTGTTTTGTAAAAATAAAACAATCCGAAATATCATTTATATAAAATTTCATTACAAAACGAATTTTAAGCTGGCGGCTACATTGGCGAATGATTTATTATACTCCATAGAATGAAAAAAATGAAGATTCCCAAAATTTCCCCACACGAGTGTCCAACCGAATAACAGCTTTTTGCATATGGAAAAAGAGTACAATTCTAAATATGATTCACAATTATTTGATCAATCATATGCGGAACATTGGTTTTCATAAAAATCTACTTTACTTCAATCCACCTTTCGCATTCGTTTAGGCCAAAAGGAAGTTTCATTTTGACAAGCACATTTTAAGAGAAAGTCAAAGTTTTGCCATGTACAGAAAAAAGGCAACAAAGACCTTTTGCTGAAGAAAAGAGAACAGGAAAAAAACCAGCCCCATGCCCATAGAACACCACCACGCGTCGAGTATTCGTCATAATAAAAAATGTGACCATAAACATTCCATTAAGGAACACTTGCAAAATTCAGCCATATTTATGAGTGCTGTCCAATTCAAGTCAAAGATCAATGATAAGGGATGCGACTCCTGTTTGGGAAGAAGTTCTTACTTGGTTGCTATGCATGGCATAGTACCTAGGTTTGGTTAGGTTAGGTTGAAAATAAGGTGCAGATATTAATCCGCCCCATGCCACTATGGGCATACACCTAAGCCAGTAATCAGCTTGTTGTGCGCTCTAAAAACTATAAAGTAACCTCTAAAAGGAAACTTTTCAGTTAGGAATTCCGTGCTAATTACAAAATCCTTAATTGTTTTCAATACCGCGAAAGCCGGACAATGACAAAGAAAATGCTCCAACGTCTCATCATTTTCCCCGCATGCCTATACTTGCCGCACCGATTTTACATAAGTGAGCTCGTAGTTCTATGTATCCCGTGATGATACCAATAGCTATACTGACCTCCTTCTTGCTTTCTTTCTGTAAAAGTCTCGCTTTCTCACGATCTGTATCCCCCCATAGGATTTTCGTCGTCCTGCCAACCGTTTCGCTTTTCCACAATGTTGCATGCGCATTCGTCGCCCACGCCCTTAACTCGGACTGCGTCGACCCGAAGGGCTTCGGGTTAACCATGTTCATTGACGGCAGTCCTCTGGCCTTCATCGCCAAATCGTCTGCCCTTTCATTTCCATGCATAGTACCTAACAAATCGCCAGCATTTGGAGGAGATAGCCAACGCTGAAAATGGATTCGAAGCCAGGCGTTCAGCGTCATAGGCAGACTTGCTAACCTCTGCGCTACGGTGGACATGCAGTTTTCTGTGTTCGCTTCTGAATATGTTACACGAAACTGAACTGTTTCTTCGTGGGTTGTATTGATCTATCTTCCACTTCCTAGTGCACAGAAGCATATATGCTTCCTAGATAGTACGAACTTAATATCGGAAACAGTTAAAATAAACCAAAAATGTAAATCTTATCATAATTTGGGTTCAATTGCCTGAGGGGAACGCCCCACCCAAAAAAAAACCGAAAGCCCACTGAAACGGGCATATATCGATTGACATAATATGGGACTAAAATATTTTTTTTTTGGGGTAAAGTAGCATCTTGATACAAAAAATAGAAGACAAGTGTCTAGGGGGCGGTCCCACCCCCGGGTTTGGGGGTAATTTTTCGGATGGGGCGGCCCTCCTAAACACTTGTCCTCAAATTTTTGTATCAAAGTGGCACTAATCCCAAATAACTTTAGTATAAAGCCCATATTGTATGGGATTTTGCTTTACTGACCCAGATTTGCTGTACAGAACCAGCAAACAAAGCGAAAATGCAGGTCTGAAAGAGAAAACGATACACAAAACCATGTCTATGAGCTGGACATCAATTGCAGGTATGTGAAAAAGAAATCCACGCTGCAATAGGACCAACACACATGCGTTGGAAAAATGGCACAGTATGTATGACAAAGTGTTGAGATTGGTGAGTGTGCTGTATGCATTTCATAAAGGTTCTTCGCAATTTCTACGTGGTAAATACATTCTACCAATGTTCGGCCTTTAAAGCCCTCACACCTAAAGATTTCGGTTTTTTTTTTCAGTGTTAAAAATTACCGTTCTCTTGGCTATACTGCTGATATTGGTTGGACCTATGAACTTAAATTTTTAGCACACAATAAATTAGAACGGTTTTTATTTTGAATTGAAAGCTTAAAATTCTTTTTCCTTCAAAATCGGTTCATTTTTCTCTCTGTGCATATACTTCCTTTACACATGACAAAATTTTTATTGGAAAAATTTTCTTTCCCAAAAAAAAAAAAAAGAAACCAAACTGTATATTTAGTTCAGGGTTAAAATGAAGTACATCAACAAAATTTTGAAATTTTTATTTTGTTCACTAAGATTTCTTAAGTTTTGTACGTCTATATTCCTGTATTTAAAATGTGTAAATCTTTTGAAGACAATTGGCTCAAGACTATGTTTTTTAGTTAATGATGAAATAGGCAAGAGTATGGTTATTTATTTATTATTTTACGCATTCAGTAGCGTTAAGGTCTGTTTATGCTCTAGTGAATGTAGAACAAATGTATCGTAAATGTAAAGAGGCAATTATTCTTATTACAAAATGTGGCATTTGACATTTCAAACAAAACAATTTTTTTTTTAACAAAAAAGACTTGAAGGTGAGGTATGGTCCGATGTCGGACAACTTTAGGCATAACTCAATGCCAGGTCGGAGAATACGGCAGTCCATGCAGTGATGCGAGATGTTGAGACGTTCCTCCAACTGAAGCAGTACGCAATGGCAGCCTTCTGGAATATTGGGGGAGCATTTAACAACGAGGAGATTGGCCGGCAGCCACTGCCCTGAGCCGCACAGGCAGACAGAATACGGCCAAGGTTCCCTCTTGGACACTATGAATACGGTGGCCACACCGAGGAGGGTTTCGGGAGACAGGGACTGGATTGGGGTTATACTATGACACGCGGAAACGATAGACGGGAAAGCAGATCTGGGGAGAAAGTTACTGTTTTCGAATTCAGTTGTTGGTGTAGCCAAAAGTGAGCAAGCTCGTTCCGATACACAGGACCGATCGCCGCGGGAACGATACGGTCATTGTTGTTGTATGAAGACGCCAATAGATCGTCTGTCATATCGAGTACCGCAGGCACTCAGTATTTAAGCGAAAGTTGTTGCCGTCGGGCCTTTCACTGAGACATTCCACTCGATACCGCCGATTGAAGCATTCCACTATACGCAACCAATGGACACGCCCGGTAACTCTCAGCAGAGCTTCTCGTGATGAAATTAACACACATGAACACCAACTAAACTGCAGCTCAGAGTTTCAACTGATGTGATGCTCATAATCATTCCGGTCGAAATCAGTATGTATATGGCGGCCCTCAAGGCCATGTGTGTAATCCCTGAAGAGACCACAGTTAGACGACATAGTGCTAACATGGATTAGCGGATACGACAGCGCCGTATTGGCGCTTACCCCCTACTCTCTTCTTGTAATTTCTTGTTAACACATATATCTCACTTTTTCATTTGCTTTTCACAACAGTTCAGACTGGCCACCTTTTCGTGATGGGCTACCCATTCAAGTTTAATTATCAACATTAAATTGTAATAATTCCACAGAGAAATCATCGAATAGGAGAATAGCAGTTTTCTTAACATGCATTTTTGGTTTAGAAATTTCTTCAAATTTTATCAGCCGACACGGAAGCGGAACGTAAAATTTTGTTTTTATTGATTCCTACTTTCCGGTTACGGCCGACAGACGTTCGGTGATCGTTGCAATGTGTTTTCACAAAGCAAAACAAAACAGCTGACACGTTTTCCCACATTTACGGTATGTTTACGCGAGCATAGCCAGGCCTATATAATTTTAAAGATTAACGGCCGTATTCACAAAACTTAATGAAGGTTTATTTGACAGTTCTATAAAGAAAATCTGCCAACAAAACCTGTTTCAAATCTACATGAAGTTTTTTGAACACCGGTGTTTTTTCAAACCATAAATCACATATTTCGGTGTTTTAAAAATGACAAAATATTATAATTTCTCATAACCAAACTCTAAAGACCTAAAGTAATCCCAATTAAGCTTCGTTTTGCTTCATATGTTCCCTACAAATTCACTCAAAAAATCCAAATTAGAAATCAACCATCATTTAACCTTCTGCACTATGCGCTTAATTGACTACAACTTTCGAAATTTATCAAATTTTCAAAAAGCAAACCCAACCGAAGGTTAAGAGAATTGTATCAATTGGCCATAATAAATAGTAGGCAGCCCGAAAGCATAGTGTAGAGGTGATCGAAGAATTCGTTAGCGCTCCCAATAGTTAGTCCACTCATACTCGTATTCCATTGTTTGATCACTTACATTGTCTCGTACGTCTACTGCATCAAAGGCGCCGCCGCTCTTCTAATCCATCCACCATCCATTACTTATTGTGATACCTCGTTTTTAGTTCTCTCTATGATAATTGATGTGATTTATTTTTAATATTTGAATTCTTTTTTCTCTGTAAAACTTTCCATCTTTGTTATTGTTATTGTTTTTTTTTTGTTTTGTTTTTGTTTTTGAAAAACGAATCTTTGCCATCTGGATTTGATTGTAAATCTCCGCGAATAAAACCCCACGAAAACTACAAATTGTGTGTGTTTGTGTTAACAAATATTTTGTAGTCCTTTAAGGTAATTACACGTTATTTTCTAATAATTTTATATATATACAACAACAACTACAGCAAGATATTAGTCATATTCTAAAGAATGCCATAAAACTATCAAAAATATTCTTTGCAAAAAAAACCATTGCTAAAAATATACACGCACAGAAGAACATAAGGCTTGCAGTAGATTGAAAAGTATTTTGACTTGACTTAAATCGCTTGTAGAAAATAAGATGGGGTGGCCCTTCAAGTGGCTGCTCATGGGCTACCCTATAATAAAATTAAAAAAAAAAAACCATTCACATAGAACATTGTATTTCTCCAAAGTCTATAAATATTGTAATAAGATAGCTTATATAAGTAAAAGCGTGCCAAGTTCGGCCGAGCTGAATCTTATGGAACCGCTACCACCTGCTCTTTGAACGTCTTTTTCAAATATATATGAGCTTTATCACGTTATTGATCGATATGGACCGTAGTTGTATGACCGCCATACCCGGCACAATTGTTCGAAGTCATAACAATACACCATGTGCAAAATTTCAACCAAATCGGATAGGAATTGAGCCCTCTAGAAGCGCAAGAAGTCAAGACCTATGATCGGTTTATATGGCAGCTATATCAAACTATGGACCGATTTGGCCCATTTACAATCCAACCGACCCACACTTATAAGGAGTATTTGAGGAAAATTTCAAGTGTCTAACATTACTCCATCGAAACCTAGCTTGCTTTCGACAGACAGACGGACGGACTTTTTTTTCTGTTAGCCAACACGCAGGGGATGTCCCCTATGCAGTGAATGCAGTGCATTGCGTTAGTGAGAGGAAATTAGGAATTGGAGGAGGGGAAAAGGATATAGTGTTTATTGACATTTGTCTTAAATCTTTGGATGTCAAAATGGGTGGGGAAAACATTAGCCGGAAGTCGATTCCACATACGAAAGGTTCGGGCGAAATAAGAGTTCTCTCTGTAATGCATTGTGCGGTCCGCTGGTCAATCAATTACAAACGGGTGTGAGTTCCTGGAATGTCTAGTATCCCTGACATACATCCTTACATCAGGAATAAGAAGACGAATATCAGACGAGCACACACCATGAAAGTACCGATAGAACATTTCGACGAAGATAAGGAAGGCAATAGAGTTGGATACCCCACTGTCCTCAATCAACGCCATCGCTCTCCTCTGTACACGGTCCAGTAGCTCCAGGGATGATTTTGAAGCTCCAGCCCATACATATGAGTTGTACTCCATTTTCGGTCTTATGAAAGTTCTGTAGATGTTAAGAAGATCAGACAAAGTTAAGTAATTCTTACACCGTTTAAGGAAGCCTAAACACTTGAATGCTTCTTTCGACACTTCAAATACATGTCTAGCCCAACGGACATCACTTTGTATTTTCATGCCCAGAACATCGAGAGCTTCTGAGCGCTTGAATTTCCAAATGAATAATCAATTGAATTGACTAAAAATACAAATTAACTTACACACTAGTTGATACTTTATTCGGGTTTCACTTGCGAAATGCAATTTTACAGGTAGAAATCGTGAAGAAAATGCTCATATTCCAAAAGGGTTTTAGTTTTTCCTGGATGGAGGTCTTTACAAAGCAAAATAACATAGTACCTCAAAAGAGTGAAATAAAGCATCCCACCATCATCAGGATGGTTATATGTTCGCTTTTCACGAATATATTTATACCCACCACCATAGGTTGGGTGTATACTATTTTCGTCATTCTGTTTGCTACTCCTCGAAAATCGTCAAAGACCCCATAAAGTATATATATTCTTGATCGTCATGACCTTTTAAGTCGAACTAGCCATGTCCGTCCTTCTGTCTGTCGAAAGCTTGCTAATTTTCGAAGGAGTAAAGCTAGCCGCTTGAAATTTAGTATTATTGTAGGTCGGTTGGCATTGTAAATGGGGTATATCGGTCCACGTTGTGATATAGCTGTCATATAAACCGATCTGGGATCTTGACTTCTTGGGCCGCAAGAGGGCACAATTCTCATCCGATTTGGCTGAAATTTTGCACGACGTGTTTTGTTCGGAGTTCCAACAACTGTGTTAAAAATAGTTCAAATCGGTCCATAACCTGATATAGCTGCCATATAAACCAATCTGGGGTCTTGACTTCTTGAGCCTCTACAGGGAGCAATTCCTATCGATTTGGCTGAAATATTGCATGACGTGTTTTGCAATGACTTCCAACAACTCTATTATGAATGGTTCAAATCGGTCCATAACCTGATATTGCTGTCTTATAAACTGATCTGGGGTCTTGACTTCTTGAGCCACTAGAGGGCGCAATTATTATCCGATTTGGCTGAAATTTTTCATGACGAGTTTTGTTATGACTTTCAACAACTGTTCTAAGAATACTTCAAATCGGTCCATAACCTGATATAGCTGCCATATAAAACCGATCTGGTGTCTGAGCCTCTGAAGGGCGCAAGTATTAACCGATTTGGCTGAAATTTTGTACAACGGCTTCTCTGGTGAGAACATAACATACGTGTCGAATATGGCATGAATCGGTTTATAGCCTAATA